>NC_087481.1:52242181-52546361 GCF_036417665.1 Passer domesticus
AAAGGATTCTGGCCAGTGTTGAGTGAGAAGAGAGTGTTGTCTCCAGAGGTGACACACCTCCCTTACTTTTGTTTTGTTCCTTCATAGGCACAGTCCCTTACAGGCTCTGATGGGAGCACAGGGCTGTTTTCCAGCAGCACCATCCCAAACCCCAGCCAGGACCAAGTCTGCGAGGCTCTGGGAAAGCTAAACCTCTAAAATTGCATAAATATCACTCTGCAGCCCTATTTTCAAAAGTGTTGGTACTGATCTAGCTCCTCTCATCTGAAAGGTAGCTGAAACACTTCAGTGAGGGCTGCAGCAGGGCACTTTGGACTGCATTTTCTTCATTCTTGGTGAATAGAGAAATCTTTAATGGGGTATTTATTTAGTGTGCCAGAGCCAACAGGTGTAGGTAATTTGGAACTGCCAAGGACAAATCACCACGTGTAATGTTAAGACAGTGACTCCAGGGAGGAGAGAGAGAGGGGGGAAGTGCTGTATATTAGCATAACTATCTCCTCACACATCCTCTCTCTTCTTTGCATAATATCCCAGTCTTGTGGGCCCCTGCCAGCAAAATAAAACAATGATCCCAGCCCTGTGGGCCTGTCATTATTGATTTATAAAATACTTACTGCTAGTTGTGTTAAATGTGTCCTTCCATTGCAAGGAGGAATTACTGGGCATACAGTGGTGTAAGACTGCACAGTTATTATCATGCTTTAGGAGTTACATATAAAGGCATCTTCAAAATGCCTTTTTTTTTAAGGCATTTTGACCACTCTACGGAAACCCATCTGGAAATGAACGTAGCTGGCCTAATGTATGTAATGAATCTAATGTGCTGTTCTTCCACATTAAGGATAAATCTAATAGGATGATTGAGTGGGGCCAAACTTCTCCAGGAAATTCCTTTATAATACATGATTGAATTATTGTTTTTCTATTAGGGCAGCCAAAACATTCAGTGTTCTTGACAATGCAGGATGTGTGCCGTAACTTTTTTTGCCACTAAGCTAGGCATACTGTATCTGGACATATGCCCAGCTTTTTTGAGTATTTCCAGTTGAGTGATTTATTTATTTTCCAAAGAAAGGCTACATAAGTTATACAGAACTCAGTAGACTTCTTTTCAGGTCAGACAACAGAACTTGGTGCCTGGCTGCCAAAGGGACGAAATCTCAGGAATCCAGAGGTGTTTCCAGCAAAGCTGAGATTTTCCTAATGGATACCTAAAAGTTGTGCTTGTGGAACTACTAAACCTTTTCTCAATAGAAACTGTGCTCCTAAGTCCCTTTGCAAATCTCTGCTTTAGGCCTGCATTCAAGCCCCTAATTATGCTGATTTTCCAAAATGTTGGCCTTCCAGCTGCAGCCGTGTAATCAAAGAGAAGCTGAATGTGGCACATGTGAAAATTTGATTATTTATTTGTAAGCCTAAATATGACTCTAGAAGCCTGACTTCAAATGCTTTCTAAAACCTAGGACCAGATTCAATGATCTTAAAGGTCTTTTCCAACCTAAACAATTGTATGATTCTGTAATTTGAATGTGGATTGTTTGGTCTTTTTTTTTTTTTGTGTGTATTTGAGACACCCACTTGCACTCCCAGGGGTCACAGCCATAAAATGTGTGTCATTGTTAGTGCACAGGATGAGAATATGCTGTAACTCTAGGACATCCTGAAACCCCAAATATAAGTGTATGGCTATATACAAAAGGAGAAAGAGAGAAGAACTCTATATTTTTTCAAACTACAGCTTGGGGAAAGGTGGTGTTTATTAGTGTAGCCTCCTAACCTTGTCTGAAAGATCTCATTGCTCATTTCCTGTAGCAACAGAGCTTCTTCCTTTCAGTCTTCTTAATAGGGGAGGGCAATTATTTTTCTTCTGTGAATGAATACTTGACACCACCCCCCGCCCCTTCCCAAGTAGTCTTAGGTCAAATCAGTCATATAGTTGCAGCTGGAAACTATTTTTGGCCTAGGTTTACAGCTCTGTAGAGGATATCCAGATACTCTACCAAATATTTAAGGCACTCAGCCAGGGTGTGGGAGATGGCAGGTTCAAATCTCTCTGGAGAAGTGGATTTGAATCCACCCCCCTGGAGGTAACTATCATCAGCATCTTGCTGTGTAGGAATGATGAGTGAATGATTCAAGCAACCCCAGGTTTGACCAGCTACTTGTCTCACTTGAGGCTTTCCTCAGTTCTTGGGCTGCAGGGAAGGTGGGATGGGGAACAAAACTGAGCAGGGGCCTCAGTTTTACCTGGCAGGCTAAACCAAACCACTTCTACATTCAACCATCATCTGTCTCAGTCATGCAGAGGTGAGGCTGGGCTCGCTCTCACCCCTACCCATCTCCAGAGAAAACAGTGTTTGATTGCTGTGTTTGATTTCTTCTTAATCCTCCTTAAAATGAAACTCACAGATTATCTGCCACCGAGCCAGGATCCTTACTCATCCTGGCAGAGATCAGGTTCTGACCTCTGGGACATCAAATAAAAGCAAGGAGAGGAGTAATATTTGTTGGCTTTATTAATAACAGAGAGTGAAAGACACCCAAGTGGGTAAAACTGGAGTGGTCCAGTACCTGCTCTGTGCACAGAAAATGCTGGTCCTCTCCTGGTGATATTTCTCTACATGTGTCCCACAGCCTTGCTCCTCAAGTGTATCTGGAGTTAAACAGCTCTGCAGGTTCACCCACACTGCTTGTGCAGGATTCCTAAGCTAGCCGAGTGTTTATCATCCTTGAGGAATCTCGCCTGTGGAGGTTTGATTAATTTTTTTCATACACATATAAACAGATTCAAGATGTTCTTGCTCAGCCAGAGGATAAAGGTTTCTCCTGCTATCTCAGCTCTCCATCAGAAAAACAGTCAGTCCCAATGTGCCAAGATTCTCCCAAAGGCATTATTGCCGTCATCTGCGTTCACGAACGCAGGCTTGCAGGCATCCTGGAAAACAAGGACACTGTCCTTTCCCAGCATGAGCTCTGAATTCTGGGAATTCCCAGGTTGGAACTGCTTCTTGCATGTACCTAGAGCCAGGAGAGCTCTCAGAGAAGCCCTGGAGGTGCCATCCACGCTGCAGGAGTAACGGCGGTCAGCTTTGAACAGTGGCCCAGCCTCTCCAAAGCAGAAGTACAAAACCTGTGATTCCAGTTTGGACAAGTGCAGAGCATGACCTAAACCTTCTTAGTTCACTCCAGAGTCTTCCCTTTCCCTCCTAAGTTGCCAAATCACCCTGCCAGATATTGCTCAACCACTGATGTGGATTTGCACTGCATGTGCCACGTGTGAGTGGATGTTAAAGAGAGTAATTCTTGTTAGAGAAGCTGCGTTTGCTATTAAATAAAATCACTGCAAAATCACTGAAACCTCATCAGAGGATTGAGCCACGTGCATCCACAGAGAGCTCCCTAGGATGCTCCAGACCCACTTGTCCTCTTGTCCTTTCCTCCAAGCAGAGGGCAGGCTCTGTGTCCAGCACAAATCCAATCAAACTCTAAACAGCCTTTAAGTGATTTCACTGATCTTAAATGAAGAAAAGATTATTTGGTTTAGGATTCAAAAAAAAAGTGAAAAATTTCTACCATTTCATCCTTTGTTGCCAAACCCCAAATATTTAAATTGAATGCAACTGGACCTTGAAAACACCACCAAAACTGAGTATTTTGATTATCTGGGATCTCAGCCTTCTTACTGAGAAATAAGGTTACAGAAGGTGGAAAAGAAAGTACATTTTAGAAAATCCTTGACCCCAGTGCTACAGCCTTTCCCTTGTGTCAGTGTCCTAACAGGGTAAAAGGCTTTTCTGACCAATTCTGTCTCATTCTTGCTGGGAGATGCCTGCCTATTCAGTCTAGTGTAATCTGCCTATACTATCTCATTTTCATTCTAAAATCAGCACAACTGAATTCCTGGCTGGGAGCATGAACATCCAGGTTCAGGATCTCTGCTTTCTTCACTCCTTTTATTTTGCCTTCTAACTTGATTTGCATGTATGCACATTCACATTTCAGATATACCCAATGATATCAGGTTTTAAATTCCCCCACCATATGCTATCTCAGAGAATTGTGCAAACTAGAATTCTTAGTTCTGAAAGACCAGAGCTTGTCAAAGCTGTCCTCTGCACCACTTCCTACTGACGTGTTTTGATGTTAACAAAATAAAATGCCAAAAATCCCCTGTAGCATGTTTCCAGCTTTCCAGAGCAGTCTGGGGAAGGAGCTTGTTCACTGATTGCCACAGATACATAATGTCATAAAATGTCATTATTAATATATTTGCTTTATTAGGCAGAATAATATGAATTCTTCCTTCATAAATTTTTACACTAACTCCTCCCTACACAAGGCTCTGGTTGACAAGAATTGTAGGTCTAATTATTGGAACATGTGCTTGAATGTGTTTTAATGTCATGTTTTCCTTTAATTGTATTATATTGTAAGCCTGCTCTAGAAATAACACTATTAAAGTTCCCTTTCAAAACAAAGATCAATCAAAGAGACAAGCAATTATTTCATTATCCTTAAGAAGCTCATAACATAATGAAAGGAATGTTAAAAATAAACTAAATGGGTGTACTTGATTGAAAGAATAGATCAGTCCTAGTGACTTTTCTCTGAGAGTAAAAAATTATCCAGGATTACATTTTCACAGCTTTCAGTACATTATGGATTCTCTGTTTCTAATAATTAAGTAAGGAAGACTTTTTTTCTGTAATAAACTGAGAATGAAATTAGCAACAGATGTATCTGAGGAGCAGCAAACACTCAGGATGAAAAGCCAAAACTGCAGTTCTGAGGGCAGGTGGGGTTTGACTGAGTCCTCCTCTCCACATGTGACTCCACACCATCCCTGCTGGTGAGCCCTGGAACCCTCTTGAAAGGAGTTTTGCAAATCTTTATGGGCCTTCTTTGATTTTTTTTCCCAACTTGTTGCAACATTGGAGCCTTTCAGAAGCTCAGATACTGAAGGTAGAAGCAGTGTAGAGGCACATCAGAGAAAAACTTTTTGTAACAAAAAAGCCTTCCCAAGAAACTGTAAGAAGAAGAAGCTGGGCAGGTAGGATATGGGTTAAGGGAGGAGATTGTCTCTCTTCTCAGTTCTCTGTCCAAATCTGACTTCTCTGGCCAATCTAAAAGGCAGCACGAGGCAGCCTGGCTGCAGAAGGTGAAGGCAGCTCTGGGACATTTGTCAGGTGTCACTGGGGCCAGATGGACTCTGCAGCACGGAAGACAAAGCTCAGAAGAACCAGAAAGAGCAAATCTCTCCTTTCACAGGCCCAGCAAAGTGCCTTGCTTCCTGTCTGCTTTCCTCAGTGGAGGGGGAAAAGCAGATAGAGGATGAGGAGTCTCAATTCAGCACCACTGGAAAGGCCAGGTGGGCACCACTGCCCTCCCTGTGCCCCTGCCCAGCAGCCATCAGCACCAGGCAGCCATCAGAACTGTTTTCATGGGGTCACTCTGAGCCAGCCGTGCTGGGAGCAGCTCTGTTGACATCTGCCCTACCTACACAGCCACTTTTGCCAGCACAGCTCTCCCAGGGGGATGTGTTTTCACTCCTTGCAGCAGAACTGGGCTGGCAGTGCCTTCCTGCTGTTGGCTGGACCTGAGCTTGAAGCTGGAAATAGTCAGTGCTGCTTACACTGAAAAGTGGTACACACATTCCTGCTCAGAATTCTTTTGGCTCCCATTGTTCCCATTTTCCTGAGAAACTCTTGAGAGGAGTGAGAGCAGCTGCAGGTGGCCATGGCACCAGGTGTGGGGCAGGTGACATCCCAGGTACCAGGACCTCGTTTGTCACTCTGACAGCAACAATAAGGGTTCCAACATGACTAAACTGGGCCCTGACTTCCAGAAGGAAAATCCCTCTTGGCATCCCTGCATCCCAGCATGGCTCCATTGTTGGTTTAACCAGTTTCTCAGTCTATGTAACCAGTTCATCCTGCCTGAGGTGTATGCATCAATATTTATTAGAGTAGACTCTCATGGATTGTGCTTGCTGAAGAAAAGTCTCTGTCTGACACTTTTCATCCTTTCTTTTTCTGTTTCTTTCTCTGTGAGGGGGGGCCTTGCTGTGGCAATTTCTTTCACATGTTGAGACTGTTGTTTTTCCAACACAAAACACTATACATTTCAAAAGCTTAGTAGGAAAGAGATATTTCTAAGTCATGTTTCTTGCCAGAGGAGTAGTGAACACTAAATGTTGGCTGTAGACAGTGGTAGACTTGGGATTTGGTAGTTAACCAGTAAAAATATTAAAACAGGCAAAGTCTGTCATCATGTAAGAGACAGCTTTCAACTTTACTAAATGTCTTTCTACTTACAAAGTTAATGGAAACCAGTCACAATGATAAAATCTGTGATTGTCTTAAATAGAAAGAATTCATGGTTCCTTGTGGTAGAAAGGAGACTGGAATTTAAATTCTTGGGCTTTCCCTCCTCATTTTTAATTCCTTTCATTTGATTAAAAGAAAGTTTTTAAAATGAACAGACCAATGCAGTAAGAAAAGAGAAACATACATCTTAGCAAGATAAAACCCCAACCCTTTTAAAAAATACCCAAACCGTGCAATTATGAGAAATCCAACAGCCCCAAAACATGTGGACCCAGAGCAGATAGAGAAGGTAAACAAAACCTTGGGCAAAAACGGGCAAATGCAGGAATGTTACTGGAGAATTCCTGATAAAAACATGACAGGAGAAACCACCATGCAAACCCCTTGCAGCTCGGGAAAAAGAACAGCAACAAAAAGAGGCAGAGATGGGAGCCGCAGATAACAAAGTGGGGAAAATTTCTGAAGACATCAGGGAGAAAAATAAGGACAAAGAGAAATCTAACAGATTCAGATGTGCTGAAAATCCAACTGAGTAGACAAAATAGTGAGGGAAAGCAATTGTGAGAACATGGAGTTGAGAAGCTGTGATGGCTCTGGAGAGCCTCCCCAGTCACTGAGCATTACCAAAGGAGGAGGAACACCCCGGATCTTCTGCCTCCCCTTGGACATCTCTGCCCAAAGGAGGAGGCTGTACTGTGACATAGTGCTGCTGTTGCAGCCTTGCTACAGCTCAGGTCTGGAGGAAATTCTCAGCTCTTGCTCTCACTTTGTGAGAGAAGCTGTTCTTTCAGCTCTTTTAGCCTGGTGCAGGACGATCCAGGCTCAGTCCCCTGCTCGGGCTCTGAGGCAACAGCAATGGCCCAAATAACAAATAGCAGAGTAAAGTCTGATCTCACAGCATCAAAACTGAATGGACTGACTCTTGTTAGCCTAGGAAAGATAATATTAGCCCCTTCATGGAAGCCAAAATTCAAAGTCAGTTGGTGTTTAGTGCGGATTTTTGTCTGCCCTCTGGAATAGTCTTTCTGAGTGATGAAAGGGGAAGTAATATTTTCTAGCCTATGAAAACTTCTATTGTAAAAATGGTCTAATCTGGTCTGTGCTAGAATGAAGCCATGACTCCCTGATGTTTTGCATTAACAAACAAAAGCTCTCATCACAGCACACATTAGCCCAGTGACCTTGACACCTGCCTGTTCAGACCTACTGGTGAGGTCAGCTCCCCATACCTCAGCTGGGTCACCACAAGGTTCTTCTATCTTAATCTGATGTTCTGGAGGCTTTTTGTAGTGGAACTTGAAGGATCCAGGGTCTAACCCAGGCCAATGACAAAACAGGCTGGGATTAATCTCTGAGAGGTTTGGCAGTGTGGTTTAACAGCAAGGTAACTAAGAGGTTATCAACTGGGGGTGTTTTTTCATTCATGGAGAAATGGATTCTCCAGTGAGTGAGACTGTGAAAAACTCCAGGGGAAGAATCATGCCTCCCTGAAGCAGGTACCTACAACAGGTGAGTCAGGGCTCTTGCTCCATGGACCAGAAAGAGCAAGCTCAGGATTTGTCCAGCTTTAAACACCCATCGTTCATGTGGTTCATGTTCAATTAGAAGAACCCACCCAGAGGACTGTGACATGTTTGGATCATGTCCTACAAGGGCATGTGCATTTGGAAATAAAATTTACTGGGGAAAAAAAGGTTAAGCCCTTTTATTTGGAGGAATGTCTATATTGCTGCTTCTCCAAATTATAAACATTTTCTTTCAGGGTAGGGGAACCATGTTGGTTCTAACAATACCTGAGGAAGGTTTCTCAGTCCAGGCTAGAATTGTTATCAAAATAAAGAAAACACCCCAACCACAAGAACCAAAAGGTACTGCAGTGATAATTGTTCCTGTTGGAAGAATCTGAGCTTTATTTGGGAGGCCAAAACAACATCTGAAAGCCAGAGAAACAAACCTGTCAAAATGGCATTCACCAAACCTGTGACTCCTCTTTGTCTCTCCTTCTCCTGATGCTCTCCTGCATTTTACTGAGCTGTATCTTAGCAATGCTAACATTACACTGTTAAAATACTCTGGTTACCTCTGCAAAAGTTTAATTTTACTTTAAAAAAATACCTCAGCAAGTGGTCAAGTGTAGCTGGCACACATTTATGCTGCAAAATAGCTCTTAGATGATTCCTCTTAAATGTTTAAACTTAGTAATTCCAGGCAATTTTGAGAAATATTGATAGTTTTACTAGTTTTTAGTAGTAATGGACAGTACATAATTACTAAAAATGTAATATTTTTACACCTGTGTTCTTTTATGATAGTGTTACTCCTGTGCAAAATTAAATGTCAGCAAGAGAAGAGTTATTCTAAAATGCAATTTAACATAACTGCATTATTACACTGAGGAGGTAATATGGTGATTTAATATGGTGACTAGTCACACCTGAGTAACTAAAGAGTTTGTTTTTACAGGGAACCACTAAGTTTACTAAAGCAAGGGAAAAGTATTCTATTACAAATAGATTATGTTGGTGCTTTCCCTCAGTTTGGTGCAAAACTTCATATAGAAGCAGGGATTTGACAGAAGCCTAACTGGGGAAAAGTTTTTTTTTAAAAAAAGCAAAGGAAAAAAGTTATCAAAGCAAGGTCACTAAACACAAAGTACTGTGGAGGAGAGCAGCCAAGGACCTTCCTCCAGAGCTGTGGATCCATGCTCTGCACTAAAACCCCACAGGAGCAGGGGCACCCAGCCCTCTTTGGGGTGAGACTGGCAGCCCTGCAGGGCTGGAGCATCTCCACCACTGCCAGGAGTCATTGGGCTGCTGGCCAAAAGCCACTCTCCACCCACTGGAATTCAGAGGGCTGGAGAATCTATGACAGCTCATTTCTAGAATTCTGTTCAACCCAGGAACACCAGGTGCTGAATGAATGCAACAGAATGTTAGATTTTTTTCATCTAGAAATTTCTAGAAGGAACCTAATTTGCTGATACTGTAAATTCAAAAAATCTATGTTGTGAGTACGTGGTTAATTGGAGCTAATTGCAATGCTGAAGTTCTTATTCTGACTGGGAAAAGTTCTGTTTTACTTGTGGGTCTTTTTAAGTTAAGTTTGTCCACTGTGTCTTCTTTATGAGGAGAGAGACTGAACCAAGTGAACCAACAACTGAACCACAGATTGGAATGTGCCATTTATGTCATCCACCATTTTTTTCTGGTTTTTCCTATTTCAACAATGTGGAAACTAGGTTTTGGGGAACCTCAGCCCAATAACAGCAGAACAATTCTGGGTGTCTTTCAGGATAAAAGAACAGTGTGCATCTTTATTCTACAGAAAATTGTTCTGCTTTCTCCTGAAATGGCCTCTGTATTTTTTTAATAACTTCCTTATTTTCCATCAATGCAGTTTCCCTTTGCTGATTTCTTGCATCAGACTATTCACTAGATAGGAGGATGTAAAAGAGAATTAAAAAATAAAGAAAAAATAAGGATCTGTTCCCAAAGACAGTAAAAACAATGGGAGTCAAAGAAACTGGCATTGACAAAAGATTTTATTTCCCTCAGGAGAGTAAGAATGATCCTAGCCAAAATTTTATAAAACAAAGATTCCAGTAATAAGTCCAACACAGCAGAACATAAACTGGCATCACATTTAGGTTCTTCCTTCCTTACTAACAGTGGCACACACCTCAGATTATGCTTGATGAGTGAGGTAAAATTGTCATTATTGTAACAACTGCATACAGCATGGTCTTTAATCTTGCTATGGGATTTTAGGCTGACTACTGTACATATTGCTTCTGACTGCTGAAAGCTGAGGGTAACCCCTAAAAAAAGATAAAATCTCCCTTTTTTTCGGCTTTGGAAATTACAAACAGAAGAGCCTGTGATGTAGAGACACACACAGAGGGAAATGATCTGAGAGAGGCTTTAATAAGCTAAATAAGTTCATCCTAATGTAGATTCATGTCTTCATTAATTTAGTGGATGATTTTCAGAAGAGTGAGCTTCTCTTTCTCTGGAGTAGGCAAAATGCAGCTAAACTCACCCCCTGCTGATTTGCTATGGGTAAAATCATCTAGAAATCACTTAATCTGAAAGCAAAAATCCTCTTATTTGGAAAAATACTCCCTTGAATAAGCTAAGCACAGGCAATCGTGTACAGAAGATGGTGTTTCAGCTGGAGATTTTCCTGCAGCACAGTCCCAGCCCTGCGTCTCTCCCCTCACTGCACACCATGGCTCTCCCTCCCCTGGCTTTGGGAGGGAGCTCTGGCTGTCTCTGCTCCAAGGAAAAATCCAGTCAGAGGCTGGAGAGGGGCTGGGAGCACAAACCCTGAGAGGAGCCCTGAGGGAGCTGGGGGTGCTCACCTGGAGAAAAGGAGACTCAGGGGTGCCCCCATCACTCTGCACAGCTCCTGAAAGGTACCTGTGCTCAGCTGGGGCTGGGCTCTTTCTCCAGCAGTACTGATAGAACCAGAGGACACAGCCTCAAGAGAAATACAGGTTGGATATCAGGAAAAAGTTTTTCACAGAAAGGGTGATAAAGCTCTGGAATGGCTGCCCGGGGAGGTGGTGCAGTCACCATCCCTGGGTGTGTTTAACAAAGCCTGGATGTGGCACTGGGGGCCAGGGTTTAGTTGAGGTGTCGGGGCTGGGTTGGACTCCATAACCTTGAAGGTCTCTTCCAACCTGGTCATTCCGTGAAATCTCATGACAGGGAGCTGTCCCATGGGGTCACATAAAAGAACAAGCAGCACTCAAGAAGCAGGCATGTCTCAGTGCCAAAGCTCTGACTGAATGGCAGCACCCCTGTTCCCATCCCAACCTCTCCACAGTGCCCATCCAGCAACAGCCAGCCCCCACGTGCCAGCTGCTCCTGTGGCATGCAGAGCAAGACACACAGGGAGGGAAGAAGAGCTCCAGCCCAACCCATCACCCCAGCACCCTGTGTGCAGTGCAGGACGTGCTGGAGCTCTGCAGGGAGATTCAGAGTAGCGCAAAACTGGTTTTAAAAAAATCCAAAACATATCTAGTATGGCAATAATTGGCCAAGGGAAATTTAATGCAAAATAACTGTTGGCTTGGATGTTTTTATCTTCTCTGGAACCATTCAAATTTGGGGAATTGGCTGCCTCTGCACTGTAATAGCTTCAGGGTAGCTGTGGGGTTTGATGAGAGGTTGTGGTCAGGGGGGTTTTGTTTGCAGGTGCTGTGCCATAGGTCTGAGTGGAATTCTCTCAATGGGATACTTCATTCTCCTTAGCGCACTTGGAACATAGAAAGTACACTAAACCACACTAATTCACTTAAATAAACACGTCCTGTATCTCAAGGGTAATCTAAGAGTGCTACAAACTATTGTTTAGCAGCAGCTAAA
Organism: Passer domesticus; assembly: GCF_036417665.1. Lineage (NCBI taxonomy): Eukaryota > Metazoa > Chordata > Aves > Passeriformes > Passeridae > Passer > Passer domesticus. The sequence continues at coordinate 52,253,880 of NC_087481.1, forward strand.
CATACTTGCTTTTGGGAAGCTGGATTTCAGAAGTTGATTTCAACTTCCCAAGTACCAAATATTGTTCTTGCAATTAAACACTCTTCATTTTTTTTTTTTCTCCCGAAGCTTTTTAAAATATCCCCTGATTAAAAGGTGTCACATTTGTCCATGCAGCTTGTAACTGACATTTTTATTATTTTGTTTCATGATTTTAACAGGATGCTGGACATTTACATTTGGAGGTACACTAAAAACCTACAATCTTCTATTTGATTGCCAGGATATTTTTTTCTGATTTCATATTCACTGAAAATGATCAAAAATAATTTAGCTGCAGTACTTGCCTACAATAAGATAAAGATATTTTTCTTTGCAGTGCATACTCCATGATGGTCTTTGCTACATAACAAGCAAATATCTTTGCTGGGATCTGACAGGGGACTCTGCATGAGATGATTTATGCTTTGTTCTCATTTGATCAGGTTAAAGACTTTTCATCATTTAGTGACTCATTTGTGTCTGGAATCCCTACATCTGTTGCAGCAAAGCTGGTGTTATGGATTGACTGGTGAATTAGTATCAGGCTTCACTAGTGAAGAATGAGACTTTCTTTATCCCCTCCCAGTCTTTAAATGGTGTTGCTGGTCCAAATCCATTAATGGTTTTGCTACCATCCTCCAGCAACGTGGGAAAAGAAAAGACAAAGACTATTCATGTCAACAAGAAATCGGGAGGGGGGAACAAAACCAAACCAAACCAGGCTTTCATAATCAAAGAAATGTCTCTGTCCTGACACAGTGTAAAGCAGGATAAAAAAAATGAAAAGTATTTATGATTCCCCAACAATAAATATGCCTGTAGTGTGAAAAACAGCATCAATAATGCAGAGATAACTGACATGCCATTTTAACTGCATGTTTCAGTTGAAAATTTTGAAAACTTACCAAAAAACCTCCCAGTCTGAGGCATACAGAGCCTGTGTTCACACTGGCACATGATGGATGCCTAATGGTTTCCTCCAGACAACCAACCTTAAAATATCTTAGACCTTATTGTGTTGTTGGTGTTTATAGTTTCTACTGCAGACAAGCCTAAGAGCCGAGGGCCACAACTGTGCTGGGAATGGCAGAAAGAGAGAAAAAACAGATCCTGCAGTCTGAATAAACCTCATCTGTCACCTGTTCTTTCCTCTAGCTGATGATTTGTGTTTTCTCCAGCGTGACTCTTCAGTGAAACCTCTCTGAGATAAGAACAACTTGTTGCTGACACACCTGTGTGTCACTTTTAGAGGGTTGTTGAATGAACAAACAACAATACACTGAGTGGAGCTTTATTTGTGCCTGTTTGGGTTCTTGGGGGTTTTGGGTTTTGGTTGTGTTTTGGGGTTTGTTTTTTTTTTTTTTCTGAGAGGCAATGGACTCCAAAGGCTTTTGGAGTATTTACACTCAGCTGAGTTTTTTAGAATCCACAAAATACAAGCCATATTAACCAATAAATTATATCTTCTGTGCTATTGTGTAATTCCATTGTAATTCTCTGGAATTCTATTGAAATTCTTCTTGGAGATGCCTCTGTCCTTTGCTGGATCTGGCCAAGGAATTGAATGTGGGCTAGTGAGGAGCATTAATGCAGTGATGGAACATGTCCACTCACTCCATTGTGATTCCTGGCAGCCAGCTTCTTTTCCAATATCTCTCTTAAAGGCTGTGGCACTTGAATGAACCAGCACTAGTCAAGCAAGGCACTAGAAGCCAATTCACCTTCTGCTGCCTGACTTGTGAAAAATATTTCCATAGAACCATAGAATCATCGAGGTTGGAAAGGACCTTCAAATTATCCAGAGTCCAACCATCCACCCAGCACTGCCACTGCATCCCCTAAACCACAAAGCCTCCCCTGGCCCCTGGAGCTGCTGGTTATGAGGAGGAGTCTCACCTGGAAGTGGATGTGTTCACTCTGCTCCCACCACACTGCTTTCATCTGGCTGCTCCAGGCAGTGGCTGCTTTACCCAAAATTCCCCACTGCTCCCTGAGCAGCACTGACCACCCCACTGCCAGGGTTAGGGACACCAGCAGCACTCTTCCCTCAGCACAGCTGAGTGAAATACACTCCTTTAAAAACAGGATGCAGGCACATCTTAACCAAGCACGTGAAAAATCAAGGCAGGGAAAGCCCTTTGCTATCTCCAGCCTGAGGCCAGTGCTTGCTTTGGTGCTGTGAGTTGTGTGGCACATCAGTCCCTTGGCATGATCTCTTGCATGAAGCCCCATCCCTGCTCCTGGTGTGCCAGCCCCACCTCCTGAGCTCTGCCCTGCCTGACTCATGTGGCAAACTTCACCCTAAGTTGCTCTCTGCAGATTTTTGCTGCCTGATTCTGCCCCTGCCCACTCTGTCTTTTACTGAAACTGCCTGTGCGTCGCTCAAACCCACAGAGTCTGTTTTGCTTCTTCACTCAACCCTGTCATGATCAATTGTTTCAGCTACTTTGAGTTTTCTGTGGAACGTGTGCCAGTTTTATTTCCAAGAATGCAACATCACCAACATTTTTCAATTATTCAGATAGGTTTTAGGCTGTCATCATCTCCATCTCCCTGGAAGGAATTACTCACACTTGCCCTACCTCTGGTCCCACTGACACTAATGTGATGACATTGACTCTGCAAAGGTTACTTCCAATTTCAGCAGGAAGGAGAGAGCAGGATCCATCCCTACTATGCTGCCTCTCCTGCCATGTGGAGCAACGCTGAGCTGCTCAGTGCATCTGGTTTCAAAACAAAACCCTCTACAACAGACAAATATGTTAAACCTTTGAAAGACTTATTTCCAGGTTTCAACAACATTCTCTTCAGAAATGAGCACTTAATGGAGTTCATTTAAGGTTGTTGAAGCCACAACTTGCTGTCAGCACTATTTACCACTTCAGTGGCTCAGCTAGAGCCTCAGCTGTTGTGAGCCAGTTCAGTGCTAATAACGGAGTCCTCCTGATTTACATCAGCTGAAAATCTGACCGAGCTTCTGCCAGGCTGACAGTCTTCCTCTGCTGGGTTCCAGTAGCTGTTTACACGCTCAGGCAGTGCAGACAGAAGTAAAAGCAGTTTTTCTTCTGCCACTCCTGTCTGTGCCCTATTTTTAAAGTCAAACCAAACAAGCGTGGCAGATGCTGCAGTGCAGTGTCCTCAGTGCAGAGTCTGTGACTGGGCAGAGAGCAGGATTGGCTTTCCCAGCCCTGGAATGCAGCTGGAGCTCTCCTCAGTGGTGCCTTGTGCTCCCCTCTCAAGGGCTGCATTCAGGGTCTTTTCTCAAGGAAGAACATCTCCATCTCTCACTGCAATCCCTGCTCCTGCACTCCTTGGCTTTGCTCCTCTGGGCTGAGAGGCAGGGCCTTCATTCTTTCAATCATTACTTTTTAATTCTGTTTTCCAGGAAGAACAGCTCAGTTCCTTTACATCCACTGGGCTTCTTGCTTGCTGCTGCTGTAATTTCCACTCCTGCTCCCAAATTAAAGAGCCACAGATCTTGCCAAAGCCATGGCACTGGCCTATTTCCAGCCATGCAGGTTAAAATTGTCAACATTTTTTCACTTCAAGCCTTTTATCATCTTCCAGGGTTCTGCCCTGGCTAATGCTGTGTCTGAAGCCTGTAAAAAAACTGTATCATCAACTTACAGAGCCAAAGCCATGCAAAATGGCAGCCATCTGCTTCATGGCAAACTGGCAGTGCCCAGTAAGCTGAGAAGTGGATGATTTTAGGGAATAAAACCACAAAGCCTTCTGTCATTTATTTCAGTGGTAACATTCATTTTATTCTCTTTCCCCCCAGTTTGCCATGGAAATTTGCTGAGAGCCATCACGGGAGGTTTTTGACCCTCTGAGTTATTGGGTTGATAAAATGTCAGCTTACAGCTCCTGCGGAAGCCCAGCTTCTCTAACAGTGGGCAAGAGCTGCTTGCAGGCAGATCCAGAGCTCCTCTCTTGGAAGGTACCGAGGGAATGTGAATTTCCTGTGCTCATCCCCATTATTTAGTAGGTGCAGAATGGTGGCAGCACCCAGTGGGTTGTGCTGAGGGGCTGGGCTGGAGCAGAGGGCACTGAGCTCACGGACAGCACACCAGAGGCCCTGGGGGAGCCCTGAGCTGTCATCTGGGGGAGAGACAGAGCTAAAACTGGCCTGGGGGCCAGCTCAGCCCTTGGGGTGGAGAAACCAGGCTGCAAAAGGGTGGGGAGGTTTGTTAATTCACTACGTGGCCCCAAAGCAAAAAGCTGAGAGGCAATTTTTTTGAAACTGCCAATACCAAAATGTTTTAAAGAGAAAAGAGTGAAATCCACAAGCATATGTGATTAGTTTAATAATAAGAGCATTGCATTTGTGGCTGTGCCTAATTTCCCTTCTGAAGGGTGCATTTTTACCATTTTAAAAGATACCTTTCTCAAAAAAACCTCTCATTTAAAAACACAAATCTTAGACTTTTTCTTGATTGCATGCTTCCCTCAGATGCAGCTTTAGATGGAAGTGTTGTATATGACATGAAAAAACTGTGGGAGCTGACAACAATAAATCTTGCTTAGAAGGGCTTCTGCCACCACATTTGTGATTTCTGAATTTAATTTTAATGTACAGATCTCACATTTTTGTGTCAGTTTTTAAGGGCATATCAGGATATTGTGCTCCAGCACTGTATGTTAATGGATTCCTGCCTCCCTCCAGGAAAAATGGAATATTTCTTCTCTGAGCTTTCACGCACTCTTCTGCCAAGTCAGAGCAGAAAGGAAAAACTGTGTACAATTTTTTATTAGGCCAAATGTCAATTTGTTTTTCTGAAATCTTTACCAATCTCCCTGGCACTTAATATTAAAACAGAGAAAAAAAAAGGGCAGAAAAATAATAAGGTTTTTATTTCAGTCAGCAGTGCCTGAGACATCCAACAGGCCATGGCACATGGAGAAACATTTCCCTCTTATAGAGGAAAGGGGGGCAGTGAAAGATGCTGAGAAGGTGGACAGCAGCTGGGTAAAAAGGAAAGGTATAGAATCACATTGTATTTTAGAGCCTTTTAAGCCAGTTTTCATTAATTTCTGCTGAATCTGGATAAAGACAGCACACCTCCCATTTGGTCAGATCTGGGTCTTTCTCTTGAAAGATGAGTTTTTTCCATTTATAAAAGGATTTCAGGTTGGAAACCTTCCCATATTTCCAGCTTTCTAGACAGCACAGCATGAATGAAAGCTGAACTTTTTTACATATTAACATTGTTTGGTACTTGGTATTTGAAACAAATCAGCACAGGCACCTTGGTCAGCCAGGAAAGCCCAGCTGGGCCAGGTATTCCATTTGACTTAAGAGCTCAGGAGTTTGTAAAATTCATTTCAAATGCAGGGGCCACTGAGAGCTGCTTCCCTCTCTTGGAGCCAGCCTCCCCCAGCTCTCTCCTGGCCACGGGCACACTGGATCCTGGCACACCCTGTGCAAGGTCTGGGCATCCCAGTGCCCCCTCTGCCCTTTGGCCAGCCTTGCAGTACCCCAGTGAAGCCCAGTGCACACATCCAGACCCCTGCCTGCATGACAAGGGTGCAGGGCTGCTCTGGGCTTCAGCTCCAAGGAAAACACTGCCTGGCTGTCCAGTTAGTCCCTTTGATAAAAGAGAGACAGAAACAGGTTTGCTTTTTTGCTTCCTGAGGCTGTAGAGAGACTTGGATAAGCATTGCTCCTGAGTATTTAACACAAGAACTTGTATCTAATCCAGATTTGGTTTAGACAGGGACAGCTCTGTGCCCACAGCTACCTGTCAGCAGGATTTGTGTCATATTAAGAGGTGCCCAGCAAGGCTCAGAAGCATCAGCTGCAGATTTAAGTGACTTCTATGACTTGTGACTCTTTTGTATTTTCAGTTATACTGGTTTTAAGCAGGGAAAGGAGCCTGGATTTTACTTAAAAGGTCTTTACTGCAGAGGCTCAGTGTGTTAGCTCAGTGTGTTAGCAAGCTTTGAGATCACTTTTGTCCACTGGGTATTACAAAGGGATTCATTTTGGGACCTCAGCCCATGTCAGGGATGTGTGGGGAACAGAATCCATCCTGTTTCACTGTGAGCATGACACGGGCTTTGTGCAGTAATGCCATGCCCAGATAGTGGATTCTGTTATGAAAATATATGTTTGGATATGTTGGATATGTTCTGAAAATATGCTCCATCACCTGCCAGGCCCAAGTGCTATATTCCTGTTGGGACTGTGAATTGCTGCTGCTGGAACAGCTCTCTCCCCTGGCCCTGGAAAAGGGGGTGTTACTGCTTTGCCTTTGGTGTTGACTTCCCCTGCTGTCGAGAGGGCACTGAGGCACCTCAGTGACAGCACACAGTGTAAAACAGTGAATCTAGTCACTCGCCCAGGAGTTATTCTTCCTGATGCATAGGAACATTTTTTTTCCATTGAGCGCCAGTTAAAAGCCTACAGAACCCTTGCACCGAAATCCCAAAGAAACCTGATGTCATGGATCCTCTCATTAATCTTTTTCCAGGGCTGTAAAAGCACTAACTCATCGGAGGGAGGCTAGAGGTGCTTGAAAGTAAGAGATTCACTCTGATTCTCCATCGCTGCTGCCTTTCCCCATCTAAATGTGACAAAGGTGCCAGGTCCCTGCAGACCTGGCTGAAATCAGCCCACAGCCTGCAGGGGGGCAGGGGCAGACACCTCTGTGCAGCTGAGGCACAGACCCAACCTCACTGGAGAAGGAAGTTTTCCAGAGAGCTAGAAAGAATATACATCCATGACAACACAAGCAAGAATTCACAACTTTTCCTTTGAAATAGCACAAAAATGTGTCCAAAGGATGGAGGTGCTCCTTTGCCTAACACCCTACCTTTCTGAAATTATTTCACCCAAAAGTACAGCTCCCAACAAAGAGCTTTTTGCCCAGCTCAGATCTTTTCCATCTGGTGTGGTCTGTGCAGGATCCATTCATATTTGAGCCTTCCTGGATAATAGCCCAATGAAGTGATCTGGCTAGGATAAAAGAAAATGGTGAGTTTACATTTCCCCCTTCTGGCATTCTTACTTTCTAGTATATTTTTAGTAATAATCCTGTTTACAGAAGAGAGGTTCCCAAGGAGTTACTATATGTTAGACAAAAATAATAGCCATAGGCAAAAAGTTTACTTCAAATATATTTCAGCAGATATTTATACTCTACTCAATTCAAAATTTTCTTGTAAAATATCTGGTTTTCTCTACTCAGGGAAGGAAGGGATCATTTGAGGGAAAAAAATTAATATTTTCAGCCTTTTATTTTTCTGCTAAAAATACCCCTGGATTTGGCCAAAAGAAAAAATATATTTTCAACAGAACATCAGTGACCTCTCCAATACATGGGTAAGTAATAAAAGGATGGCATATGGCCCAAGCAATGTGCAATCAAAGAGATCTTCAGGCGTTTTTAAAGCCCTTTCTATCACAGGTGATAGTGTTGATTAAGTTCCCTTTCATCTTTTTTTTTTTTTTTTCCCTGTGCTTCAGAACCCAGCTAAAGTATTGTCACAGATGATTCAGGGAAGAGGGAAAGGTACCTCTCAATGGGTTCTGGCAATGAACCCTTTATCACCCCAAGCTTTTTGGGAATGTCACATTGCTACAGGAGATTAAGAACCACCAGGCAGGAGATGGGGTTAAGCCCCTGTCTTCTCCTTGAGGCTTGCATGGAGACTTGTGGTTTTCATTCTGCTTTCTGCAGCAACACCAGCTTTGAGTCTGAGTTCAGCACATGGACCTCTCCAAGGTCTGGAAATGTGAGGATTCTGTGTTTGGGTTGGGTCTCCTCCTGCTGAAAACATGTCATTGCCTTTGGTGAATGGTGATCAATGTGCATTTAATGAACCACAGGGAAGTGTGCAGCTATTCAACATCTTTCACCAAAGGCTCTGAAAGTACTGCACAAATAAATAGTCCGGTTTTATAACAATTTCTACTCCAGGTTTTCTAGATAGTAGGAAAGCTGATATCCAAGTGGCTTTCCCACAATCACACATCAAAACTGCACCAACTTGTGAACAGAACTAATACATCCCAGTTCCAGCTCTAGTTTCATTCTCAAACAAGATTTGTTACTTCTGCACTTCTTATTTATCCAAAGTTGCCATTACTGCTGGCCAGAGATAGACTTGATCAGTTACACCAATGTACCCTTTTTTAGCTTGAGACTTCTTCCATTCTTTAACATAAATAAATGAAATGGATAAATTTGAGCAATCAGAAGAGAAGGTGTGCAAGGAAAAGGAGCAACAGGTTCAAACACCAACTTCATGTCCCAGACCAGTGCTGGCTGTTCCAGGACTGGCACATCAGCTTTGGAGGTGATGGCTACTGCCATGCTGATCATAAAAGCTGAGGAGAGTGGCAGGAAGGGTGGAAAGCAAGAGAAACTGGAGACAAATCCAGTCCTGGTCAAAGCAGATGTAATTTCTGATGAGAGAAGCAAAGCTGAGCACTTTCACAGCAAAAGTAATTTTGTTGTTGTTCTCTGGGTCCTGAATTCCTGCCCTGCCATGTAAGAAGGATGTCCCAGGCCAAATAGTTATTAATAATACTCATTAGTTAATAACAACAGCAGTGCTATTGGAAAATTTCAGGTTCCATGCTCACAACTTACTGCCAAGGTAGTCACTTCCCAAACTGACTTCTAAAATTAGAAACAAACAGGCCCCTCTCAAAGGCAATAAACAGCACTTTAATTGGACTAAAACCTATAAATCTGTCAGCAGCCAGCTACCCCGGCTCCCCTGTGTGATCAGCAGTTCTGAATGCCCTTCTGGGTCTTTTCCAGAGGGCTATGATGTGATCTGATGTCATCACAACAAAGGTGTGATCAAACCAGGCAGCGTGGCCTGGTGGCTCAGTGCAGGGGCTGACGTGGCCCAGAGTGGGCTGGGAGGGCTGGACAGACAGACATCAGCAGGGCAGAGGGACAGCCTTGAGCTGCACAGCTCTGACTGCGGGCTGGGAACACATGGACATGGACCAACACCTGGGGTAACTCTCATGTCAGGGCCACATGAAATGCAAATTGCAATTCATTTTCCTTAGCTGAACCAGTACATTTTCATCTATTTGTTGTGTGATGGAAGACTTTTAAACTAATTCTCACGCGTCTCAAAAAGATGCCAAGTGTCAGCCTTGTGATGCAGAAGATCCCATCGAGAAAAGTGATGCCCTGGTAGCATTTCCCCTGACAAGAACATGCTTATAGGAAAAAAAAATAAAACCAACCCAAATAAATGCACAAACCTGATGGGATGAGGAAACAAGCATTTTCTGATTCAGCAATACTGGAAAAAAAATCATTATACAGTCTCCAGAACACTAGAAATAATCAGCAGTAGCTGCACATTTATGTTACTGCTTGCACTTTGATACTTTTTATTGCTATAAATTTAATTCTTGAAAGAAAAATAAAGTATATCACTAAACAAAAACGAGTATTTTACTCTAAACTACATTGTCCCAAGGCCGTCATAGAGGGCAGGATGATACAACCCTTTCCATGCTCCCCAGCAGACACACAGCATCACCTGTCACAGGGCTGTCACCTGGCTGTGCCTGGGTGACCTCCACCAAGCCGTTCACACCTCTGCAAAGCTGATCCTCAGCTGCAGATGTGCTCAATGCCAGGCTCCAAAGAAAATAATAATAAATTTCAGCAGCGTGCCTGTGAAAACATCTGATTTGCTGGGCCCTTGGAATACCCTGTATTTATAAACAAAGGAGAGTTTTCATTTTTCTTGTCCTAGAAAAACACACTGGAACATTTCACCACCGTTTCCTTTCACTTTAATTAGCAAGCAAAGAGGGAATGTCAAAGAGCAATTATACAAAATATATACTGTGCTGATTAGGGATTTATTTTCTGTAGCATGGAGAAGGCAGCTTGAAGTTCACATTAAATCTCTCTCCCCCTCTAATGAGATATGCCTTATCCAACCCAGAAAGATACAATTAACTCAGGAAAGAATGCAGCCACTTTCTCAGGGGGGGAAAAAACAGAAAGGAGGGAAGGAAGGATTCATGTTAAAAGGTGAAGCATGAAAGGCTGATCCTGCAAATCCTAACTGTGTATCTGACTAAAAAGAAACATCCTGAGCAGCTCCAGACCTTTAAATAAGCCCACAGTTTAACAAGGCTCACTCCTGGTCCTGAACACTTGTGTGTTCCAGTCTAAATCACTTCTCCTTCTGCCTGGAATTGCTGGGACCATTTGCTTCCGCTTGCCCATGATGGTTGTTTGGGAACCAGGAAATCAAAGAATTGGGAGACCAAGCAGAGACCCTAAAGGCACCACAGTGTGGGCTGTGCTCTCTGGGGACTGTAAAGATTGTGTGGGCCCTGGCTGACCTAAAGCAGCTCTGGGAGAGCTGGGCAGGGACCCTTTACAGGGGTATGCAGGGATAGGACAGGGGGAATGGCTTGATGCTGAAGGAGGGTAGATTTAAATCAGATATTAGGAAGAAATCCTTCCCTGTGAGGGTGGTGAGACCCTGGTGCAGGGTGCCCAGAGAAGCTGTGGCTGCCCCATCCCTGGAAGTGTTCCAGGCCAGGCTGGATAGGGCTTGGAGCAACCTGGGATAGTGGAACGTGTCCCTGCCCATGGCAGGGGCCTTGGAACCAAGGGATTTTTGAGGTCCCTTCAACCCAAATCATTCTGTGATTCTGGGATTCTGTGATCCTGTGACTCTGTGACCAGCCAGCCCCAGCTGCACCTTGGCCACCCAGCTTCCCACAGGGAATGCATGTTCCTGAGTGCTACCCACCTCGCAGCCTTACTGCTCATTTGTATAACTTCAGGGTGTTTTGGGTTTTTTGGGTTTTCCCCCATGGCATTTGTTATTATTTCCATTCGAAGAGGCACGGCATCCCTCTCTCCCCTTGCCTCTGGCGATGGGCAGGGCGTCCCGGCTGGAGCGCCTCCTCCTCCAAACCCCTCCTCAACGGAGAGCGGGGTCACAGGGAAAAAAAAAAAAAAAAACCAACACCACCAGCAACAGCCCAGGAGCACAAATTGGACCCAGAAGGGCAGATGCAGACCGAGCAGGAAGCGCTGCCCGGGGCGAAATGAAACAGCTGTTGCCATTGTTCTGTCTCTGCGCGCTCCGCGGCCGGGCCGCGGCAGCAGCTGCTCGCAATTACCGCACATGAAAGGGGGGCACGGGATTAGGCGAGTGACGAAAAAGCCAGGGGACGGCGAGATTTATCACCCAGCGGCCGAGCAGCCCCGCTCCGGAGGGCGGCGGCAGCCCCGGGACACGCAGGGAGCTCCGCCGCCGCCGGGGATGCTGTGCCCGGGATGCAGTGCCCGGGGATGCAGTGCCCGGGGATGCTGTGCCCGGGGATGCTGTGCCCGGGATGCTGTGCCCGGGATGCAGTGCCCGGGATGCTGTGCCCGGGATGCTGTGCCCGGGGATGCAGTGCCCGGGATGCTGTGCCGGGGGATGCTGTGCCCGGGATGCTGTGCCCGGGGATGCTGTGCCCGGGATGCTGTGCCGGGGGATGCTGTGCCCGGGATGCTGTGCCCGGGGATGCTGTGCCCGGGGATGCTGTGCCCGGGATGCAGTGCCCCGGGGATGCTGTGCCCGGGATGCTGTGCCCCGGGGATGCTGTGCCCGGGATGGAGTGCCCGGGATGGTGTACCGGGGATGCTGTGCCCCGGGGATGCAGTGCCCGGGGATGCAGTGCCCCGGGGATGCTGTGCCCGGGATGGAGCTCACAGGACAAATCCGAGGATCCACGGTCGGGAATGTGCCCAGAGCCCCCGGCCGGGATCTGCTCGGGCCCGCAGAGCCTCAGCCAGTCCTTAATTCTCGGCACGATCCTCCCCCGAGGGATCCCACCGGGACCGCGCAGAGCCCATGGGCAGATTCCATCGCATCTCTTCCAACGAGATACAAGTTTAACATCTAAGTGGACGAGATACAAGTTTAACATTCCTTGTGGAATTACTTCAGCTCTCCCATATAATCAGAGTTGCAAAATAAAAATAAAATAAACAAAACAAACCCTTGCAGCTTTCTTTTTTTGCAAGGAGTGATGAGCATAAGAAAGGTTTTTGGGAAGGTGGAGCATGTGTTTGCCATCTTCGCTCCTGATATGGAAACCATATGCTTAAATACCCCACCAAACATACACAATATAACACTCTTTTTTATTAAAGGTGGTTTTATAAAAGCTATCCACCTTCCGTCCACTGGTGACTCCCAAAGAGGTCACATATTCTTCATTGCAACTATCAATGCGTATTTGGGATAAATTAAGCTCCAAATAGACTGTTTCTGATTATTACTGCCAAGGGAGCAGGAGGCCGTCTTATTTTCCCTCACTGATAAATTAAAAGAACTGTAATGGGTGATTTCTGCAACCTGTAAAGGGGCAACAGCATCTGTGACTCATTTAGTGCTGCTTTAAAGAAAATTTATTTTATTAATTTGGGCAGAGTATAAAGAGAATATACTTTTTTAAATAATCAAAAAAAACCTCTACAGCTAAAGAGAAAGAAGCAGCAGCAGATTTGCCCCATCTCTGGAAGTGTTTGCCCCATCCCTGGATGTGTTCAAAGTCAGGCTGGATGGAGCTCTGAGCAACCAGATCTAGTGGAAGATGTTCTTACCCACGTGATGGGGGTCGGAACTAAGTAATCTTTAAGGTCACTTCCATCCCAGGCTATTCTATGATTCTAGAAAAAAACCCTGCCTCAGAAAAAATATTTTTGCAAATAAAATTGCCTAAAGTGTTATTAGAAGCACAGATGTTCCTGCCTCCCTTTTAACTTCAATGGCTTTTGCCCTGGCAAATAGAAGAATTCAACAGGAGATGGCTTTAACTAAATTCCATATCACTGATGAAGGAATCAATGAGCAGAAAAACATGAGAAGAGTAGAACTGAGATTAAGGCTGCTCCATTGCTCCTCTCTTTTGGAGTCAAAAGGAGCCAACCAGCCATCCCCTGGTGTGATCCTTGCAAAGACCCCTATAAGATTATTTCCTGCAGGTTGTGCAGCCAGGAGCAGCACCCATTTTGTCAAATGAGTTTTTATTTTATGCAGCACCCAAAAACACCAACAAAGAGTAGTGAGAATGTAGAGGGACAGAGGATGGCAATTTCCCATTCTTCAAACCAGAGGTAATGGTAGCAACCAGAATGTGACCACCTTCGTCTGGACTGACAAGCAGGAAGTGGAGAAAAGATCAAAAGCAAGTGGGAATCAAAAGCATTAAGATATTGAAATTCTTCTGTTTTGCCACAGGCTGTCACCCTAGCTCCACGTATCACTCAGCCAGACAGGAACACTCTGTGCAGAGCAAAGAGAAAGAGCTCTAGAGTCTGGAAGCTTGCTCCTCTTGAAATTTAATTGGTCTGCAGGTTGCCCACAACCTCAACTCCCCTGCTTGTAATTCAGAGAGTAATATTGAATAGTATTTATAGTATATAATTTTTAAATAATACATTAATTTTTATAAGTGATGGCAAATTCTGTGGGGCCTGACTGTCAAGAGGGGTCTGCCTCAGCTCTGGAGTGCCAAATGACATCTTTTCTGCTTCAAGCTTTGCACATGGACAAAGTTGTTGTTTGCACCTTGACCAGATTAACTTGCTTTGGACTGCTTAAGCTCTCTGCAAAGATTGGGCATTTTACCCCTGTACTGCTCCAAGGATCAGGGCCCAGCACAGTTCTGTACCTCTGAGCATCTGGATCTTCCTTACAATCCGTGACTCATCCAATTGCATTTTTTGTCACTGCTAACATCAGCCCTCCGCAGTCCCACAGGCAGTTGTCCATCTTGCACAGCCAGCACCTGCCAGCTGCTCCTCTGCTAAACCCTCCAGGAGTCACTGGGGTTGGATCCCTGAAGGTGCTCAGGTTGCTCACTGCTCTTTCTGCATTTTGGACAAAACCCCTCTTTCCTGGTGGAAAGATTACAAGGGTAGTGCTATTTTCATGACTTGCTGTGGAAGACATGGGTGGAGCTCCAAGTTATAAACGAGAAAAGAGGAAAATGTGTGTGTTTTTCCAGGGCATCTGAGAAACCTGGCAGGAGGCTGGAGCCAGGTGGGGGTTGACCTCTCCTCCCAGGCAAGCAGTGACAGGACATGCCTTTAGCTGTGCCAGAAGAAGTTTAGGTTGGACATTAGAAGGAATTCCTTCTCAGAATGGGTGGTTTGATATTGGAATGGGGTGCCCAGGGAGATGGTGGAGTCTCCATCCCTGGAGGTGTTTAAGAAAAGACTGGACGTGGCACTCAGTGCCATGGTCTGGTTGACAAGGTGGTGTTGGGTCATGGGTTGGACTTGATGATCTCAGAGATCTTTTCCAGCCTCATTGATTCTGTGGTTTCTAAAATACAATAATGCCATGTTTGCTCCTCTGAGAAAAGGGCAAAAACCTGTGAAATACTCATCAGGATATTTCATTGTTGAAGATCCATTTTGTTAAAATACTGCTCATCAAATATGTTGGTTTTCCTCATTAATAGTATTTTAATTTGTGCCTAGTTTACTAAACAGCCAGAGCCGTCATAACTTATCCAAATATAATTATTTCACTTAGTGATCAAATTTTCACAAATTTCTGACCTAGCTGTTCTGCAAATAAAGATCTGATGATCCCATCACGCCCTTTCTTTCCTTTTGCCACAAAGGAGTTGCAATGTCAGGTCTGGAGCTGCTCAAACCGTTCAGTTTTGGTTTTCATACACAAACTGTTCAGGTTTGGTTTGTTTCTCTAAGTGGCTTTTTACTCTGAGCTGTCCTGGTTTTGTCAAGTGGAAGTTGGGGCATGGGAAGGTGGGATTATTGCTCAATGTTTTTCTCTAAACCTGATATTTAATAATTGGTGCAGGAGGAAAAAATACTTTCCATAGTCATCAGCTAATCAAGCTTTTCCAAAGTGGCTGTGGAGCAACAGGAAAAAAAAAAAAAGGGATTTTAGTTTGACTTTGTGGTAAATTACTCTGATTTGGGAATGATGTATTGTGAAGTTTGTTCATGGTGGCAGTACAGGCTCCTGCCCTGTGAGATAACGTTGTGTATTTCTTTATGTCACACTGCACATAGGGAAACCTCCTGCCTAATTTTTGTACAGCTGCCTCTTCAGTGAAAGGCTACTGATGTCTGAATTTGCAGGTGATGTAATGGCTTGGGGAATTAAGTCTTATTTTTTCCTTCCTCTTTACCTCCCTCTATTTGCTTTATTTTGTTTTGTGCTATGTGAGCCCTTAGTCAAATATCCCACATACACACTCATCATGGGGCAGCTCTGACACAATGCATGGGCATGTCTGGGCACTGCATTAATACATCTTCTCCTTGTCTCTCTGTAGATTATCCTCTGTTAGAGTAATTTATAACTCCAGCCCTTTGTGTGCATGCTTCCATTCTGAAAGTGTAATGTCACTGCTAATTAAACAGTGGTTTAAGAAGTCAGCTGATAGTTCCTCACAGCATCTAGGAATTAACCTCACCTGGGAGCAAGCTGCTGGTTGAGGCTCAAGTGAAGCTTAGATAAAGGCGGGGAAAAGAAAAGACATCAAAGAAGTAGTCACCACCAAAACCTCATCCTCCACAAATTGTAGGTGTGGAAACGTTTTTCAGCCATAGGGATCCTCCCTCCACTGCATTCCCAAATAACTATAATCATCAGAATTCCCTCTTTCACCTCCCTCTGGCCTGATTATCTCATCTTTCTCATTTGAACTCGCTTGTTATGAGCAATACATTCACTCCTCTCCTCTTTATTACTTTGATCCCAAAAAAGCCTAATTTGGCTCAGATGGTGCTAATTTAGCAGTGCAGAGCTTAGGGACAGTGGTGTCCTGGTGGGCTGCGCTCACCTGTGAGCAAAGTTTTTTCCTAATCTAAAAGATCTCCCTGGGATTTGTTTTATGTGTCATTTCCTGGAGCTCCCTGGGAAACCATGGGTCCACACTGGTGTATGCAGAAGACAGAGCTGCCTGCATACCTGAGCAGTGCTTGAAATTCATATAAACTTGGGGAATCTAATGTTCAGAAGCCTAAAATTGTTTTGTTTTTCAAATTAAATATTCTTCTTAGCGGAAGACATGGAATAAACAAAGATATCACAACACAAATTAGGCTCATTCTGAGTAGCCCCATGTCAAAATCCAGATACCAAAATCATTAATCACTCTGGATGTAAATTTTAGGATGTTGACAGAACATATATTCTGGGATAAAGAGTATAACATGAGCTGAGATAAGGAGGTGATTTAATTCTGCAACAGATAAGCAGGGTGAATTTCAAGGGCTACACAGGGAATTCATCCAGCTCTGTGGGATGGAACAGTATCACTCCTGAGTAGTATTATTAATGCACCTCAATTCTAGCTTCTCTCTCTTTTTTTCTTTTCCTTTTTTTTTTTTTTTTGGTGTGTTCACAATTCTTAATAATATGTTTGGAAAATGATTAAACTTACAAATCAAGACATGGGGTTAAAGGCAACCCTGTCTAACTATCTTATTATTTATAAAAAGATTATCGTTAAATATCTTACAGAGAAATTTTGAACCACTGCAGAATCTGAAAAAAAAAAAAAAGTGCAGAAAAAAAAAAAGCTAATGTGTCTACTTTTTAATTAAATGTAAATATAATTTGCAAGGCTTATGGGTTTTAAACAGAGAAAATTTACTCTGTGCAATTTCCTTTCTGGTTAACCTTACAGACAGAAGTGTAAGTAGGGTTATTCAGAAGAAATTTGTAGCTATTAAGCCACTTACCAGCTCCAGATCCATTGTTGCAGATCACTTTGGACACATCCAAGGTTTCACCTGAAGTGAAAGTTCCTAATTAACAGTGACAACATGGTGGTTCTGAGCATCAAAACAAACCTTGTTGAACAACCTGGTTTACAGCTTGTTGGGGATGTCAGCAGATTTTTCATCTTTATTGCTGCAGACAGATAACAAGGCTCTGATCCTTGTGTACCTCATGGAATGGCTCAAACACACAAAAGTGAACTCTTGGTTATTTTAATGTGACAAGTAAATATAGCCCAGTTACAAACACAAAGGCAGGATAAATAGGCCTGACAATACAGCAATGCCTAAATTACTGCCAGCTTAGTATTAAAAGTTCTGTTGTGGTTTCTGGTTCAAAGAGTCCCATAAAAATCAGAGTTAATTTAAAACTTAGCCATCCATGGGAGTATTTCTTATTCACACAATACAGGATCTCTTGCACAGGTCTGTTTATATGCTTCAGCTATGGAGAAATTTTCATTTCACTTCAAGAAAGTACCCATAATCAGTCCAGCAAAGAAATTAAGCACATGCTTAACTATAAACTTTATTTAGGTATGTGCCCATTACTTGTCATCATTTCACCTGTCACAGCTTTTTGAGCCAGTTTCTTCATTATTTGGGGTTTTTTTTAGGTAACTAATTCCTCACAAAATTTTGATACATGGTTACAGTAGATCAAGTGTTGTAGAACACTACTGGGTTTTGTACCAGATTGTGATCCAGCCAATATTAAAAGTCCACTAAGCATCATTGCCTAGAGATCCTTGAAATTCCTGACTCTTCTATGGAAACCCATGTAAATCTTCCCTAATTTCATCAGGAGAGTCACCTGCCAGTCCATAGCAGGCAAGAGGAGTGAAGGAAGGTATTCTACCAGCAGGCAAAGGGTCACCAGCCCTAGAGAGTCACTCCAGGAGACCAAATGCCAGGAATTACCAGGCTAATTTACAGATTTGTGGGCTGATTGTGCAGTGAGCACCACCAGCACCCCAGGGACAGAGCCCTCCTGCACATGCAGGCTTCTCAGTTCCAGCAGTGGGAGGCATTGTTTGATCAGGCCTGTCAGAAATGAAAGGTGCTTTCTCCAAATGGACAGAACAAAAGAGGCATTCCCAATCCATGTTCAGACATGCAAGTGCTGGCAAAAGTGACCTGTGGAGCTCTGCAGTCTAAGCTCCACCTCAGAAGGGGGCCAACGCTGAATTCAGAGCAGGTTGCTCAGGGCTTGGAAGATCTCAGTCTTGGACCTTTCTGGGCGCTGCTGCAGTGCCAGTGAGCCCAGCCCCTGTGTGCCATGAGCACTGTCACCCTCCAGCAGCAGCCGGGCAGATCTCAGCTCAGCCTTCAGTTTCCTGCTCTGCTACAGCTGCCTGCTGCTCCCATCCACTATTCCCCAGCTTTTCCCCAAACCCTGCTGCTGCTGCTGCTTGCTTGTAACTCCCAGCTCACCCTCCAGAGCCCTGCAGAAGCCAAACAGTTCCTAAGTAGGAACTGCTGGCCTTTCCCACACCAGAGACCTTTCCTGGCGCGCCGTCATACGGATAACACATGCTGTGTCTGCACTGCCAGGAAGCTGCAAGCCAGAGCCCTGCTCCCAGCCCCATCCCAGTGCTGGGGAAGTGGCTGGAGTGTGTCTCAGATCCCCAGAGCCCACTGCTGGGTGTCCTTGGGAAGGGGCAGAAGCTTTGGGGGTGTGCTGGCCCTGGCACAGAGCAGGGTGACATGGATGTGCACAGCCAGACCAAAGAGCAGGAAATCTTTCCTACATGGCTTATTTTACTGCAGCTTCTGTGCCCAGAAACACGCCAGGGCTGGCACCAGATTAGTCAGAGGAGGAAGGGAGGTCTGGCAGGGATGATGCTTCACCAAGTATCTCCTGCTGCTCCTTCTCTTAACCTAACGAGCTGGGGCTCCAGGCAGTGGCTTGTGGTGCCTTTCCCCAAAACCAGTGTCTCTTGGAATGGGATGCTTCCTCTTCAGCCTACACAAAATTGTAAGCCAGGTTCTCCAAGCTTGGTGCACCCTTATCCTGCTGGAACTTAACTGCTGGGGGGATGCCAGGACCCACCAGCCTGGCTGAGCTCTACAAGGGCTGTGCTCTGGCCTTCCTCATGGCAAGGGGGACTCCGCAGTGGATGCTCTTTCTCCAGACCTCCTTCTGCCAAGGGAAAAGGGAAAACCTCCATCCCAGTGTGCAGAAAGAATTGAAAAAGCCCTTTCTCACATCCTGCCCTCTGAAAGAAGCAAGCAGAAAGCTGCTGTGAGGAGTCACCAACAGTCCCTGTCCAGCTGTCAGAGGCTCTGCTGCAGAAGGAAACACCTTTTCTCTCCAAGGAGCAGGGAGCCAGGGCAGGAAGGCAAGTTCCCAGCTGCTCGTCTGGAAAGACCAGCAGGGCTGTTAGGAGAAGGAGGAGGAGGGTGTGGGAGAGACAGAGGCTAGCCTGTGATCTGGGTGTGAAAGAATCCACAGTTGAGCAGGATCAATAAAACAGTGCCAAGGCTTGTGACGAAGGGAGCACAGAATAGGATGGTGGAGAGTAAAAGAGAAGGAGCCCCCCTACAGCTTCTGAGAAGAGAGGGGTAGGTAAAAAGGGAGCTCTGATACCACCAGGCCCACAGGAGACTCAATGGGTTGTCTCATTATTATGGTGAACAGAGAGAGCTCATGAGCTGGGAAAGATAGGAAGCTTTTATTTATTTTTTTTTAAAGAGCACAGCCTCTAGGAGGGTTTTTGCAGCTCAAATGCTTTTATTTTGTGCCAATTACTTATACAGGGTCTGCATTATTCCCGTAATCAGTCTAAATGAAAGTCAAACATGAAAGATTTCTAACAATGAGCTAATTGGAATGCCATTACCATTTAGATTTAATAAGGTATTTGTAATAATAAACTTGCCTCAGTCTATAGAGTTGTCTTATTCCTGCTCAGATCTTGCGAGAGTGTAAGGGTTGACATTTGTCATTTGTTCTGCAAGACATTGGATATAACCTTCAAAATGTTTTAGTCTTGCAGTGCCTAGTAAATGTCAGGGACAGAAACAAAATCTATAGCCTGCTATTGTTCTGGCTGTGTCAGGCTCAGAGTTAACAGGAATTGTGCTACAGCTCAACAGCAGATTATATCCCACATATCCTTCTTTATTTGCAGTCCAAACATCTCGTGGTTTAGAACGAGTCACTCAAAGTGCTCTTATGTAGCTTCATTCATTATTTGCATTGAGGTCTTGCTGAGGAACTTCCAGTTCCAGCACTGCCAGGTACTACACAAGCACCAAGAGCCTTGCATAGCTTAAGATC
Organism: Passer domesticus; assembly: GCF_036417665.1. Lineage (NCBI taxonomy): Eukaryota > Metazoa > Chordata > Aves > Passeriformes > Passeridae > Passer > Passer domesticus. The sequence continues at coordinate 52,273,950 of NC_087481.1, forward strand.
TAAGTAATTAAGTCAACACAGGCTGTATCTTGAAGCCAAGATGTCCCATCTACAGAGGTAAAAGCTAATTAGAGCTCTATGCATAGCTACTTTTGAGAACCAGTCACCAAAAAAAAAAAAAAAAATTCTTGCTTTACGTTTCTGGGCGAGCTGTTTTCACAGAAAGCACATGAGCACATGTGAGCTCAAAGACTTGGTCTCACTGTGCAGCTGGGGAAGTTTTATTCAACTGAAGTTCATACCACAAAAGCAAGGCATAATCTTGGTAGGTATTTCTTCCATTATGAAGAAAAAGAGCTTGGTAGTTCATGCAGTCTGAAGGAATCCCTTTTGGAATAGACTGAAAAGGCAGAGGTTCAGCAGGTGTGTGTGTATATGTGGGAAACATAAAGATAAAAAAAGACAAAAAGCCAACAAAAGACTCGAGGCAGCACAGATGATACAGAAAAGAGCATGCTGGGGACATTCTTTAAAATCATGATACTGCTCCTCCCTCCCTCTTTCAGCCCAGAAAGATACTACAGGTATTCCTGCACCCCATAAAGAGATCCAACAAGCAAGCAAAGGGGCAACAGAATGTTTGATTTCTGTTTTAACAGGGAATAAACCCACCGAATTTCCTGGTGGTATCTCTGCCTGAAGAAGCTTTACCTATCCAATAAACTGTGCTGCCATCAGCTGCAGATGAATTATGTTCTGCTGACACTCTGTGGTCCCAGCAGTTAGTCCTGAATGATCTGACTCAACAGAAAACTTTGTACAATAGCTCAAATAAACATCAAATCATTGGAAACTGGCAAAGCTCACGGAAATTTGGAATGTTCCTTCCCGAGGACAGTCTTTTAATACAATCCGACACTGGGGATTCAGCTGAACATTTATAACGTCCAGGAAATTCTAGGCACAGTTGGTAAAATGACCAATGCTCTTATAAACCTACTTCTTTTTTTTCCTCAAAACCGTGTGTACTTCATGCCAAAAGGTTTTTTCAGAAACATAAGCCAACAGTCAATGGCCTTAAGTTAACCATATGCCTGAGCACTGTGCTGGATTGTTGGAGAAGAGCAAGGAAGCATGAAAATCAATAGCTTCCCTGTATGTCTTCACAGAAGACAGTTTGGCTAAGAGTTAAAATCTGAACCTAAAATGCAGACTTTCTTGCTCTTGATGGTCTGGTTAAATTACTTTGTCTTTTTCTGATTCACTTTGTACATTAGGAAAAAAAGTGATGCTTGTTACTTAGATCACAGCAATGTTGTGAAGCTTAATTTTTTGAGAGGTGTTTTGGGATCCTTGTATGAAAAGTGCTATAAATATACACATTCTTAGTACTATTTAATTTACTTCCTTTACAATTCCTTTGAGCCAGCACATGTTGCCAAAAATGCAATATTCTCTAAGATGTCCTTTCTTCTTATATCTGTCTGGAGTCCAGGACATATCCCAGCCTTATAAAGCATCCGATATTGATGTATCCACATGCAGTGCATATATATATAGCTAATACCATCAGATGGGGTTTTTTCTCCACACAGAAACCCAGACTTGCTCAATGTACAAGATGGACATGCTTAGCAAATGAGGCAGCTGTTCAGGTTTTATTTTTATGCTCATTGTTTGCTGTGCAGCCACATGTCTCGTGGAGTGCATACCATCCAACCTTTGGAGTGAATCAGACAATGCTCCACCAGAACTCACTCACTGGGATCATCCAGCTCCACCCTGCTCCCTGTTTGACACACATCTCTGGTCAAGTATTCAGGGACTGGAGCATAAGAAGGCTTTAACTTTGTAATTTCCAAACTTATTTTTTTAGCCTTGGATTTTTTTTCCTGTGGATGTTTTTACTGAGAATCCTTAGGGATGTAAAACCTTGCAGTATCAAAATAATCCCCTGAATGTTGCATCACAGTGTGCAACAGCATCAGTGTCCTGCAGATAGGAGGACAGCCTGTGCCTGAGCATCAGCTGGGCCTTTTCTTGCTTTTCTGAAAGAACAAGAACTTCCAGGGCTGCTCCTGGTTTGTTCTTCTGCACTGTGTCATGGAGCATGTGCCAGATATAATTCCACCAATTTGCCTAAAGAAATTTGCAGCAGATCTGCCTGTGCAAGAAGAGATCAACTTTTCAGTGTTTGATAATAACAATATTATCACCTGTGCATTCCCCTCTCTGGAGGAGTTGGGGGAAGATGTATAAAGCATCACTAATTTTTATATTCCCCACCATTTTGAAGTCAAGGGTTTTCACGCAGTGTACAAAAGGATTTTGTTCCTTGCTTCTATAAATGGATATGGTATAGAGATCTTTACAGCTCTTTAAGTTGGCAAGGCTCAGTAGTTGAATATGTCCTGTAGTCTCTAAATAGAGCAATGCAAATAGTTTTTATTGGTTAACCAAGAAATTTGAGACTCGACTACAGGAATAGACAAATTTCAGTTTAGGAGCAGCCTGGAGAAGAACAGAGAAATCACAACACTGGATGCAGAGCTCTCTTCCCTTACATCTTCAAGCACATACAAGGAGGTGGCAAGAAAGCAGCAATTTATGTACAGACAGAACAAGAGGCCAAGGACTTTATCTTTCAAAGGGTTATACACACTTATCTTTAGACTTATCATTAGCCCCATTAATTTTGGTAGTACCTTGACTTCAGGAGTGTTCTGTGCATGCAGTATTAGACTGTTTCATTAATGTGCACTGTGTTTAACTACTGCAGAGAGCAAATTGCAGGAGTGAACAAAATGTGCTACAGGGGGTCACGGGCTCAGCAATTACTGCAGGCAGTGCTGGGCAGACAAGATAGTGTTGTCCCCTGCTTGGTAATATATGATATAAATAATGTTTATCCAAGTATAGGTGGTATTTTTGCATCTCAAAATCCCCAAGTTTAAATCAAAGTTGAAAGGGGAGCTCTGAGAGAGTTGGGGAGGGACTATTTACAAGGGCATGTAATGACAGCACAAGGGAAAACAGCTTCAAACTGAAAATGGGTAAGTTTAGGTTAAATGTTAGGAAGAAATCATTTACTGTCAGGGTGTTGAGGCACTGGCACTGGTTGCCCAGAGAAGTTGTAGATGCCCCATTCCAGGACAGGCTGGACAGGGCTTGGAGAAACCTGCTCTCGTGGAAGATGTCCCTTTCCATGGCAGGAGGGTGGAATGAGATGAACTTTAATGTCCCTTCCAACCCAAACATTTAATGATTCTGTGTAGACAAGGGGATGATGCTGGAGAAGAGAAGGGAGAATGAGGCAAATCCCTCCCAATTCAAGGCAGGAGAACACCTAGAGCATCCACATGAGCTGAGTGAGCTGATGAGCTGGAAACCAGGGGAGTTAGGCAGTGCTTGTCCCAGCAGCCCACCTCAGCCAAGCACAAAGTGAAGCACCAGGGGATGCACAGAAGCACACAGTGGTTTTGCAAACACTGCAGGCCCCTTCTCCAAACTGTGACTGCCACTTCATGTGTCCCCTGCCGTTGTCCCAGTGCCATTCCCCAAGGCACCACCTGCCTTGTGACTCCCCATTCCTGAGAGGATGGCACATCTCCTTCACACCCCTGTGCTGCCCCAGCACACTGTGCCCCCTGCACTGAGCAGAGGCAGTGCTCAGAGCTGGAGGATCTGGGTCCTTCCCCACAGTCCCCACATCTTTAGGATGCCCTAATCATCTCTCCTGACCTTAAGAAGCACAATGGAGCCCACTATTCTGACTGGGGCCTCCAGGATCTCTTCTAATATAAATAGTAATGACTATAATTATTAATCATTACTGTGATTATATGATTATAATTAATAATCATAATAATGAATCATTATAATTACTCTACTAAATGACAAGCCCTGCTTCCTCCAGCGAGCTTTGGAAGCACAAAGAATGAGCTGTTGTGTATATTTAAGGAATCTCAAACACTTCTGGCGTTTCAAGTCCAAGCGTCTCTGTTTGTTTTAAGGACTTCCACATTGTATTTAATTTGGAAATCTGCAGCTGCCTTGAATCGTGACCAGTGGAGTGGTGCTACCACATGCAAGGTCCTTTGCTTTAAATCCAGCAGAATTATGAATAAACAGGGATTGGAAAGAGGAAGGAATGTGCATATGAGTACTACTTGAAGGATGGAGAGCCAGATCTGCCTAATATTTCATTTTTCCATCTTAGATTTATAACTGAAAGTAATTCAATTAATTGAAGAGCATTTTCAGAAAGACAAAATAAAGCAGCAAATGTAAAGGATGCAGGCACTTGAAAGACAGATGGTTTGACATGCCCTGCCACTTGGATCTTGGGATTCACAGGCATGACTACTTTGCTGCTATAAGCTCAGGACAAGGGAGGGGAATTTATAAAAAAATATTAACATGATTTTAAAACTGCACTTGAAGTGAAGGGATTTTCTCCTTTGATGATGTGCATGCCACAAGCCCAGATGACTAAGACATGCTAACTGTAAACCTCTGTGTTTTATATGAAATACCTGAAATCTGGTCAGAAGCACGTGGCTGCTGCGTGCCTCGTGGAAGAGGGTGTGGAACAAGTGCCCTTGGGAAACCTGCTGGAGTCACTGTATGTATTGCATAGTTACCTCTGCTTACTGGGCTGCTGTGAGTCACTCCTTCCCAAGCACAAAGAAAACTGATCTTGCAGAATGTAAAATCCACCCAGGAGTGGGTCATTGTTTATGTTCAACATCTCATTCTGGGGCATGGGGTATGCACTGTGACAAAGTAGAGGAATTCTGTCATGTTTTTAAGATAAAATGTTTGCTAAGCTTTAGCTGATGTGATTTGATTCACTGCTGGTGACCATAAAATCTCATTATCCTTTGTTATAGTTGGGCACGTGTGTTTGAGGCTGTGTATTTCTGAGTTATTGTAGCAATTACTCTAATGAGAAGGGTGCAGTTAGCAAAAGAGCTGCTGCTCCACGTCCATGTGACTGAGTGCAATGACAAGATGTGAAAACTTTTGCATTGCCTCGTCATATTTTTGATATATTTTGGAAGGAAAGGAGTAGGAAGAGGGCCTATCTCTGTTTGTGTGTCAGGATTGTCCCAGCACAGAGGCCTCCAAAGTTAACACTAACAGAAGGTGAGCACATACATGCATCAGCTCCTCTGTACGCGAATTAAAGAAAGAAAACAAAGCTGATAGGTAAGAACATTAAAGAGGTAGTTTGGGCTACTCATAACCAGTGAAATCTGTTTTAGGTGTGTCCTATTTTGAGATCAATAGGTGGTTCTGGAATTTCTGCAATCTCCTTGCAGTGGTAACCTGTCTAGAGGCAGAGAACACTCAAGGGGCAAAGTGCATCCTCAGCCGCTTTGTGCAGCCATTACCCCACGTGAAGCAGGACATTCCTGCTGCTGCTTGTGCCTCTTTTCAGAGAAGATAAGAAGGAGTGGGCTTTAAAAAAGGAACTGAAAAGATAAGTAACTAATATGGTTTAATTATAGCTACAGCTCTCAGGTCTGAACTTGAAGCAGAATTTAGCCATTACTTACCATTTTCCTATTTGCAATGGCTGATAGGCACTAGATACTGTATGAAAGGAATAAAAAGATGAAGGCATAAATCCTGAAGGTTTTTTAGTGCCTAATTCCATCAGCTGCTGTCTAGAGTCAGGCTTGTGAGTTTCTGTTGAGAATGTAGCATTCCTTCAGGGAAGAGTCCTGAGAAATCCCAAGTGAACAGCCAAGAGCAGGGCTGACACCCGCTGCCTTCAGGCAGGATGAGTTTTCAAACCCCACACTCTGAGGTGGTGGGAGCACAGAGGAGATGAGGCCTGGGGCAGCCAGAGCTTCTTCAAACAAATATGTGGCTGTATAAATGATTTAATTACCAGCCTGTTTAGGAGAATTTCTAATCTCTCTTCAACCACTCGTACTGACATCTCTGATGTGTGATACCATTTAGATTGAAAAGAGAATCCATTTAAAGCCTAAATACTCCAATTACTTTTTTTAGATGCCTGGAAGCAGCTCAAAGTTCAAGCACATGATGCTCTTAAAGACCCACTAAATTAGAGGCCATGGGGTGCAGGGGAGCAAAAGAATGTTCAAGTACGTTGTATTTTGAAGTATGTGGTTTTCAAACTGACACAAACGAGTTTTTAACTAGAAGTGTAACCTAATATGGGTCAAGGTTTCCAAACTGAGGTGTGAATCGTGCCAGATACATTCAAGAAAGAAAAAAAAAAAAAAAAAAAGAAACCAAAAAAGCACTGGGGCAGTCTATTAAATTCTGTTTTGTCGGGCTAGGGTTTTATGAGCCTTTAAAAGAGAACTTAATACCCAAAGAATAGCCTGGCTATTACTTTTGGAGGCAAATAATGAGCAGGATGGCTTCTGCTGCAGTGTTGGAAACAAAACTGTTTAATAAAAGGAAAAACAATAAACAGAAAATCCGATCCAGGTACAGAGGTCTGCTCCTGGTAAAACACCTTCACAAAAGCCTCGTAGTTCTTTTGTCTTCTCTTTTTCTACCTGATGGCCCAGGCGGGATCTTTTGGCTCTCATCCAATTAGGTGACCCTAAGGTTTTAGTGAAGTCTCTGGGGTCCTATAAGGTGGCTTTTCACCTGATCGTTGGGAGAAACTTCTGGGCCTTCTTCCTTTTTTGGGGGACAAAGGCTAGTTTGTCCCTCTCTCATTGGGGGCATCCCCCTACACTCCTTCATCAGTCCAGCTCTGACCCTCACTGTGAGACAACCTCCTGTGAACATCTGGCAGCTCCCTGCAGGAACCAGGAGGTCCCAGATCTCGGCCTCCCTTCAAAAATCAGGCTTGCCAAGTACTGTGTGGGCTGTAGTCAGCACGAGGTGACTGTGCCTGCAATTGCAGCCTGAACACACAGTGGAGGGAAGAAGACTCTCAAGCTGATTCTTACACATCACTGGAAGCTGCCACTTAGGCTTTGTGATTCACAAATTTGCTCTCTTGTTATAAACAAACATTTCTTTTCATGATAGTGTCACGAGGACTGAGCTTGAGAGCCTCCCGTATTTTTTTCCTTTATTCTTGGCATATCAGTACAGTTGAAAGACACACTCTCTTGCCTCCTCAGACTTCTTGCCAAGCCACAACCACAAACCATCCTCACAGCCCCAGAGCGCTTTTGGCAGTTGTGACACAGAACGTATGGCTCATGTGGTAAAATGTGCTGGCAAGTTCCCTGCAGGCCCCATCCAGCCATCACTTATGTGCAGAATTTGATGCCAGATAGCAGCTGTTGTGTTGAGGCTGCTCAGTATCACACTAATCAGTCCTGTCTCATCCTTTCTTTCCCCTTTCCTGTCTCCACCTGCTGTTTTCTTTTCCTTTTTATTTTTTTACTTCCCCTTTTCGCATCTTAGATTAAGACTGGAAGTGCTCTGGGGCAGGGACCATCATTTTGTTCTGTGTTTCTGTCTCTTGCCACGGAGTCTGCTGGCCTGGCACAAATGCAAACAGCAATGCCAAATAATACAGCTGGCAGGTTACATGGTGAGTGGCCTGAAAACTGACTGCTGTGGGTAAAAAACACAGCTCCAGGGGAGCTTTTAATGGACTTTTTGAAGGTAACATAGCACTGCTTTACCTATCTGAAAGCATTTGCAGAGCAGAGGGCTGACCTGTCATTTATCCTGCCCTGACTGCCTGTGTGTGTTCCGTGTGTTTGTTTGGTAGTTGCTAATGCTCCAGGTCTGAATTGCAGGACGTGTTTATGGCTCGGGAAAGTTGCCCAACAGAAAACCTTAAGGCAACAGTTTGCTGGGACATAATGACACTCTGCATCTTCTCCAAAAGGTGCCTGACAGCAAGAACCACGCCTGGAACTGAAGGGGAGCTCATCCTTGGTTTAGGCACAGTCTCCAGTCAGACACAACTGGAGAGGAAGGATAGCTTGGAGTGGACGTGTCCCTGCAAGAGCTTCATCTTTTCACTCACGTTAGTGAGCTTCCCTGGATTCTGGCAGGTTTTGATTCCAGTGAAGGAGGAAGCTGCAGCTCCTCACACCTTCTCTGAGACTCTCCAGCCTAAGGATAACAAATGAGGAATCAGTGTCTGGTGGAAAAGCTGGAAAAATCAAGATACCAATCTAAATACATCTGTGTATCATCTGATGTGACTGATTTCCTCTGAGGTGTCAGTTTCCTTTCTTCATTTTGACTGCATCATGGTCAGAAAAAGAATTTAGTGGTAAGCTCCCTTCTCTGAGCTCACATGGCCATTTTTTGATGGTTTGGTAGCTATTTAATTGTTCCAAGCATGAAATTGTTCCTATAGATTTTCTATAGGAAGTATTAAAAAAGCATTTTCCACAGTGATGTAGAAGCTCAGAGAGTAAGAATCGCAATGTAATTCCTAAACTGCATACAGGAAACACCTTCACTGTGGCTGCACATCCTGCTTCTACAGCTCCTCCTGTGATTTGCTTTTTGACCTTCTTGGTGGTTCTGTCTCTGTACTGGATAATGTACAGTACTGTGTGACAATTCACATGTTTCAGGCTGTAGGAAAAAATAAGATGAGAAATACTGTTTGAGAGCTAAATACAATCATTATATCCACATGTAATGTGGTTTAATCTTGCACTCTGAGTACCTAGACATATTTTACCACTGGCTTTATCCACAGTAGAAAACAGTCATAATCAGTACACTGGAGTTAGGAGTGTCCTTTTGTCCTCAGCTTCACCATTTCTTACTTTCTTATTATTTACTGTAGAGTTGATTCTTTCTTTTTTGGCTTTTTTGGAGGCACAGACTTTTGCTTTGCCCTCCTACTGAGACTGCTGTGCCAAGAATTGTTATCTGTGCACCGAAGAAGAGCGTGGCACAATTGATCCTTAGTCCATGACAGGGTACACCAAACATAATTGCAAAGCAAATGAGTTATCCATAACCAAACCCTTCTCCAGGGAGGCTTTTAGGTGCCAAAGCATCAGAGTTGCACTGAACTGTGCATGACTGCAGCGGCCAGTGCAGAGCTGGGATCCATGGGAGCTGTTCTTCGGGTGTCCTGGGTGCTCACACTCAGCTCCAAGGCAGAGTGGATGCAATTCCCTCCTTTCTCCCTCCCTGCGCATTTCGGGGTGTTCACAGCAAGGGAGAACCAGCTCTGGACAAGACAAACATCGTGTTTTCAAAGAATTTCCTGCCTCTCAGGTGCTCTTTAGGTGTGCTCCGAGCGAGGTCAGCCACAAGTGGGCACTGCGGCTCCTGCGGAGCGGGGTGGGCACAGGAGAAGGGATTTGCTCCCGGAGCTGGGCAGAGCTCTCCACACCAACCAAAGCACCGCTCCGGGGGCGATCGAGGGTGGCCAGTTCCGCTCACGCTTTGCAAAGCGTGTTTTTGTGTGAAATGTCCCGCCCATGGTAGCCGCGATAATGAAATGGTATTTGAAGAAAAATGATGCTCATTTCTTTGTCACTTTGAAATGCAGTTGTTTCTGGATTTGCCTTTCTCGAGCACACACCCTGCGTGCTACGTTGGACGGCTCTGCTTTTATCCTGACTTCCTTCCAAGTGCTCATTCCTCTGCTATTCCAGCTGTGCCACCTGAAGCTGAGGCTTTGTTGGGGTCTGTCCATACAGGCTGTACCGTTCACCATGGCTGGAAAGTCTCTCGTTTACCAAAACTGTAATATTTTAGCTAATACCAGCATTTCTAGCAATTAAAGCTGCCACAGAGTTTAGTCAACGACATAATTGTGCTGTTTGCTTCTGTCTCCCATTAGGAATTTAGTTGCCTAAAACTTTCCGTGCTGTCCAGCAGAGTGGAATGGGCTGTTGACGGCTGTGCCCTATTTTTATTTTTTTTTCAACTGCAATGGGAGAGAAATGGGCTTGGTAGAATATTTTTCACACTGAATTGCAAATGATCCCATGCAGCTATTCTTTTCTTCTCGGCAAATATTTTCCATCTCTGGTCTCCAAACAGTTAAAGGAAAGACAGCCAGTAAAATGGAGATCTCTTTAATCCTGGGATAGGCAATTGCAAACACAATAGAGGACACCAACCCCTTTTTATTTCCCATTTAGGAACGGGAGGTGAAAAGTCAATATTCATCTGTAAGACGCATCCAGCTGAACAGATGCTGAACCGCATGTGCTCACTTTAGTCCACTCCGCAAGTTTATGGAGAGCAGAAACATTTACACACCGAAATAAATCCCTCACCCGCTCCAAACCACAAACTTGACTTCCAACCCAGGCGGCCCCGCTGTTTTAAAGCGTGTTTACCTAATGGCCGGAGCCCCCGGCCCGCTGCAGGAGACCCCGGCTTCCCCTCGCCCGCGGCCCCGGGGCTCTGCAAGGCGGGCAGGGGAGATGCTGAGGCCGGAGGGAGCTCAAATCGCTCAGTTTTGTAAAATGGCCTCTTCTGCTGGCGGGGGCACAGCCTGCTGCTGGTGTTCGCAAAGGGCCGCGGTGGTTCCGTGCTCCGCACAGAGCCGGGGTGCGGGAAGGGGCGGCGGGGGATAAGGGGTTAACCCGGGGATCCCCCTCCAGATGTGCGGCCAGTCCCGCCTTGCTCACGCACCCCCGGCCCCGCAAGGGCTGGCCCCGCAAGGGCTGCGGCATCCGCGGTCACGCTGCCAGAGGGTCCCTGTCGCGGGGTGCCCGAGGGCCGGGAAATGCGTTTAGCCTCGGGGACCTGGTGGGGACAGCTCCTAAGTCACCGCGGGGATCGCGGGTACGTTTAATCCCGAATTTTTTATTCATTATTACAGGTTCTTGCCCTTTCTTTTCTCTGCTCTGTGGCTTTGCACGACCGTGCCAGAGCGTGTCCTGCTCCCTGCCGCGTCCCCAGCCCAGGTTTGGGACAGAGATTCCCCCCCGAGGTCCGTGTGAAGGCTCGGTGTCACCGGCGGCCCCGCTGAAGGCACGGGGGACAATGGGGTACCCTTGAAGCGCCGTGTGCTGGTGAAACACAGCCGGGGGCTGGTACAATGGGCTACTTTCCATCAGGCGTGTAAAGAATGGTTAGCTGATGGCTTGAAAATTCAATTGAATACCTTCACGGACCTAAGTATAAATATTATTTTTTTAAGAGAACAATACGTAATTAAAAACTAATATTTAACAACTTAAACGCCTATCCTCTAGGAAATAACAGCCTTTCTTCGCAAAACCTCCGAGATTGACTTCGCTTCCTCCTGTAAAATGAGGCCAGATTTAATTCTCCAAAGATCAGTGAGATCAAGTATTTCAGCGCTCAATTTACAGCTCCGGGGTATATGGGACCCTTTCCCAGCTATCTGGGTAGGCTAGGAAATAACTCGGGGAAGGAGGAGGGGGAAAGGAAGGAGAATTAATTCCCGAACACCGCAGTAACACCTGTAGTGTTTCCTTGACTCAGCATCACGGCGGCGATCGCCGGGAGCGGGTTTCTCTGCCCACGGTCAAATTGCGAGCAGGAAAACAACGCAACTCTTGCAAACAATCAAATAAACAAACAAACAAACACGTCGTGTTCGCTCGTTTGGAAGGAAGCGCCCTAAACTGGGAATATCGCTTCGCGGAGCAACTCGGTCCCGTCGTGACACACGCGGGGAAGCAGGCGAGGAGCCCTCTGCCACCTCCGTAAACATCCTCGCCTGTGGATGCGTGGGGTGGTTCGTTGGGCTGGAAGGAGCGAAACACAAATAAAACCGCTAGTTTCGCTGAAACCTTAAAAAAAAATTTGTATAAAATATATTACACTGACTCCGAGGGTCCCCGCTGCCCCGGAGGGTCGCGCACTGCTTCCCTGCGGCTCCTCTCTGCCATGGCAAAGCGCGGCCCGGCTCCAACCCTTCCCAAACCCTCCGCAAGCCTGTCCTCTTCCTTCCCACTCCCTTCTTCTGAAACACAGCGAAAGGGGAGAGCAAGCCACCCTGCTAACCCTGCGGGGAGGTGGCAAGCGGAGACCCGGGGGCCCTTCTCCCTGAGCCGGCTCCTTCGCCACCAGCCTGTCCCTGCCCGCCACGGAGCCTCGGCTGCCCGCTCTGCCTCTGCGGAAAGCCGCGGGAAGCTGCGGGAAGCTGCGGACAGAGCTCTCCTTGGCTGCTCTGCGCTGGGGCGCGGGGAAGCTGCAGAGCAGATTTTCAGCAGCTAGGCTCTGCACCGGCACTGCCTGCGGAGCAGACCCCTCGCAGCCGCACGCACTTCTTCCCACAGGGAGGGCCGGGCTCCTGCTCTGCCTCCACCATCCGCTGCCTTTGGCTGCGGGGAGCGCTCCCTCTCCGGGACACCCGCGGCTCTCGGACCGAGCCTGCGGGCAGCAGCGCGCCCGCCCCTCGCCGGTGCGCGGTGAGACACCGGTTGCTTTTTCCGACCTGCGGTCAGAAAACCACTTTCGTTACCATCACAGTTTTCTTTTCCTTCCTTTTCATTTTCCTTTTATTTATCCCCCCTGTAACAGTTTGTGGAAAGTGAAAACTGATTGGAGGTAGGTGATTTGTGGAGAGAACCGCCGTGTGCGCGCTCCCTTTGCCCATATGGAGAAGATTATCGCTGAAGTTCAGACTTTCCTTGGATCGCAGCATCAAACAGCGCAGACCTGGCAGGAGTCGGGAGAGGGGGTCACTTTCCATTCCCGGCTGCTACTCCTGCAGCCTTCACGGCCGGAGAGAGGAGAGAGGAGCCGGGTCCCGGGTCCCCCGCACCCCTCCGTGCCCGGCCAGCCCCGCTCGGGGCCGAGCCGTGCCCGGGCAGGCGATGCTGGCTCTCGCTGCCCGTTCTCTGCCCGTCCTCCTCTGCTGGCCGCGGCTGCTCCAGCCCGGCCCTGACACCCACCGCTGTGTCTGGGTGCTGGAGGAGAGACCTGGCGGCTGTGCAGGAGCCGGGCACACCGAGCAGCACGGTCGGTGTGGCTCGCCCGCGGAGCAGGGTGCGCGCAGGCGGGCGCCGAGCGGGACTGCCCGCAGCAGCCTGACCTGTGCCGGTGTTCTGGGGGCGAGAAGAGCCGGACCAGCGATGAGAGACCTGCATCACCCCAGGGGAAGGGCCGGCGAAGGGACGTGGGGAAAGGCAGCACCTCTGCCCAGGTATTCCCTCAGCTGCGCACTGCACCGAGGTGATGTTTTCTAAAACTCCGAAAAAAGACTTTTCCTTAGCTTGTTTCCGTTTCAGGGAGGAAAGAAAGAAAGAAAAAATTAGTCTGTAAAAGCACTCTTAGTTCGGAACTAATCTATGGAGAAAGTTGTCGGATGGAAGCAAGGTAAATGAGCGGCAACCCCATGGAATCACACACAGAGTTTAAGCAAAAGCCCCCATGTCTATGTTTGACATACATTATGCACGTAAAAAAAAAAAAAAAAGAAAAAAAAAAGAAAAAAAAAAGAAAAAAAAAAAGAAAAAAAAAGCAACCCCGGGCGTCGGAGGCCTGGAACACCCAGAGAAAACGCTAATTTTGCTTTAGGAGTTCTGTTTTATTACACTCTGTATGACTTCCACAGCGCGCACATCCCTGTGAGTTGAATATTTGGGAACACATTAGCAAATGAAGGAATTCAGTGAGGTTATGCGCATTTCGGGGCTGGATACTTGTATTCGTATTCCAAGATGTTGCTACAAGCGGTTATGTACTTGAGGTCCTTGAAAAAAATATACGTTTTAAAATTAAATAAGTATTAATTAACGTCCTCAGTGACACTTCAATGTGCTAACATTTAATCGCTAAATTTTAGAATCTTGGAGAGTTATTTGGGAGCCGATAGGTCTCTTTCACTGCGAACTCTTTGTGAGTTATGCAGGTCACCAGGAGAAAGATAACTCGGGTGGATGGAGGGGCTTGTGGGGAGATGCAGAGAGAGTCACTCTGAAAAACCCTCTGCTCTTTTGCAAACTCAAATTTCCCCAAAGGGTGGACAAGAGTGGACTCAAACAGGCATACAAAATTTAAAACAAACAAACAAAAAAAAAAATTATACACCAAAAAAAACCCGACCGGACCAGGGAGCAAAGAGAGGAGAGGGAGATGACCCCCAGTAGAGCTAACTTCGTTCCAAAGCCTGGTCAGGAGGCATTGGAAAATAGAGAGGATCTCTCCGTTGTCCAGAAAAACTCTTCGTGAAATGCAGAGCAAATTTAGTCGGGTCCGCGGGATCGGGCTCTCTAGGAGCAAGTTAAAATTGAATAATTCACACAATTGGATGTCCGAACGAGAAACTAGAATTATCTCAGTAGTACCAAGAAGTGCCGAACAGAACTCGTGGTAAACTACACAGAGGTTTTCTGTTTCCCCTTAGAAACAAAACTTTTGCTTTTGAAGACATTATTTAGTTTGCTTCTCCTCGCTTCTTCCCCATCCCCGTGCGGACAGCGGTGAGCTGGGTCCGGAGGAAAGTTTCGGGAAGTTTGTAACTACAGCCCCTCCTCGGGCGGGATCTCTCCCGATGCCGGGGCTGCGCTGCGGGACCTGCGGGGGCCCCGGGCAGGACGGAGCCCCGCGGCTGCCGAGGAGGAGCACGGCACTGATGGGGAGCACTGCGATCCGAGGTGGGATGGGGAACGAGAAGCGCCGGGAGCGCAGGGCAGCTCTGCTCCTCACCGCGCAGGGCAGCGAGCGCTGCCCGCCCGCGGGGTCCCCCCGTGTCCCCCCGTGTCCCCCCGTGTCCCCCCGTGTCCCCCCGTGTCCCCCCGGCCCGCTCGGGGCAGTGACCGTCCCGCCCAGGTGCGGAGCGGGGTTATGTGGTGGAGTTTCTGTTTTGGTATGCATTGTTCTCCGCTAGGACAAACAAGCACCGGGTGGAAGAGCATCTCCCGCGCGTTCTTCCCACGCAGCCTCCGCAGTGGAGGCTTGGACACCTTTTCGTTCCCATAGGAGACGAGCGGTTTCCCACGGGGTGTCCTGAGCCCGGACACCTGCAGCCCCTGGCTGGCCTGCAACTAACTCTGCCTCTGCTTTCAGTTCTTTCTTTTCTATTCCTTTTTTTTTTTTTTCTCTTTTTCTTGTGAGTCTGACCAATTTCATCACTTTTGAGCCCCCGTGGCTGACACAATCAGGGCTGCCCAGGTAGCCGGCTCCGGGCACAGCCCGTGTGTCTGCCGTGAGTTCAGCACTCGACAGCTGCACACTGGCTGTAACTCACCGGCGTGCGGTACCGCAGCGCCGACAAGCCAGCGCTTCCGAGCCCCCGGGAGTCCCCACAGGACCGGGTCCCCCGGGACAGAGCCCGCAGGTCAGCCGGACAGGAAAAACAGGATAACCCACACCTTTTCAAAGCCCTCTCGCTTGTACCGCATCACGCACGAGAAGTCGCAGCGCACGGCGTGGCTCGAGCCAAGATTTTGGTCAGAGTGGGAGAATAAGTTCAGGGGCCGGGTGCAGAGTTTGCATCCATCCCGCTGCTCCGGTGGCTGCCCCGCAGGGGCCGATTGCAGGCGGGCTGGTCCCTCGTGGGGAGCTCAAACCAGCGCTCTGCCAACTCACCGGGGAGAGTTTGGAGTGCGTGTGCGTGGATGTGTGTGAATACACACTCGCGTGGAGCTTTCTCAGTGCATGCTGCGCCCCTCAAATAAAAACAAAAACAAAAACAAAAAAAAAAAGGAAAAAAAAGAAAAAGCCTTTTAGGGCTTGATACTTTATTAACAGACACATTAAGCGGCCTTAATGCTCCTGGTGCTTTCTGACGGGACCGGGGAGCTCGGGAGCGGCCGGATCCCCCCGGGATGCGGTGCCGGCGGCCGGCAGGGGGCGCTGCCGGCCCGCGGATGCGCGCCCGCGGCCCCGGCGCTCCCGCGCAGCGGGCGGGACCGGGGCGGCAGCGCCGGCGGAACGGGCGGCGGGAGCGGCGGGCGGGCACGCTCCCAGCTCGGCCCGGCCTTGGCCCGGCCCGGCTCGGCCCGGCCCGGCCGCACGCACTCTCGGTCCCGCGCTGCCCACCGCGCCCGCACGCAGCTGCGGGATTTCCTCCCGCTTCCCCCGCGCGGGATGTTTGAAAGGTCTGGCGCGGATGGGTGCGGGTCAGGGCTTCGCGTGTAAAGCCGGGCGCTATGGCAGTCCTGTGTTAGTGACATGGCATTGGAACCGCCGGTCCGACACCCCCGGGACGAACAAACCACGCGGAACCGCGGCGGGGCCGGGCTGGGCAGCGCGCAAGTTGCGCTGCCTCGGGAGCGAGTGGGGACGAGGCCCTGAATTAGCGTCGAAAAGAGAAAAACTAAAGCAACCCTGCCCGCTCGCTGTTCCCGGGTCGGTGAGAGGAATCCGGGCGGCAAGGCCTTTTCCTGCTCCTGGTCCCGGTCCCGGTTCTCTGCCGCTGAGACGGGAACCCAGCGGCACCGACACAGAGGGGTGAAGTTTTCAGGGCCGCTCCCCTCGATGGGGAGGTCCATGGGAAGCATCCCGCGTGTCCGTCCCACCCGGGAACCCAGGATGAGCGGGGAGCAGGGCCCTGTCCACGCGTGGCTCCGGCTGCTCGGGGCGGGCTGCCAGGGGAATCCACCTGCTCGGCGGGGCCGCGGTGCCCGGCTCCGGGCTCTCCGCAGCCCCGCAGCCCGGCCCGGGTCCTGGGAACCCGGCTGGGCTCGGCCCGGCCCGGCCCCGTCACTCCTGCCGAGCACTGCGCTTTGCGAAGCATTTGAAAGAGGCTTAGGCATACTGAGTAGGGTTTAGGGCGTCCAGAAAATAATTAAATTAGGCATTTCACCCTCTCCTTTAACTCCATCAGCCCCACGCCAGACACGACCTGCCTAGGTCACCTCTCCTCCCTGCTGTGTGCATGAATCTCTGGGACAGGAGGGAAAAAAAGGGAGACGGATCCCACCTGGAAAAGAAAGTTAAGGGGAGGCTGAAACTTCCCTCACCGCCACCTCCACACCCGCGAAAGCTCAGCCTGGTTTAGCCCATGAATTACCGTCTTACCCCGAGGTCCCCGCATCGGAGACCTTCCTCGCAATTCCTTCTTGGCTCGTCTTTTAAAAGATGAGTGTTAGTTTGGAAATCCGGAGCTGGTTCCTGCCAGGCCAGCCATGCAATCCGCCCGCGGATGCAGCGCACCCCTCCCTCCGAGAGAGGCTGAGCTCCGAGCCGGTCGGGATTGCTGGCGAGGGAGCCCCCGCCAGATTCTCTCCGTGCAGACGCCAAGAGGACAGCGAGAGCAACCTGTCAAGACCTTGGGTGGGAGAAGTTCAAGAGAGGGGCTCCGGGCGGCGTTCCCGGGGCAGGCCGGTGGCCGGGCCAGCCGAGGCCGGGGCTGCCGGGAGGAGCCCACGAGAAGCGGCCACGGCGGCGAGTGCGAGAATGATACAAAACTTTAGGGAGAAGAGGAAAATTCCGGGAAATCCTATCCCGAGTCCTTTTAGTTTTTTTGTTCTCACTGCTCCCGGCCTGTTTTTTTCTCTGACAAAACCCAGGGAAAGCTTGTGTTCTCCAGGCTCTGCTTGCGGTTCTTCTGCCTGGATGTGTCCCCGCGCACACACACAACATGCACACAGATATGTACAGAGCACACACAGCGAGCAGGGCTGTGCTGCGGCCGAGATCCCTCGCTTTTCCCGAAAAAAAATCGGACTTGGATGTGGAGAGCTCCCCGCTGCAAGCGTAGGCTCCTCCGTTCAGCTCCAAAACAACGGGACACCCCTTCGGAGAGGGATTTTAGGCTAGAGGATATTTCCCCGGCGGTAAAGAAGGTCGAGGGAAATTTATCGATCGTTTTGGAGGTTCTGCGTGTGTGAGGTTTCTTTTCAAACGGATATAATTCCTCCCTCCCCAAGTGCTAAATTACTCGATGCAGTTTTCAAAGGAGCCCCGTGATTATGTCAGGATGTCTGGAAAGAAAAAAAAAAAAAAAGGAAAAAAAAAGGAGTTGAAGTTTTTCCAATTCAGATTCATTCTTCAGTCCCGGAGAAGTGTAAATACGCAGATGCAGAACACTGTTCTTCCTAGGAGAAGTTTCTCTCTTTTTATATTTTTTCTTTTTTTTTTTCTCCTTAATTTTCAGTGTTCTGGAACCAAGATCCCAGTCGAAATCAGCACATCAGACACCAGTCCTATTTACGGCACTTTCTCATCCTTGCTCGTGTCTATAACCCCAGATCTTTTCGAGAAGTGGCGTAATGACCACCGCTTGAGGGGAAAAAAGTTGCACGGAGAAGGGGTGAGGGAACTTAAAAAGTTAAGATATTAGCGATTCACGGGGCACACGAGTGGGGCTGGAGGGAAATCCTTCTCTCCCTTGCTCGGCTCTCTCTCAGCTCAGCGGGGCCGGAGCCCTGCACTCCGGTGTCTTCGGGCAGGAAAGGTTTTCCCAAACGTGTGAGACCTGGGAGAATGGCACCTCGCAGCAAAATCTGCCCAAAGACTTGAGTTTCACCGTGTAAAGCTCACTTTGCTCTGCGCTCGCACGCATGTGTGGCTGTGGATGTCTATACGTGCAGCCGCCCCGCGCCTGGAGATCAGATTTACATTTCCTACAGAAAGTGAACTTCTCCCTCCACAAAGTGCACACAGCGCGGGGTACACAAAGGGAAACACGGCCTCAGACAAAGGCGCAAGAACAGCCGCATCTTTGCGTGCCCAACACTGTTTTGTCACTTATATTATCCCCTCGGTTTGGCATTGTGTTAAAAATATCGGCGAGCTGGGAACAGATGCTTTTAGCAGAGAGCGGGGAAGGAGAACAGAATTCACCTCGCCCTTTACTGGAAACAACCATTTAGACGGCGATTTGTTTTTTAGCATAATTTAATGCAGTGAAGTAACGGATTTTTAGTGTATAAAGTGGAAAGAAAATAGAAAACAACGTCCGGGAGAGAAGGAAAGAAACGCTAGACTGGTTTTAAGACTCCCCCCCATCCCTTGGTTCAACAGAAACATTAATTTACATTAGCAATTCTGCATCTTTAAGATAAATTACACAGCGGCGTAATAGATTTAAAGTACGCCAGATTTTTTTATCATTAATTGTAAATGTGCAAAATACCTGCTGGTACTTCACTTTAGAAGAATGTAATTGGCAAAAATGGGAGGCTGATGAATAGATAATAGATCCTTAACTACCAATAAACAGTAAGCACCAGCCAAGAGTATTAGGATGTGATCATAATTATTCTGCAGCTCCAGCCAATGGGAGGAGGAGAACTCAGCCCTAAAATCATCTCCGGACCCAAAGGTAAACGCGAAAATACGGACAAGGCTGGAACCGGAGACTTGATCCCCTGTCCCGTCTGCGAGAGCCCGGCGTGTCCCAGCCTTGCACGATGCGGCTGCCCCGCGCTTTGTGCTCCGCGCCGCGCGGTGCGGGCAGCGCGGAGGAGCCCAGGGCAAATAAATAAGTTCGGACCAGCAGGACGACCCGTTCTCTCACCGGGACGAAATCTTTCCCAAGCGGGGCATCTCTCCCTGACGCCCCGGGGCCGACCAAGGTAACCTCGCCGGGCTGAGAGTACCCGAGAGGTGGCAGGGACAGGGGTGTCGCGCTGGCCCAGCAGCCCAACTGCCCCCTGCCCCCACCCCGGGAGATGCAGGGCCCCCCATCTGTCCCGCCGAGCCCCCCCTCCCCCGGTCCCCGTCCGCCTACCTTGGTCGCCGAGCGGCGGCGGGGAGGGAGGGAGGGAGGGAGGGCAGCGCGGCTGCGGAGGGGCGCGGAGCGGCGCGGGGCCGGCGCGGGGCGGGGGCGGCGGCGCGGCGCGCTCCCCCCGCGCCGGCGGGCGCGCTCCCGCCGCACTCCGATCCGCGGCTCCATCCCTCCCGATGGCGCTGCCCGGCGCTCGCCTCCCCTCTGACGCACTTTAAAGAGTCTCCCCCTTCAACCTCAAGGCGAGTAATAGCGACCAATCATCAAGCCATTTACCAGGCTTCAGAGGAAGCTGTTTATGTGATCCCAGCACTAATTAGGCTCATGAACTAACAAATCGTTTGCACAACTTGTGAAGGGGCCGATCACATCCATGGATTGTCTTTGGACTTAGGGGGGGAGGGGGGGCGCGACCGCCTTTTCCTTGCAGGAGGGAAACTTCTCCCAGCAACTTTTTTTTTTTGTGTGTGTGTGTGTGTGAGTGTGTGCGTGGTGCGTGTGTGTGTGTGTCTCCCTTTTGGGTACCGCTGGCTGCCGCTGCCTCCTTTTCCTCCAGCCCCTGTCTATTTATGTGTGTATCTATCCCTCCTCAAGTCACTCCCTGCTGCAAACTTCCCCGGATCGTCTCCCGCGCACCAGAGAGAGACGGGCAGAGATTGGGTCGGGGACTCTCGTCGCGGCAGCATGTTTCAGCCCACACCCAAGCGGTGTTTCACCATCGAGTCGCTGGTGGCCAAAGACAGCCCCTTGCCCGCGTCTCGCTCCGAGGATCCTATCCGGCCGGCGGCGCTCAGCTATGCCAATTCCAGCCCGATGAACCCTTTTCTCAACGGCTTCCACTCCACTGGCAGGGGGGTCTACTCCAACCCGGACTTGGTCTTTGCAGAGGCCGTCTCCCACCCGCCGAACCCGGCCGTGCCGGTCCATCCCGTGCCCCCTCCTCACGCCCTGGCCGCCCACCCGCTGCCTGCCTCGCACTCCACGCACCCGCTCTTCGCCTCGCAGCAAAGGGACCCCTCCACCTTCTACCCGTGGCTAATACACCGCTACCGGTATCTGGGCCACAGGTTCCAAGGTACGTGCAACTTTTCTTCTCCTTCCGATGCAGCCCCGCATCCCCCGGCCGGTCCCCGCGGCGCGGATGTTGGGGGACGGCGGACGGGGGGCGGCCCCTGCCCGCAGCGGAAGGCTCGGCTCGGCG
Source organism: Passer domesticus (assembly GCF_036417665.1). Classification (NCBI taxonomy): domain Eukaryota; kingdom Metazoa; phylum Chordata; class Aves; order Passeriformes; family Passeridae; genus Passer; species Passer domesticus. The sequence goes on from NC_087481.1 coordinate 52,294,631, forward strand.
GGGCCCGGGGTCTTTTGTCCCTGTCTCCCCCTCCGCCAAACTTGGGAGAGCTGTCAGAGCCGAGGAGCTTGGGCTTGGTTTTGTTTTGCTGCTTTTCCCGGCTTGTTTTGGTTTCCCGGGAAGAGGGGGGCAAGCGGGAAGGCAAGGCCGGCTGGGACTTCGCCAGCTTTCTGCCCCCATTAAAAGCAGACGAAAAGGTGGATATTTTTTTGTTCCGGTGTGTTAAGAGCTAGAGAGGAGCCCCCGAAGGAAGCGGCCGTGCAGGAAGGGGAACGGAGAAGTGGCGAGGCGGAGGTTCCCCCGGGAAGGCGGCCGTGCCCGCCGGGCTGCGGGGCCGAGCGCAGGAAGCCCCAAGCGCGGCCGCTGCCCTTGTTGGAGGGGAAGAAGCGGAGCGAACCCCAGAGAAAGGAGGAGGGGAGCGGGTGTGGGGAATCAATCCCAGCGCCGGAGCAGCGCGGGGAGATGGGGCTGCGGAGGACAGCCGGGGAAGGGGCACGGAGGGCGATCCCGACCAGGGGCTCCGAATGCCAAGCGATTAATAACCAGCTGAAGGGAAATAACCGAATCCAATGGCGGACAATCAATAAAATCCCCCTTGCTTAACCCTTTGTAACCGGCAGCGTCTTCTCCGAGGGGTGAGCCGATTTCTCCCGTAATGGGTCCGGCTTCTGCCACTTTCATTACAGGCAAACCAACAAACAAAACAAAATCAGCCTCTACTCGCAATGATCCATCTGCCTTTTTTCCCCCCCCCCCTTGTTTTCGTTTTTAAATTCGGAACGAAAACAAACCACCTGCATGTTGCATTTTCCCCGGCCTTCCACAGCCGGGCCGCTGCAGCCGGCTTGAAAAAGGAGCCACTCTCTCCAAAGCCAGGCGGTCTGAGACACAAAATGGATTATTACCCTTTCAGAATAAAATTACAGGTTTCGCTCACCAAATTATTTGTCGCAGGCACCAGGCGATTGGTAACGAGGGGTAGATGAAAGGCGGAAATGTCCTGGTGTTGAGCCACAGCCTGATTTCAAACACACCCTCCTCCTCCAACGATTTTGAAAGCACTTACAGAGGGAGCCCCTCGGTGCCGTTTCCACCGTGGAAGGACCAGCCCGGAGAAGCGGCACAGGGGCACCCCGGAGGGAAATGCCCTCCGAAAAGCCCCGGCTCACCACCCCTGCCCCCGCTCCGGTGCAGGCCGGCAGCAATGGGATGGGATGGAATGGGATAGATAGGATGGGATGGGATGGGATGGGATGGCCGCTCTGTGGCCTCCTCGGAGTTCGATTCTTTATTTCCACGCCGCTCCCCAGCGCCGCCGAGGCAGCGGGAGGGTCACTGGGCCGGGAAGGCGGCGGTGGAGCCCCGCTGCGGGCAGCACCCCGGGGAACGAGGGCAAGCGGCGGGAGGAAGGCTCCGGCCGAAGTTTTGGGCGAGGGAAGCCGAGACAGGCCGGGGGAGCGGGCGGGCGGCTCCGGTGGGCGGCCAGGGAGCCCCGAGAGCAGCTGGCCGAGAAGGGAAGATGGAAATAACAAACAAACAGGGAGAGCCGTGAGGCTCCGGTGGTCGGGGCAGGGGGGCAGCCGTGAGGTGTAGCCGCAGACACCGCAGCCGTGCTCTGGCCAATCCTTTTTTTTTTTTTCTTCTTTATTTTCTGTAGTGCTCCCCAGGTTGTGTTTTAGCATTTTAATTTCTACCAGTCATCTCCTCCCCCTGCTTATTTATCCTTTCCCTCCACGTATTTATCAAAGGAAAATTCAATACAAAGAAGGAGTTGAAAAATAAAAAAGAAACTACAGTTGGATTTATCCAGAGGGTAATGATGGGAGACAAAAATTGTTGCGCTAAGAAGTGCTGTCGAGTGCGTTTGGGGAAGGTGTTTTACTAATCTGTTTTACCCTGTTTCCCAGGGAATGAAACCAGCCCGGAGAGCTTCCTATTGCACAATGCACTGGCCAGGAAACCCAAACGGATCCGTACAGCTTTCTCCCCATCCCAATTACTGAGACTGGAACATGCCTTTGAGAAGAACCATTATGTAGTAGGAGCGGAGAGAAAACAGCTGGCACACAGCCTCAGCCTCACGGAAACTCAGGTGAGGGGCAAGCAGGGATCGGGCAGCTGGGAAAGCGAAAGTACGGGCATCTCGTGAGGAAAACCCACCCGGCCGGGCCGAGATCCGGGCCAGGGCAGATTCTAGGGGTGTTTAGGCCTCCAGTCCGAACCGGTGGAGTGCAGAGAGGGATCTCCCCAGGCTGCGTGCCGTAAAATCCTTTTCCCGTTCGGGACTCCGCGGCCCGTGCCGGGTGGCGGTGCCTCGGCCGGGCGGGGGGTCCGCAGCGCTCGGGCGAGGTTTGGGGTCCCCGGACAGCCCCGGCCGAGCTGCGGCCCGAGCGGGGAGGCAGCGGCCGGAGCTGCGATCTGCGGGTCCCGTCGTTTTGCTGCGGGGCTGGTGTGACCCTCAAGAAGGAGTTGGATGTTAGGGGAAAAGCCCCCAGAACAAATGCGAGGGCGAGGGGGACAACCTCCCCTTTAGACCCTACAGCAGAAACACAGTTTATCGGGTGAATTTTCGCTCATTTCCAGCCGACAGAGGGGATGCGACGAACCAGTTCAGGAGGGCAGAAAGACGAAAAATAAAAGCAGGGAAATTAGTCGCAAGGAATCCCCCCCTTACCCCTTCCACCCCCCTCCCCCATGCCCCAGCCGGCTGGCTGCGGGCCAGAACAGCACCGGAGACTGCTTCGGTCTCTCTGGCGGGACGCTCGGCGATGTTTCTGCCGCGGTGGGGCCGGCCCGAGGGTCCCGGCAGGTCCTGGGGCCGGGTCCCGGTGGGGCGGCGCGGAACGGGCCGAGAGCAGTGGCCGGGGCTGCCCCGACGGCCGGGGAGCCGGGGCCGCTTTTCACGGGGTTTTCTCCCCGCCGGAGGAAAGGCTGGAGTTTGGAGGATTGGTGGTTGTTGTTGTTGTTGTTGTGGTGGTGGTGGTTGTCGTCGTGTCGGGTTTTTGTTTTGCGCCCTTCCAGGAGACTCGTGGAGAGAGGGTTCCAGATGGGGATTGTCTCTGCTACAGTATGTGGCACTGTACAAAAAAAAAAAAAAAAAAAAAAAAAAAAAAAAAAAAAAAAGCCAAAATACCCAGCCGCAGCCTAGTTCAAAGTTCCCAGTAAACACAGCGTTCTCTGGGCGGATTAAGTTGTAACACTTTTTTTTTTCCCTTAACTCCTTTTCGTGGGGGAAGCAATAAAGAGGTTGGAGCTTTTGTTTTAAAATGTCTCCCTAACAAAACAATAAAAAGGGATCGCCACTTTTATGAGGTTCCCCGAACAAGGGACCGGTCACAGGCTTATTTCTACTGGAAAGCTGTATTTAAGGTGGTCTTTGTGCTGCTTGATTCCGAAGCTGGTTGGGGTCTTTTGTCCGGATGTCAAACCCCCAGTCCCCTACAAATGAGCTCCCTTTTGGGAGATCAGCGTGCAGAAATGAACCGTCCTCCCCTTCAATTAGCAAACTAAAAGCAAATTAAACTCACCCCTTGTTCCCCGCTCAGCTTTTTAATGGGGGACTTTTGGAGAATATGAAAATGCAGCAGAGATGTGTGTCCGGCCAGTCAGGTCTCTGTTCTGAAGAGGCAGCGAAGCGGGTTAAACCAGCTTATTAAAATGCTCCAGTTCCCTTTCCCCCCCTTGCTGAGGCCTTTATCAGACACTTTCAGACAGAACCAGAGTTTAAATTGCTTAAAAAAAAAAAAAAGTTTACCTTTGGACGCTACAAGGAGTGTGGCCAGCCCTGGAGATAGCTCCCGGATCAATACTATCTGTAATTAAAGCACTGAAGTCAGCTGCCGGATGGTTCGGTCAGATTTACGCGGCGCTGAACAAAATCAGAGGGATATTTATGATGCCCCTTGCCGGCTCCACCGCGCCGCGATCGCCCCTACGGCGCGTCCCGGGGAGATGCTGCGGAGAGCCACGGGCCTTTTCCTATTCGGGCCATTTTTGTACATTTTATTCGCTTTTTCCACGAGATAAAAACCCCGTGCGTCCGCCCCCCAGCCCCATTAGCACGGACGAGGCCCTGCCTTCGCTGTGCTCTGCCGGGCAGGTGGGAGCCCCGCGGCCCTCCCGCAGCCCCGACGGCTCTCCCGGGGCTGGGAGACGTGGACACCTCGCCGGGAGCGGGGAACCGGAGCCTCTCGGGCCGAGGGGACGGCCCACGGGCAGCTCCACGCAGCCGGGAGCTGCGGAGGTCCTGGAGCATCCCCCGGCGGTGCCGCCCGCTCCTGAGCGCTGCAGCTCCGGAGGTGCCCGGGGCGTGGGGCGGCCTGACCGTGCCCTTCTGCAGAGGTTTGGGGGGGCCCCGCTCTGCTGGCCAGGGTGACAGCAGTGGGGACAGCGCGGGCAGGGTGGCACACAGAGCAGAGCACCTCCCCGGCGTGGGATTGACGGCCGGTGCCTTTCCTCCCGCAGGTAAAAGTATGGTTTCAGAACAGGCGGACGAAGTTCAAGCGGCAAAAGTTGGAAGAGGAAGGTTCAGACTCACAACAGAAGAAAAAAGGGACTCATCACATTAACCGGTGGAGGATCGCCACCAAACAAGCCAGTCCAGAGGAAATCGACGTCACGTCGGACGATTAAAAACTGGCACTTTTGGACTTTTCAAAGCCAGCACCCCACCAACCGCAAGTGTTAAAGGCTCACCCCGCCACCCCCGCGGCGTGGCGGTGCGGGGAAGGACACGGAGATCTTCATCAAAACACGATTCCCGCCCGGGAGGGAGCTGGGAGCGAGCGAGGGCAGCCAGCGAGGGCTCCGAACTGTGGCACTGCCGGCACCGCTCTGCCAAAGGGATCTGTCAATCAAAGCCAAAACACCGGGACGAGGTGATTGACAGGTATTCCGTTTATCGCAGTCCACTTTTAAAAGCATAACGTAAAAAAAATAATTAAAAATATATAGAAAAAAAATCTTAAAAAGAAAAAAAATAGAAGCAAAAAAAAAAAAAAAGCCCCCAACCAAACCAGAAAAATTAACACCTTACGGGACATTTTGCACTTCACGGTTTTTTCCGTCTTTGAAAGAGAAATTTCCATAAGCAGCCAAAACCCACACCTGTTTCAGAAACTTGAATTGCATGTGTAAAGCCGTCTGGGGAAAAAAAAAAAATGAAAAGAAAAAACCGGGAAAAAATTACTCCGGTTCCTAAAGACAGAAATGAATTGTAATTTTTTTCCCCTTTAAGACAGGTTCTGTGTGCTTTTTAATTTTATTTTACGAGAAATGTGCAGTCTGTAAACATTTTATAATAACTTCTGGCGTCAAAGTGTTTGTGAAAGCTAAATGAAGTAGCAGTAACAAAGCATAGTGTTCCTTCCGGATGGACAAACACGGTGGGGAGGGGAGGGACGGGAGGGAAAGGCGGGGGGGCGGGGGAGGTTGGGGTTGGTCATAACTTTTGCTGAAAAAAAAAAAATCAAATGGAATTATCTCCCCCCTCCCCCCAACTGTATCCCCATTGCAAAACCGGATGATGATTACTTTTTTTTTAAGATTTACAAAGCGCAAACCCAGCGACCAGTTTTGGCGGTGGGGACACCTTCTAGGCTGGGAGGATCCAGAGAAAAGGGACTTAAAATCGCGGATTGATTTTTTTTTTTCCTAATGACCATTTTCATTGGGTCAATTTTCAAGCACTGACCTTATAATATTCCGAGATCATAGAGCTACTAAAAAAAAAAAAAAAAGTGACAAATGTTTCCTTCATGTCTCCTATACCAGAATGTAAATATTTTTGTGTTTTGTGTTTAATTTGTTAGAATTCTAACACACTATATACTTCCAAGAAGTATGTCATTGTCAATATTTTGTCAATAAAGATTTATCAATATGCCCTAATTTTTTAAGCAATATCTTTTGCCCTTCACCCCCAAATTTCTCGGAAACCCATGGTTTCCCCCCACGCCGCCTTGTTTTTAGCTGCTGAGCCCCCGCGGCCGCGCCGCGCATTCCTGCGGCCATGGGCGCATTTTCTTAATGTATTCGCTGGCTGCTAAATAGACCTCTAAAAACAAGCCGCAGAGGCGCACTTGCTGTATATAAATACCCCAAACCCCCCGAAACAGAACCAACCAACCAAACAAAAACCTCAAGGAGAAACCCAGCCCCTTCCCTGGCTGGAAACCGAGGCGCGGACCGGTTCGTGATGGTGAGACTGGTCGGCAGCAGCCGCGCTCCGCCGAGAGAGGCTTTCCTCGGCAAAAATACGTGGTTTACTTAGCGAGAGAGGATTTTTATTTTTTTTGGGGGGGTTTTTTCCCCCATCTTTCGCATCCCCCGTGCAGGTCGGTGCGGTGAGGAGCGGGTCCTGCGAGCAGAGGCTGCGCCCCAGCTGTGCTGCTGTCCCTGCCGCTCTCCGGGAGCGATCCCGGGCGCGGAGTAAAACTTTGACATTAAAGAGGTGGGGGAAAGGAAAAGAAAAAAAAAAGAAAAAAAAAAAAAGAAATGTTGCTCTGGGTCCTTGAGGAAACTAGCTGGTTTTCTGGGGGTACACAGTTGTTTTTTCATGCTTCATTTGCTCCTTAGCCTGATAGACTGCATTAATCAGTTTTATTTCCATTGATAGAGAAACCTCGTCTGCTCTGTTCGAGCTACAAAGAATCCTGCAAGCTTTTGTGAAAGTGCAAATCAGTTTAGGCAATTATCATACCAGGAATATGAAGGGGAAAGAGGAGGCATTGCCCAGTGGTCTCCTTTAATCTCTTAATCCGTGGATCCAGGGGGGCTAGTTGGACATAATTTAGGACAATCTGACTACCCTTTACACTGTGATAAGGCGAAGTTACAATGCATCGCAAAAATACGAGCTTTGTTAAACATACTGCCTTGAAAAGTTAAGATTAGACATTCTGTGCACGTGTTGGCTCTATCGGGTACTATGTAAATTTAATTTTTTTAAAAAATATCCGATTTTTTTTTTTTTAAGCATCTCTTCTTATACAATCCCGGTGACTTTCCATTCACTTGTGCTACAAAATCTGAGAGAGGCCCAGTCAGGGTTAGGACGCATGTCGCAATGCAGTCCCTTCCATTTAAACCTGGGCTAATTATTTAGTAGAGCTATTCCCAAGGTAAACTTCTCGTGGCGTTTCTTCCCTCCTCGAACAGCTGATGGTGCAGATCTGGAAACCAAGCAGGACGCGCATTTCCCCTGAACTCGCCCGAGCTGCCTCGCTCTCCACTTCAAACCCGGGCAAATGGGCAAACATTAAACGGATTGCGGCCGAACAGCAGACTTGGGCCTTTCTAGAAATTGTTTCCCATCTTGATAAAAGGCTTATTTCTGCAGGAACCATATATTTCTCCCCCCACCCCTTTTTTTTTTTTTTTTTTTTTTTTAACCGTGAGGGAAGAGAGGGAGAGAGGGGGAAAAAATTAAGCGTCCTATGTAGCGTAACAGCAATAAAATCTTCAGAGAATGCCATTAGCTTTGAAAAAAAACCCTAAAAGCTTTATTACAAACCCAGCTTTGAAAATAGGGGGGATTAGGAGTCTGAAAGGGTCCCACAATGGTTAGAAGAAAAGGTTTCATGCTAATGAGGTTAATGCCCTTTGTATCTCAGGACTCCACAACTTCATTACTCCCTATCTCCGGCTGCACCAAGCGGCTCAGAACACTGCAATCCACTCCAGCTCTCCCCTGCCTTGCCTAGAGAAGGATTTGATAGCAGCTCTGTTCAAACTAGATAATTATATCTTTTCAAGTCGGAATTAAGATAAAGAAAGTGAAGCAAAGGCGGCTAGCCTTGATCCACTGCAAACAAATTTGGCGCACTTTCTAGTCTCTCTCCCCCTGCCTCAATAGGCAGGACAGTCAGCTTATTAGACCCTCATTTGCTTTATTAATTCATCTATTTAAAGTGGCAGGATTAGAGAGAGGGAGAGAGAGGCAGAGTCTAATGTGGGACAGTGGATGCCAGGCAACGTGGAAATATAAATATTGGCGAGATGCTATCCGAGCGGGTGTTCAAAAATACATTTTATATTAAATAACGGAGAGGGGTGGGGGAGGGAGCGCGGATTTCGGGTGGCGAATTGCAAACTCGGGCGGATTTTTACGGCTTTTTTGAAGGAAAACTGGGGGGCGGCTGCCGGGGGCCGGCTCTCCCTCTGGAGGACGCGTGGCCCTCGGTGCCTGGCGGGGGTTTTGTCCCGCTGGCCGCCGGGGCTGCTGCAGGACAAGCGGGGACCCCCGCAGCCCCCGGCGGCCGCGGGTGCGGAGCGCAGCGCCCCGGGAGCGGCCGGGGCTCCGCGGCCGCCCCTGCTCCGTCTCTTGGCTCTGTCTGTCGGCCAAGGGCAGCGCATCCCGCCCTCGCCTCCCCTCTCCGCCCGGGGTCCCATCCCCACGCTCCGCGTCCCGGACCTGACCCCTCCGGCCCGGGGATTTTAACCCTTTCCCTTCGGACACAGCCGGCGGCTCCCAGCCGGGGGTTGTTTTCCAGCGCTCGGATTTGCGCTCCCCACGCGGCGCAAGCCCGCACCCACGCAGCCCTCTCTTTGCCTCTCTGGCCTTTGGAGCCCTGGCTTTGTTGCGTTTAAACTCTGTTTATTCGCCTTCCTCGGCTGGCGGATCGCGCTGTTACCTGCGCGGGCTCGGCGGAAATTAGCGGTGCCCCCTAATTAGCACCCAGCCCGCAGGAAAGAGGCAGAGCCGCCCGAGCGGATTGTCCCAGCCCTGCTCCCGTGCCCACCAGCGGCTCACGACCGCTCCGAGCTCAAACAGCCATTGATTTACTCCTGCAAAGGGCCCCGCTGCGAGGGGGAAGCCGGAGTTTAGAGAACCTCCTGACCCCGAGCCGTAACCTCGCTCCCCGCCCGCCTCTCTCCTGGTGGGACACTCAGCCGGGCCAGCCCGGCCCGTGGCCCTCGCTGGAGACCGAAAGGGCCATTAATCACCCTCCCCCGTTCGCTTTTAATTGACCTGTGGCAATTAGCGCCTGTTGCAGGGAAAGCCACCCGCGGGCTGTGAGGGAACCCCCGGTGGCAGCCCCGGCCCCGCGGGTGTCCCCGGCAGGATGCTGCGGGCACCGGGCTCAGCCCGGCCCGCAGGTGGCTGCCCCGGCCCGAGCAGGGAAGGCAGCATCTGCCTTCTCGCATCCTCATCCTTCTCCCTGTCCCCGCCGCGGGGCCGCTCGGCCCGGCTGCCTCGGGAGCGCCCGTCTCCAGCACGGCCTGGCTGGAGCCCCGGCTGCTGCGGGGGCTCCGGGAGAGCATTTATAGACCCGCTCTCCATCGCCCACGGCTGGACCTGACGTCAGGAAGAACTTGATCTCGCCCGCTTTGCTCCTGCTTCTGAAACTGATCCTTGAAATGAGAGAACAGACTCTACACAATTCCCATGGCCTTGACATAAGGTACAGCGATAAATATACACCACTAATGAGCAATTACCATATAATCACCTTCCAATTAGCTCGCATAATGATGAATTAAACATTCTAGCCTGCTGGATTAGGTTTCTTACTTTGTATATTATTTACGAAGGCTAGCTTCTGCTGAGCACCAAATATCAAATTAGATAGGGAATTTTCAGTTGGGGGTAATTACGCATTCAGAGCATGCCCGGAGTTTTTGTCACCAGCCAACTAAAGTGTATTGGAAGGTAGTGTCCATCCTTTTCTGTCTTTCCTTTTTGATGTCTTCAAACAAAGTCCACTGGCTTTTCTGCCAGTGCTCCGCACGTCGCCTCCCCCGTGTTAATTCTGCTTCCTTCCCCAAGGCTGGACAGACAGAAAAACCGGCCGGTTTTTTTTTCCCTGGGACAGTTAAATAATAGGGAGCAGGCAGAGGCAGGATCCGGGGCAAGCAAAGGATCTCGCAGTCCGAAGAAAGCCCGGCCTGTTATCCCGGGCAGGTAGAAAAGCCCCGGTCCTCTGCTCGGGGTGGTGAGGACCGGCAGGGCACAGGAGGGGACATCCCCCGCACCCCCACCCTGGGCTGCTCCGGCACAAACCCCAGGACACCCAACACGAGTGCTTGTTTCCTTCACATTCTGGGGAGAGGGCTGAAAAAAAAAAAAAAAAAATCGAGTCCCGGCTGCGTTTGGTGCGTCTGGGCTGAGGGAAGGGTCGGAAAGGCTTTGGGTGCCGATTCCTTCTGGAAGGGAACGAGAGGGGAAGCGCCAGCCCCGCGGGAGGAGAGAAGGATGCTCGGGCACTCGGGCAGCCCCAGCCCTCACCCAGAGGGGATGGAGGGACGGCGGCTCTGGGCAGGGAGAGGGCTCGGAGCCGCCGTGTGGAAAGTGGGAACCCGTCTCGGAGCTGCTTGGCTTTTGTTGGTTTAAGTTGGACCCTTAATGCTTTCTTAATTAAGCGTTTGAGTGTGAGTAAACCTCCGCGAGGCGTTTACAGCCTGGCTATAAAGTGGGAGCGGGCGATCTCCCTGGCTCCTGCAACGCCTGAAAACATTCCTTGGGGGCTTCAAGGGGGCAGAAAGCCGCTCCACAGGGAACAACGTTCTTAGCCAGACTCCTGCTTGGAATTACCTTTCTAAAAGTCCTTTACCTATAAAGGAAAGGACGAACTAGTAGTATCCTCTTTCCCCGCTCTACTCTCTCCCGCCTGACACATGGAGCTCTGGAAAGTTTCAGGGATTTCCAGTCAGGAAGGGAACAGTCCAGAAGAGCAGAGATGCTCGGCTTCAGCTGCGTTTTTTTTTTTTTTTCTTTTCCTATGTAATTGTATTTTTTACTTAAAAAGGACTTGAAAAAAAAAAGAAAAAGAAAAAAAAAAATGAAGAATTCGAAACCATTTCCCCCAGTGAAAGTGTTGTCTGAATGAGTGTGGGTGACCTGGACCCAAATAAACTTAGATAAGGTGTGGAAACTCATCTGTCAAATCCCGCACAACTGGAAGCAGCAGCTGATCCAAGCCTGACTCGTGAGAAGCTGCTGGATTCCGGTGTTTTTGTGGAGTTACACTCATAGCTTTATCAGTATTTAAACAACCTTTTTGTGGTTTTGCTGTGTTCACAGAACGCGCGAAGTCCCGACTTTCTCCCAAGGCCGGAGAATACAAGCACGGCTGTTATTTTATCTTTAGATCAGCAAGTGGGTATCAGAGGCAGGGAAGAAAGTGCATTCTTGTGGGTTGCGAGACTGAGATATTCCCAGATAAACTCTTCTGTGATCTCATTTATAATCCACGCGATCACGGCTATTTTATTTGGCATACATGTGTCCAGAGGAGGCGTTTGCTGCGATGGGAAGTTTAGGATCCAAATATGATTTAAAAACCTTTTTCAGAGAGTTATCTCCTGTGCCACCCTCCTCGTCCCGGTAAGCACGTTGCCTTTTTGTAGCTCACCCCTTACCTGCTTTTCCGTGGGCTGCCAAATATCTGCTCAGAATCAAGGAAAAGAGAGGAAAGGGGAAATATATGATTTGGAAGAGTAAAGGCTGTTCAAATAAACAATGAAAAGGTATTTTCGTAAGACTAACGTTATTATATTTAAATTCCCTGGGAATGCAAAATAATAGAAAGCCTGCACTGACTAAAATCTGCAAGGAAACAGAGAGGAAAAGAAAAAGAGAGAAAAATAAATAAAGATGAAAAAATGTGTGTGAGAGATAGGGGAAAAGAGAGGAAAAAAAGAGAAGGAAGGAAGGAAGGAAGGAAGGAAGGAAGGAAGGAAGGAAGGAAGGAAGGAAGGAAGGAAGGAAGGAAGGAAGGAAGGAAGGAAGGAAGGAAGGAAGGAAGGAAGGAAGGAAGGAAGGAAGGAAGGAAGGAAGGAAGGAAGGAAGGAAGGAAGGAAGGAAGGAAGGAAGGAAGGAAGGAAGGGAGGAAGGAAGGAAGGGAGGAAGGAAGGAAGGGAGGAAGGAAGGAAGGAAGGAAGGAAGGAAGGAAGGAAGGAAGGAAGGAAGGAAGGAAGGAAGGAAGGAAGGAAGGAAGGAAGGAAGGAAGGAAGGAAGGAAGGAAGGAAGGAAGGAAGGAAGGAAGGAAGGAAGGAAGGAAGGAAGGAAGGAAGGAAGGAAGGAAGGAAGGAGAGGGATGGAATGAAGCCGTCGCAGGGACATTGTCAGCAGTCTGGACGGGAGGGTCGTGAGTTCATTGCCGGACCCACTTGGAAATTCACCCCAGTTTGTGTTTAGGAGAGTCAAGGGCTGTCGGAAATCCACTTTCTTCCCCCCATTGTGGCGAAGTCCTGAGAGGTCGGGGCCGGTGTTTTCTGTAGGTTTTCCCTGGCAAATCACAAGCCCCGCTCGGCAAAGCGGAGCCACCAGAGCAGCGCCCCAGGACACGGCCGGGCAGGGCGGCTCCTCTGCCGGGACCTTTTCCCTCTCCCCAGTGAGCACTTTTCCTACCCGAGCTCCCCATCCCGGCCTTGGAAAGGCAGGAAGGGAGAGCGCCCGGGGTGGGCAGCCGTGTCCCGCGTGGCGGGGAGCACCTTCCCGCTGCCACCCGCGCATCGCCATGGAAACAGCCGCAGCTGCCACCGAAGTTCCCGCAGGCTCAGCCCCGGGTGCCCCGGCAGGGACCGGACGGGGACCCCCGGCCCCGCTGTCCCTCCCGGCACCCCAATCCACCTTCCCCCGCTCGTCCCTCGGTGGGCAGGAGCTCCTCTTGCGAGTGGAGAGCCACTGTGGCTCCTTTTCCACCCTGACACGAGGGTCAGAGACAGGCGAGGGGTGGCTCTGAGCTGGCGGCAGCGAACGGGGACCGACAGCGGCCAGTAGCCCTCTCTCGTCCCCGCGGGAAAGGATGGAGATGCGGGCCGGCAAATGCGGGCCCAGGGCTTGTCCCTGCCCTCCTCTACCATCGCCTGTCCCAGGCAGTGACTCCCGTGTCGCCCCAGGGTCCCTGTCCCCGCACCCGGCTCTGTGGAAAGGGGCTGCTCCTTCTTTTTGGGGTGTAAGGGTAAAACTCGGCCCATATCCGCCCGCTCCTCCCCATAACTTAAATAAAAAAGGAGTAAAAGGCAACGTTTACACCGGTTTAATTAAGGAGGGCCCTTGTACTCTGGGGGGGATCGCATCATTTCACATGAAATATTCATACAGGAGGTTTCCCGAGCTGCTCCGTTTAATCATCCCTGCTGCCAGCGAAGGGCTCTGTCTTTACGCATGCCTGTAATTCGATTTTAATGTCCCCACTTTTCCATCCGCACGTGTCCAGAAGGTAAGTTCCCGTGAGGCAGCCGGGGCTGGGAGGCGCTGCCCAGCCCGGCCGGACCCGCACCCGCGGAGCTCTCCGCATCCCCTGGCTGCGCATCCCACCGCCCCCGCTCGCCGCTCCGCCGCTTCTCCCTGCCCTCCGCGGGACTCCTTCGCATTCAGCCGGGTGAAACAGCGCACTTTTATATCCCTTATTTAAAGGGGAGAGAGAAAAAAAAGGCGGAAAAGAGAACACACAGAAGGAAAAGAATGTGGCTAATTTAAACCAGTTCGAGTGGAAGGGCTGTCGGTTCTGTAAGTAAACGATGCGGTGTTGGTTCAGACGTTTCTGGCCGTCGCTGCTGTCTGAGGGGGAAGAGCTGAGGCTCGGAGGGGCAGCAGGGCCCGACAGCTCCGCGTCCCTCTGCAGGCTCCTGCCCACCCTGCCTGGATGGAGAAGAAGATAAAAGGAAGGGGAAAGGATATTTAGCCCTGCAATGATGAGCCCCACTTCCCCTGGATGTAGGCAGATTTATCTCAGCCGCGCCGTGCGCTGGGTGCCAGCAGCTGGGAGCGGGGACACAGGCGCGTGTTAAACGATGCCATCAGCCCGCAGAGCAACAGGCGGAGACGAGGTAATTGGCAGCAATTCTCAGGGCCGGTCCGGTGACCTGCTAATCTGTTGCAACCAGCACTCGGTCAGGGGAGAAAATAATAAACCAAAAAAATCTGCAGGATGGAGAAAAAGTCTGACTTACCTCAGACCTGGTCAGCTTGTTAATGTTCCACTTGTAAAGAAAGAAGGGTTTCTGAGCGAACCCTGTCTGTGTTCAATCAGACTCTTACTCCGTTTGCTGAGTGTAATATATCCTCTGTTTAACTGTTTAACAGTTTAATCTGTTCTCCTTTCTTTGTTAAATTTATTTTTTTTCTTCCCTTTCTTCACTGGGATCCCGTGAGGTTTGGCACCAGCCTGCTGGAATTATGAAGCAGAGGGTGTCTGCAGAGCAGGAGCACCATTCAGCACCTCTGCCTCTGCATTTCCCATCCAGAAGGCAGCTGTGTGATCAGAAAATTCGGGATGGACACGCAAACCTTCACCCCTCCACAAACTTTGCTCAATAAACCTCCCTCTGTCATTCATTCGTAGCAGAGCACAGAAAGAGCTGCTTGTGCAGGTGGGAATGTTTGTGTGGGAGGCTTTATACCACCCCTGCATCCCAACCAAATATCCACAGTGGCTGGAGATCTGAAATAGAAATTAAACATGCTCAAACCAACTGTTTAAAACCAATTTCTTCACAACATAACTTTGTTTCTGAAATAAAAGAGATAGGCCCTTGGGTAGCTTAAAGGAAAACAGATTTTTAACAGGTGAATTGGAATCAGCAATGTTTTGAAGAGCTCATGGAAAAAAACAGTGACACCCTCCCAAATTAAAACTGTTTTACAGAAAGTTGAAATCATAGGAGATGCATAAAACTACAATCACAATCTGTATTTTCACCATTAAGGAGGAGATAAAAAGAGTGTTTGAGCTTGCTTTATTTTATTTCAGCCTTCCATCCTTCCCTGATATTTTATTTGTTTATTTTTTAGAATGGAAAAGATTATCAGGAGACCTCCCTAAAAATGATCTTTTGATCTTACTGCAAATATAGGGCTGAAACCAGCAGCCCTTATTTAACACTAAACCATTTCTGAAATGACTGCTGGGTTGCACAGGAGGAGATCCAAGGTATTTTCCATTATTCATAAATATTTCAAGCAGGTAAGTTTAAGACTTTTTGTTTTTGATGAGCTGTTCTCTCTCACACACATGCACACAGACAAGAACTACTTAGAACACGCTTGAATTCAAGTCCAAATCAATGAATAAATTACACAGATGGGTTTCATTGCTTCTATATTTGCTGCATGTAACAAATCAGCAAAAATGTTCAGCTCATTAGTGGGGACAATACTGTGTTGGAGGGGTCAGACACGAGAACGAAAGAAGCCTTCATTTTTTCCTGTGATGTGACTGATGTCTGGCTGAACAAGTGTGATTTATACCAGACCTCTCCCTTAATACAACATATTTCTGCAATTCTTGTGAGAGAGCCCAAAACATTCATACATGACAGAATCAGAAATAACTCCCTCAGAAAGGCTAAATTACATGGTTTGGAAAGTTACAGCCCTGTACATCTCATGACACTATTTTACTGCTGAGGAATTGTCTTTTTTTTACAAGTGATAACTGCAATCCAGTAGCAGCTAAACCATTCCAGTGGGTATATGTAGCATATTTGGGCTATATATTAAAGATCAGTAACTCTGCATGCTCTAAAATAAAGGCTTTACATTTTATCTCACAAATGAAGGCCAGGAAATTGTGACAGAGCAGTGCAGATATTAATAGTCCCTGTTCCACACTAGTTTTCTAGGAGGACACAAAATATCTGTCTGTTCCTGCCTATCCACTGTCACCCAGACTTATTAATTCAAGATAAGATTGCTATTCTGAATGGAGCCATCAGGTCAAACACTGGAAACTTTTCCACTCCTGGTCCAGGGAGGAGGTTGAAGGAGGGTGAGTGAGCAGTGCTTGGAAAACAAGGCAGAAATTTGTGCAAATCTCTCAGGTGTCCTCCTGTGACTGGTGGAAAAAGACACCTGGTTTGATTTTCCAATGAACAGGACTTGCAGATTGTGATAGATTAGGCTGCTTTGTGTCATGACTGGTGTCAGAAGTTTTTATTTTCGGTGCTGGGCTGCTGTGCAGGTGACTTTACAGTGAGAGTCCTTTCAGCTGAGGGCACAGCAGAGGTGTCACTGGTGAGTTTGAGCTGCTCAGGGGACAAGTGTGGCCTTTGCATTCCATATTCCTATGGCTATTCAAGCCCAGCTCTCTCTGTTTTTGCTCTGCTGACTGATACAAGTTCTGTGACGCAAACAAGGCCCAGAAAATCTTCTGTATTCCACAAAGACCATTCCCAATTATGCATCTCTTGGAGCACTTGAAGGAGCACCTCTTCCAGAGACACTGATCCACTGCTGATTGGAGCAGTCAGTGATTTCCCATGTGCAGGTTGGCGTGGCTCCTCCATCCTCTGCTCATGGCTGTCCCTAGAGCCTGCCCCTGTCTCAGGAACACATGCTCAGTCGTGTGCTTTGCTTTTGCAGAGCACACAGCCAGACATTAAACCCATTTCCTCAGTGCATGCAAAATTCCCTTCAGAGCCTGCAATTTTGGATCTTTTCCTTGCCTAAATTCTATTTAGCATCTAAGTGAGACATAGATAACAAGCTGGCAGGCTGGAGCTAAAATGACCTTTCTTCCAATGAGTAACAACTGCGTGCGAAGGGGAAACAACTGCATGCAAGGGTTTTCCATGGGAACCTGAGTCACAGCCTACTCAAGAAAACATGAAAATGCTTCACCAGGTTTACACCATGTGTGCAGTGTATTTTGATGTGTCTTGTGATGCAGACCTGAGTGGCAGCTGAAGTCACCATGGCACGGGAGCCCTGCTGTGGGTGATGCTCTCAGGGCCTGCTGCTGAGCTGGCCAAACCCCCTGCAGGCAGCCTCAGCCTGGCTGAGAAATTAGGTTTATTCCAGATCGAAATTCAGCTGGCCCCTGGGAAAAAATCTGGGAATTTCAGCTTCAGAATCAGAATAAATCTTAGCAAGAAGAGCCCCTTTAGCCTGTGAGAAGACAGGACCAAGCAGACCATGCTGCTAATGCCTGTCCTCCCGTACCTCTGGCACAGGGCTGCTCCCTCACCCTGCTGAGATAAGTTGGGGAGGTGAATATCTGCTCACAGGTACTTTCAAGCTACTTGGGCAAAGCAGAAAGACAAATCCTTTTGCTCTGTATTTGCACAGCACCTAACACAGCAGAGTCCTGGTGCCTTTCTGAAGCTGCCAGGGACTTCTACAGCACAAATAACAAGTACATAATGCATCTGCTACAGAGCTCACAAACCTTTCATGTTATTTATGCACTAATCTGAACAGTGTGGGCCAGATTTTGATCTTGGTTATTCTGGAGTAAATGAGATACGGGTTTGGCCTCACATCCATAAGATCTATAGTCAATCAGTGTTTCTAATGTGCTCATCATGGAAATATCTTGGCATTGTGTGGCTGGCCCACTTCAGTGTGACTAGAATAGCAAAGCATTATATTAAGCAAACAGAACAGTTTGATTTATAGATTTGTGGTAAGAATAGTTCAGTTTTCCAGGGTGTTCAATTTAATTAACGTTCTCCAGGGAAAAAACTGCTATTGTTTCCCTAACCACATGCCTTCCAATACAAAATAAACTCTTGCTGGTGTGTATGTGCTGCTTAATTATCCTAAATGGTTCCTTTTGAAAGTTGTCTATTGACCTGCTTCACAAGTGGAGCATATCCTATTCACTCAAGAGTGTCTCTACCTGCACTTAGCAAGAAGGATATACCAGACGAATTTTAACACTGCTAAAATGACAAAACAACCTGCTGCATGCAGCATTCCCCAGTGGTGTGTGTGAATAAGGCTGCAAGAGTGCTTTATAAAGCCAAGTAAATTGCAATAATACCTGTAGGTTCTAATTCCAGCCACTGTTTTATGACCGGGGATAAATCTACAGCAAGGAACTCTGTCTGGATGTTACTGGAGCACAAAAGAGGAGAGCAAGGACAGTTTGTCTAGGGACCCACTAGGGATCAAATCCTGCTGTTGATATTCACCTTGAGCCACTCTGTGGTTTTGATCTGCTGGTCTGCAGAGGGGTGAGCTACAGGAAAGGCAGATCCTGGGCTCAGGTCACCCCTGCTGCCAGGGCTGTGTAAATCACACTGCCTTTTGCACCAGCACAGTGCCTGACCTCCTGTCTTCATCTTTCAGACTCTCGTAGTTTTTTGAGAGTGAAAAGAATTCAGAATTCAGAAGAAGATGGTGGAGCAATCCTGACTCCATTTTTTCCCAACATTTAAGTGGAAACAGAGCTGGGCCCAGTGAGTGCAGCAGTGTGGGATGACAGGAGGGTGAGATTTCGTGTAGTTGAGTCAGTAGTGAGAGCTGGCTGCAGCCGGCTCTGACTGAACACAATAAACAATTCCACTTGCAACATGCTGTACTATTTAAGGGCTCAGAGATGCCAGTGGGAGTTTTGCCTGAATAGCAGGCCAATAACAGGTCCTTACTCTCTATCATGTCATGAAATATCACAGCCCCATGTGTGCTGCAGAGGCAGATAAGGGAGTGGTGGAGATAAGAGGGGGTCGGGGAGGGGCAGCAGGAGCAGAAGGGCTGTGCCACTGCCTCCCCACTTCTGGGAGCCTCTCTCCAGCTGATGAGCCCCCATCCATGCTGGAACTATCTAGAAGATGCTCTGAGGATGGCCAGGGAAACTCCACAACCAGGCCCTGGAAGCTATGGAGTAACTGCAAAGCAAATTACCTGATTGCAGTGATTCCCTCTGCATTCAGCATCTATTCATCTCTGCCACTCTATCTCCATTAGTTCTGCTTTTCAATGACTTCTTCTGTCTAAAAAAGGGACCTACATTTTAGGGAAGATTAGAAATAGTTTTTTTCTGCTGTGCAATGTGCAAGCAATTTATTGAATAGTCTCAGAAATCCAGATACTTTTCTTTCCTGCTGCAGTACTGCTGATTCAAATATAAAGCAGCAGGTTAAAATATATTCATAAGACACTAAAAAAATGAAACTTGTCAAAACAAGCAGCAGATTTCTCCCTAATATTATGGTATACAATTTTTATAAATGTGGAGGCAGCTTTTCTTAGAAGCGTATTTTAAACTGATCTAAATTATATTAAGAGTCAAGGCCCAATTTGGTAACAAGCTGTGAGACATCAAGGGTTCTTTTAATGAAGAATTCACGCTGGAAAAATGTATGTCACAAGACATATGAGTGGATGCCTCCATGCTTACTAACCCTTTGCTGCCTGTGTACTGATGCACCCAGAAGTGTGAACCCAGAGGAGGGGGTCCACATGAAGTCCTTGACTCCAAATGGCCACTTGGGTCTCTCTATGAGCACACAGCCCTGAAAACAAAGCAGCATCAGCAAAGATGCCTGAGGTTTGATTCGAATTTTGCTCTAGTTGAGTGATACTATTTATACCCTGGGCTAATCAGAACCAGGGCTGTTTCATCATTCGAAATGTCAGGAAAAATATATCATGTGCATCAAGGGAGAAATCTTGGCCCCACTGAAGTCAATGGCAAAACTCCCATTGATTTCATTGGGGCCAGGATTTCACCCTGAATAAAAACTCATGTTTCATACACAGTTTAAATGGCAATGGGTTTATCTGTGAGTGGTTTCAAAAATTGTTTTGGAGAAAAATACATTACTGAAATGCAATTAGGCATTTATTTAGCCTTCACAGAGCAATCAGTGTTTTCATGAGCACTGTAAAGGAATTTAAGAAGAGGAACTCAAGGCTGAAGTTGTATGAGATGCAATTGGGCAATTGTTAGAACACATAATTGAGAGTGATTCAATGTCTCCAAACCCCGTTTCACTAACAAGCTCCTGGGTTTGCGTCTGCATGATCCAAATGTGAATATTTTTTCCTGCTGGGTGACGTAATAGCTCACCAGGACACCAGTGCAACGGATGTAACATATTTGATTTGATGAGCCTCTTGGACACAAGAAAGAGCTCGCAGTTGTCTCTCTGACTTGCTCCCACACTAATGAAACCCAGCCCTGTGGTCTCTGAAGTGCTTGAGCAGCTGTCTTTGGTGCTGTCCCCAGCACAGGAGGTGGGCAGAGGGTCACCGTGGGCTTTGAGCATCATTAGAAAGGTTTGCTG
This sequence comes from Passer domesticus, assembly GCF_036417665.1. NCBI lineage: Eukaryota > Metazoa > Chordata > Aves > Passeriformes > Passeridae > Passer > Passer domesticus. The sequence continues at coordinate 52,314,590 of NC_087481.1, forward strand.
AAGTCCTCAGCTCTAGCTCTATTTTAAATCAAAATATTCTTGTATTTCCTTGCTGGCACAGCAAATGAGCGAAGTGTTAGGGTTTGTAAGGTTCTATGTTTGCTGAGACAATTCACAAGAAGGAAAACAGCCTTGTTTTCACTGTCTAATTAGTTCAGGTGCATATTTCTTCAGCTGTGTGCTTAACACTTTGAAAAGTACCATGGGATCAAGAAAACAGCTTTGCATTTCAGTCAAAAAAGGAGAGAGTGGAAAAAAAAAACCCCATATATGAACAACATTCAGTGATTGGAGAACACCACATCCCCACTTCAACGTGCTTTCAAAAGAGATGTTGTACTCAATGAATCTCACTACTTCTAACCAAAGCCATAAATCTGATGTACAAAATGTTCCCTTATTTTGACTGGATCTATTCAAACTGATTAATTTCTCACAATTTTCTCTGAAAACCACACTGTGGCATCGCTTCAGCACTGGCTGCCCATCTCGCGCAGACACCATCGGTTCCTGAAATACTTGGGTTTCCTGTGAGTTTGGAATGGGTCCCTTCCAAGTATTCACTTTGTCTGATCTTGTTTAAATTATTTCAATGAGCAAAATTATAGCCTTTGATGCTACGTTGCGAAAACATTTAATCTATTTTGTTTTCAGCTTTCCTTTGACTGGTACAAGAAACAAAGCCTGGGAAAATAGGCAAATGACTTATGGGTGAGTGGCTAGTCACATTTGGAGCTAATTTCTTTTCCAAACATTTATACTCCTAAGAAAAAGTTTCTCCAAAATAATAACTCCTGGAAGAGGCTAGAGTAATGGTGAGAGAAGAGGAAAACATGACATTTGATGTATCACCTCGATTAAGGTCCTGTCCAATTAGGTTTAACAAGACAGAGTTAGAGAATCATCCTAAAATACACTGAGGAGAGGAAAATATTAAGGAACAAAGAAGCTTCTGACCTCAAAGGACAAGAGAAAAGAATTTCAAACCGTCTTGACGAATCAGTATAACCACAGCTTGATGGAGGGACAAAAATGGGATGACTCTGGCTCTGAGGATTGATGCTGAGATTAAAAAAGCAAACAGAAAAATAAATCCTTTCACTTCTAGACCACTGACTTGAACTCATAAACCAGTTAGTCATCATCATCTGATAGTTATGAACATGTCTTCTCTGGAACAAACTGGTGGTCTCAACAGGAGCTCTAGGAGGCATATGACAATATTCAAATAAAAGAACAATTTCCTGCTTGGCGTTATTGCTGGCCATCTCCATAGGAAGGCCAAAGGAGAAAGCAATTAATAATGGGGGGAAATCCCAACAATAGTTTATTACTGTTATTATTAGTAGTACTATTATTACTGTTATTAATTCACAAGAGGAAATTATACAGTTGTCTGAGTATGGCAGTAATTATGCAGTTGAATGGGATTACTGCAAAGCAGGGTTGAGAGGAGGGATGCAAGCTGTGGCTGGATTAGGAAAGCATCTGTGGCTGCACTGCCTTGGCGAGGGACAGGACCAGGGCTGTCACTGCTTGGGACCCCAAAGCAGCAGCAATTATTGCAGGAACTGGGTCCTGCCCTTGCAGGCAGGGCTGCAGCAGCTCCCACCCTGCCTGGAGATGCACTGTGTGGGGAGGAGCAGTGGCACAGGCTCACCCATGGGTTGTGTCCTTTCTTCTGGCTGGCCCCAGCAGTTCAAATCCCTTTTGAGAGAAGATTCCTCCAGAGGATCGCTCAGCACCCAGGAAACTGCTGTCAGGGAAAAGCAGGAGTTGCACTGAGGCTGAGCAAACACCCAGCAGTGAGCGGTGTCACAGCATCCTGCCCTGGCCCTGGCTGAACACACAGCAGCCCCTGAGAGCTGCTTTCCCCAGCCCTGCCTTTGCTTTCCTGCCTTCTCTGGATGAGCAGAATGAAACAGTCACAAAGTCCATCATTGCACTCATGATCACTCTACCAATGCTGGAAAAAAGGATCATCCCCCCTTAGTCTGCTCTAAGGATTAGAATATAACACTTCATCTTCGCTATGTTACCCCTAAGGTGGTAATTTTAGTGAGTTTTGTATTCTGTGCTGATTTATGGTGGCTAAACTAATGTAATAAAACTTCCCAGACCTTTTTCATGTGCATTATTGATAGAAACACTCAGTAAAAGAAATGTGTAAATCCATCTTTGTGAGCTCTAATACTTGTTGGTGGCATCTGTTTTTCATTTAACAAGATGACTGAAAATGACTGTAACTACAAAAAACTCAAACAGCCAAATGTGTACATATCATTGTGTAAAAACTGCAATTTCACCACTCACTGATAATCAGCCCTGATTTATTTGAACAGACTTTGAGGTTCTGACTCCACTTCTCACCCAGGGCTTCAGTTCAGCAGCAGTTTTCCTCAGGCAGGGTCTTCCAGGTCTGACCCAGACCTATCCATTTGCAACAACATCCACTGGAAAGGGTTTTGCACATGGTAATAGTTGAGTGAATCAGAAGAATTGAAGTTTCCATTCAGTCACAATCTTCTGTGCCTTGGCGTACCCTGAGGGCATTTACTAAGTGAGTATGAACATCTTTTGTGCTATCTTATGACAAAATGGCCTGTTTATGGAATGACACCATTTCTGGGTATGGAAAAGTTACCTTTTATCATATATCATGTGTAACGATCACATAAGAGATTAAAAAATGGAGATATGTGGGAAGGAGGGAGTGTGCAGTGGATTATTCAGCACCAGGGAAATACAATGTGCAGGAAAAGAGGAGAGTCTCTGGAGACTGTCTGGGTTGTTAGCATTGATAAGAACAACTGGGATGTGCTGCTGAAGCTGGGCTGGTGTTTGTGGTCAGGAAGGGCTTTCAGGGGATGCTGCACTTCCCATGTACTGGGCAGAGCTTTGTGTGTGAATCTGTCACTGGCACACACATAGGCCAGAACAAGTGTAAATTAAATCATCTTTGTGCATGGTGACAGAATCCTTGCAGGTTGGTAAAGAACAAACCCAGCTGGTTCCCCAGATACAGAGTCTCCCAGAAAAAGAACTGGTGCAGCTCTGATGTAGCAGGTAGGGATCAGATTCTAAACGTGGGCAGGTAAGGGCAAGGCAAATATGACTGCAAGTGATGGGAGACCTCAGCAGCTTTCCAGCATAAACCCACCTAAATGCCCAACAGCATGGGCTGAACATTTTACTGGGACAATGTCTGGTGTAATTTGCACAAAACTGTGCTGACATTTCACAGTCATGAATAATGTGGCAACCACAGCACAGGTGCAACCAGGACAAACTTTCTGCCAAATTCATCATCTCTGGCTGCACAGTGACAAGTGCTCACCCAGCTCAAAACAGAGCTGGGAATCCTGGGCCAGTGGTTGAGGCATCCATTTAGGATGTGCCCCTCAGTCACTCTCCAGCTATCCCAGCAGCTTTTCCTAATGACGCCTCTTTCCAGTTCTGCCTAATTTGCAAATCCACAGCTGTATGGCTGAGGAGTGTAATAGGGTTAGATCCTTGGGAATTTTGGACCTGCAGGCTTCAGTGAGCCTTGGGGGAGTTATCCAGGCTCAGAAGACATCCATCAGGTCCTTTTTCCAAAGAAACCCTCCACCATCTGCCTCATTCCACATGCCCTGAAGCCAGTGGGAGTCCTCCCAGATAATTCAATAGAAATCAGCCCAGGACTCACCTAAAAACACACCTGTTCCTTACAGCATAAAGTGATAAGCTGCAAAAGGTTTGGTTTTTAATTGGACACTTAATACCAGCTTTGGCAGGTGATTAAACTGTGATTTACTTCCAAGGGAGATAAGAAGTAAATTTCTAAGGAATTCTGGAGCAATGGTTTAACAGCACGGTAATTATACAGAGACTCTTTTGGAAGAACTGGGCAAGTTAAGGGAGAATCAGACATAAATAAGTGAGTTATTTTTCTTCCTACACTCAGAAGACACAGGAGATTAGAAAATGACAAAAAAATAAAGCAGTGTTTAAGTAGTTTGAAAATAAGGGATTGTGAGTGGACACAAAAGCTGCCCAAGAAATGTTTAATAAGGAGCCAACAGGAATGTATTTCCACTCCAACTGAAACAGAAGTGGCCAGTGCTATCAGAACTTCAATGTATACAAATCAAACAATACAGCTTAACTAGCTCCCATGGGTAAAATAAAGAGGCATGAAGTAGGGATTTGTCAGTCATTGAGACCTTTATTAATAACAACTGCAGTTTAAAGAGCCTGGGTTCTGGTACTTGCAAACAGGAAGCAGCAGCACTCAAACAAGAAAGCCAACATTTCATTGCATGTAAAGGAAGATCATAATTCAGAGGGAAAAAAGAAAATTTTTTTGGAAAACAAATTAAGCTACATGACTGCAACAAAGTCTGGGATACTAATAAAGCAATTTTTGTGTTTTGCATTATAGAAATACAATATCCTGAAGTGTTGTATTAGAATTGTCTGACTGGTGTTGGGACAAATATGCAATGGATAAAGAGAACAACAGTTCAGAATGGTCAAAGAATGAGGTTCATCTCCCACACTAACCTGACTTCACAGGAAATTTTTTAATTTGTCCAAGGACATATTAAAGTAGCTTTTCACCTTTCAGCTTCTGTTTGACAGGGGAAGATCATTTCAGGGCTCTTTTAGTGATGCTAACCATAGTCCTCTATGCAGAAGGCTTTTAAAGCACTTGGGTTTGGATAACTGTGAGTCGGAGCAGAATTGTTTATCCTCAGCACCCAGGCATGATCTGTACTGCTGAGGGTACACCCAAAAGTGGCTGAACGTGGCTACAATTTTTGGCTAGACTATCTCTGAACCTTTCCTTTCCTCTGGTTTGCTTGTGTTCCCACAAATCTGACGTGAAATATATATTTTGGGGGACAGTCCTGCCCCTCCAGCACCACATAACCCTGGGAATGGGAGGCAGGGGTTGCAGAGCCCATCCTCTCAGAGCACCAGAGCTCACAGGCAGTGAAAAAGTCCCATCAGTCTGGGACACCCCTGGACCCCTCACAGCAATTCCTTTGTCCCCCTCTGGTCTGACTGGTTCAATGGCAGCTGGATCATGACTACTGTGTTTTTTTGCAATTGTTCTCCATTGCAAACACAGGTGTTTGCTGGGGCTATAAAACACACACAGCCCCAGACACAGCTCAAAGGGGGGGTTTGTACCTGTCTCCCGGTAATTCTAAGTTAACAATTTTTCACCTGAAAAATAAATATTTCCCCTTTGTCCTTTCCTCGGGAATACTGAAGAGAAAAGGACTGCATCCTGTTTTGTGTAACTAGGTCAAAAGCTGCAGTAATTATATAATAATGGCTTGGAAAGGCAGTATTTCAGGACAAGGTGTTTCAAGCCAACAACTTCAGTCATAAGAATGACAATGGTATTTATTGCAGGAAATCCCTTGCAAGAAAAATATCTGCCTATTACAGACAGCAATAAAGTAAAAATTTTGCCTTGAGCATATTTCTTCCTAAGGCAGAACAGTAAATATCTGAGCTGTAGAAACATTAAAATACCTGTAACTAGTAAGAATTTACAGTTCCACAAAAAATGTTGTCAACAATGTGTGTAGGTGCTTTAGAGATAAGTAGGTATTTACCAGAGATTTATGGATTGCTGTGTTCTGTGACATCATGAAATGTGGGGAATCTGAGTGCACGACTGTTTGGTGGTCAGCAAAAGACTCTTCTTAGACCATTAGGCTGTGCCATACATCATTCCTAAGGTTATTTCCTTTATAGGTTTTGGAAAAGGTGTTGTATATCACAAATAGTCTATGACCTCAGGAGCCAGGCTGGGAGCACCTTTTACTCCATTAGCAGTTAAAGGTAATACCATTTAGTTTTTTACAAAGAAAGTAATTACCTCGAGTTTTTAAATGCTTTTTCCAGATTAAAGCCATGACCTCAACTTTAGGATGATGTTGATGTTTGTAATCAACCTTATTTCTGAGTTTGATGATTCCTCATGCACTCATTAAATGTGATTTTTCTTGTGCAATCATACAACACATTAAAAGCAAATGAAGTTATATATCCTAATTTAAAATAGTTTAAAAGGAGAATCAGTCACACTCACTGCTGCTTTTGTGCAGTGTGTTTCCACCCTCACTGACACTTCATTTGGTGAAGTCAAGGATTTTATCTCTAAATTTCATAGCTATGTAACAGACAGTGATATTAAATGGGATTACACAAGGGACACTGGTATTATGGAGCTCATTTTAGCTGCTTTTATATATTGCATTGCCTTGAAAACGAATTAGAATCTTCAGTCTAAGACCAGAAAGGCCAGGAAGAGCAGAGGAAATTTTACAGACTAAGTAGAGTAAGGTATTTGGGATGTGTATCCCTGGAGGTGATCTCTCCATTCATAAACTGCTTTGTCCTTCCCATTCTTCCCCTCTTGTTCCTTTCTCATGCCCAAAGGACCTGGCCTGGGTGTACCTGTCATCCTGCAAAGGTCAAGCAGAAACTGGGACATGGCTCCTCTGGTGGCAACATGACCAGGACAGATGGCCTGGGAGCCTTGCCCTGTGCAGGATGATGGGACAGGGAAGATCACAGAAGCACAGAATATTAGAATGGCATGGGTGGGAAGGGATCTCCAAAGGTCACCCATGCCAACCTCCCTGCAAAGAAATGGGACATCTTCAACTCGACCAGGTTGCTCAGAGCCCCATCAAACCTGGCTGAGTGTTCCTGGGCATGAGACATCTGCCACCCTTCTGGACAAGCTGCTCCACTGTTTTGCCACCCTCATTGTAAAATACTTCTTCCTTATATCTAATTTGAATTGGCCCTCTCTTATTTTAAAGCCATTACCCCTTTTCCTTTTGCAATAACCCCTGCTGAAAAGCCTGTCCACTGTAGCTACTGGAAAGTGCTCTAAGGCCTCTGTGTGGCTTTCCCTTCCACAGATGAACAACCCCAACTCTCTCAGCCTTTCCTCACAGCAGAGGTGTGTACTATTCCTCTGACCATCTCTGTGGCTCTCCTCTTGACCTGCTCCAACAGCTCCATGTCCTTCCTGTGCTGAGGACCCCAGAACTGAGGTGGAGTCTTGCTGAAGTGGGCTAGAGGGGCAGAACCCCCTCCCTCAGCCTCACCCTAGAAATTTAGAGATAAGATCAAAAAGAAATTGAAGGAGAAGTTACTGAAAAGACCAATCTGTGCTAAGATTTCAGTGTGTTCTCTCTCTTATTTTCATGAAAATGGACATCGGGGCAAAATAAATGTCTTTATTGCTGGAAAACACATGAAAAATGAAGAAGCAGAGAAGCTGTTCAGCACAGAGGGATTGCAGCAGCCAAGGAGAATGGAGGGCTTTGCATATCCAGAGTGAAGCTGCTGGGAAGGAGCTGCAAGGGGATTATGCAAATCCCTGATTGGGTGAGCAGGGGCTGATTGCCAGAGCAGGGCATGCACACACTGCCTGTACCTGGGTAGTGATTATGCAAATTACACCCCCCCAGCCAGGGTCCAGGGCAATTGGCTAAATGAGAAAAACTCTGGTTCTGCATCAGTGAACGCTCAGTTCAGCACTCAGCCCAGCCCACAGGCTGTGCAGAGCAAACACAAACACCCAGCCCTGCCTCCCCCTCTCCCTGGCACCCTCCAGGCTGCCAGCAGACCCCCATCCAGTAAAAGTGGGTGTCCATTTCCATTTTCTGTGGGTCAGCCATCAAAAGGATAAAAAATGGGAGCTCAGATGAAAGCTTCTCCATGTTGCCTGCAGTTCTCTGATGCCAGGAAAATTCTGTTGTTTGTCAAAGAAGGGATGCACCTGCACAGTGGATGGGATCAGGACTTAATTTTGCACATTGCATGGGAAAGATCTGGAGGAATGTGAGATGTAATTAAAAGATCAGATATTTAATATCTATTCCATGTTTTTTTTAGGGGTTCGATGGCATCTAAATTTGCAAGAAGATAAAGACATTACCCTCCCCTACTTACAATAAAATTTTAATGTTCAGAAGTTTCTTTCTATTCTTTCTTATTCCAGTGTGTACAATTATGTGTCTATATGTGTGCAATCCAGCATTAGTTCTCAAATGCAGCATAATATCTCAATATAATTGAATTTAGTTCTGAACAGCCTTTAATGTTTTCAGGAGCTTCTCACAAAAGGAATCTCATTCCCATGAACACCTAAGCCTGAAACACCTCTATAATTCTCACTGCAGAATGTTGGAAAGACATGACTCAGAAATCCAGGAAAATACACTAATTATACAGTACAATTAATTGCACTCTGCAGTTTTCATAGCTTTCTGGCAGATGGGTGATTCAGATTTTGAGGTGATTGGGCCAGTTTAAAAACAGAATATAACTGAATAATAGCTGGACATGTCAGAAGAAAGAAAGGAAATTGTCCATCTCATCCTGTGGCACAACATGAGTGCACTGAACTGGCTGGCAACAAAAATCAGTTTGTTAGCATGTCAGGACCATAAGCAAATTTCTTGGTAAAGCCCATGACAGTGAGGAAGAGAATAAAAACTGTCCACAAAGTTTTCCACAGTGAATTCTCTCCCTAATTATTCCCCTGGGTGGGCAGAATCTGCTTCTGTGTACAACAGGTTATTGGTGATATGGGCAAATGTTAGTCCCAGGGGACCAATTAATTTTAACAGAGGCTCCACTGAAAACCAGGGAATGAGGCCAAATATTATTTCAGAGAAAATCAGGTGAGTGTTTACATCTGGGGAAAAAGAAAGGGGAAATATATAAACATATGAGGCATGAAGGAAACCTAAGTGTGGTCTGCAGGCAGGACAGGGTGCACAAGCCTGGCTGGGGAAAGCCCAAGCACCTTCAGTCACAAACCAGTTATTATAATTTGCCATATTCACTCTCAAAATTAACTGCCCATTGCCAAAAGATGAATTTTGGAAACCCAAGCTGTGGGCAGTTATTCCCAGTGTCCACAGGCTGTGGTTGGTGATACAGCATGGAGAACAGAGGAGAAGCTGACAGGAGGTTTTTTCTGATTAATGCTCTGCTTTTTTTTTAATAAGCTAAGAAACATTTGAAGCACAATAAATTGCAATAACTGATAACTCCTAGACTATTTCTAGCCCACTTTTATGGAGGTATAGAACAAACATCACTTGAATAACTTGCATCTGTCACAACACCAGCTTGGTCTGTACCTGCTGGGCTGCAAAGCTGGGTAAGCAGCAGCTTTCAATGAAGTATTGATTCTTGTCAGTTTGCAAAGAAGAAAATAGAGCATGTCACCCCTGCTGCAAGAGAGACATCATGGAAAGAGGAGAAGATCTCAGGAGAGCTGAGCTGTGCTGCAGAGTCCTCCCCTCTGGATGAATTGCAGTTCCTGTGCCAGCAATGAATGAAATTTGTGATGAGTCAGTGCTGCTTCCTCACCTGTGAAATCTTTTCTATTCTGGAGCGCCACAGACAAGGGCTGCTGGGGATCTCTGCTCAGCCCCTCGTGGGCAGGTGTCCCAGCCACATAAACCACTGTGACAACTGACATTAATTGGCACCCTTGTTGCAGTCTCCAAGGAGAGGCTGAAGATTTAATGGGCATTGAGGGTGAATTATTGCCTCGTGCCTCAAGGTGGTCCCTCCAGGGCTGTGCATGGGCAGGCCACAGCCAGGCTCCTGAGCTGCCACCTCTTGTGATGGATTTGCTTCACTAATATTTTTAAAGGACAAAGACAAAAGGGAGAAATGAGAAACGTGGAGTAACTGGGAAAATAAAAGAACAGCATGTTGTTTCTCAAAGACATCTTGGAACAGAAGTAAACACTTTTTCTTGCATAATTGTGAGGTCAAATGGGTGAATTTTTATGTAAATTGGTGACTCTTTGTGGAGACAACCACTTAATATGAGCAAATACTTGATACTGATGCTGCCTTTTATTGAGAGATGAATGATTTCACCATCTACTTATGGATGAAATACAGATTTTGTTATCACATTAAGTGTTAAATATCTCTATTATTTTCAGATGAAACCTGTTTAAAAATAAAGTAAAAAACCATTCAATAAAGGAACAGTTTATTTTTGAAAATTCCTGTCTTCTTTTTGTTTGCATTTATCATGCTTTATCCTAAGTGTGAATAACAGACATTTTTTGTGGGCTGCAGGATTTTAGAAATAATAAAAGAATGCTTTGGAAATGTGTCACCTCTTCACAGTTATAACTCAGCAGCTCAGGAGGCAATATTTCCCAGTGCTAACTTCTCTCATGTTGGCTACTATCTCTATGTCTGAAACAATTTATTTTCAGATTGACTATAAAAAACAAGACATCACATAATTGTCTGGCCATAAAATATGTAAAGTATTGCACTACTGGGGCTCATTAGCAAAAGCATAGATGCTTTTTAGTAATCCATAAGGTGATACTTTTTAATGAATGCTGCAAATGATTCTACTGACTACCTAAAGATTAATAATAGATATGTCTGCTGCAACAAACAAGCCTCAAATCTCTGGGGAGAACTAGAGAAAGTGGATAATAATTAGAATAAGAGCAGCTATTCTTATATTCATAGTTTTGATCCTATCAGCTAAATGCTGGTTGTGGTTTGTGTTGTGTCTGCTGTAAACAGACTCCACTTGGAGTCTGGGATCCTACCCTGAGAATGCTGCACACAGCTTGGCTTGTGGATAGGAAGAAAAAGGGATTTTAATTCAGCCTCAGGGTTTAGTTGCTGCTTAATTTCAGGAGAGTTAAACATCTTTACAAGACCTGAAACCTTACAGTTTAATTATCTCCAAGGATGATGGCCATCCTTTTGCAAGGAGACTGAAAACAGGCACTGTATTCAGCTACTTTATTCTGGACAGTGGACAAGGGCTCTCACAGTTTCTGTTTTAGTGCAGCCTCTCCATTATTGCAGCATGTGGAACTCTGCAAAGGAGGTATAGAGGATGAATAGAGTTTTGAGATGTATTATCCAATGTGTGCAGTCATATGAATTATTAAAAATGGGGCAAACATCTCTGTGGTAAACAGCACTGGACACCTCCAAAGCCCTGGTATCACCCCTGTGAAGATGTGTCTCTCAGAGTCACACCCTACTGTTGGCTAACCTGTGCTGTCACCCAGGCTTTGGAGGATGGTGGGCAGTGCCTCATTCCCACTCCCACTGGGAACAGAAGCCACCAGGCCAGGGACAGCCCAGTGCCCATTTTGACTGGGCCTGTGTACCAGCAGGAGAATAAATGGGTCTAAAAGAGCTTACATGAGTTACTGAGGTCCCTGCAATTGCACTCAGCTCTGTGCTCCTATTTCCATATCAGGTGAAATGTCTCAATGATCCTAAAAATCTCCAGAGCGAGAGAAAGGCCAGGACCCCTCAGTGGATCTCACCCAGTGTAACCAAACTGGCTTCACTGGCTGTAGTGGGTACAAGGCTGTGCTTACTGCTTAGAAATGCTTTGTGGTGCATCATCTCTGACCTAGGCTTGCTCTAAAGCTCTCAGAATCCATGGGAACGCTCTCAACAGACTCCCTTAAAGCTTGGATCAGTTTTATTCCCTGGCAAAAGAAGGCCTGGCAGTCCTCGAACCCTCATGAATCCTGCCAAATGGCATGTGACTCTGCCAAAACCTATGGTGGTTTCTGGAGAGGAGGAAATTCTCCACAAAGAGGAACCTCACAAAGTTTTTTTGCCTTCAAATGAGAGAAGGTGAATGCTACAAGGCTCCTGAGATGCCTCCTGTTGTTTCACCTGCACTTCAGCAGTGATTAAAAAGTACTCTGACCACAGTAACCCAGCACTGCACAATGATCTGTAGATAAAATTACTCAGAGACAATGATTCATGGCTGGCCTGGTATGCAGAACAAGCAGAAAGGCAATTTAATTTGAACATGTAAGCACACACCAGTCCCTGCACAGTGCCCTGCCAAATTGGAGAAGTTCTCTATTAGTTTCTGCCTATATTAAAAATAATTCCCAGAGGGTCCTGTTTAAACAATGTCTAAATAAATACTTTCCTGATCATTTCATAAATTGCTGTAGCACCTCAGGAAACTCCGTGAGCACCCTCATGGCTGTCAGTTTGGAAATGAATGGTGTAATTGTTATAACAGTGTTGGGCTGGTCTTTCTATACTTGGAGCTGTCACTGGTCAAAAGATGTGTCTTCCACAGAAATGATGGACTTTGCAGTGTCTTGGCTGCTCCCTGAAAGAGAGCTGTGGGGTCTGAGGTCATGACAAATTAATTTTTAGGTAGCCTGACCTCCTGGATGCAGCCCTGGGGTCTTCACAAAGTCCTGCCACTGTCCTGCTGCATCACCTGAGATACATCTTACCCCATCCTGCACAGTCCAGTCTCTCCATCTGTTAAATTAGAGCATGAGATGTAGATTCCCACCATAAAAAAAGAGTCTGAAGTCTGTATCTCCATGATAGGGATGCTCTCCAGGATGCTCTGCAGCTGCTGTTACACAGACAATCACCATTAGGCATCCTCTACCTCCTTGTTTGCCTTGGATGGCCAGGTAGAAAAGCAGTGCCCAACCCTCTGGGTTTGATCCTGAACTGCTGATTCAAGTGACTTGGCAAATTAGATATTTCCCAGCACTAGTTTAAAAAGATACAACCTACATTCATTTATTAATCCTGAGGAAATCTTGATTTCTAAAGGAAGCTTCCCTACCCTGACAAAGCTCTGGGGACATCACAGTATAAATGGCATAATCAAATTCAAAGTCAAAAACAAATATGAACATTCACCAGAAGTTCAAAAACATTTAAATTATAATAATTCAGTGGTTAAAACCATAGGGAGCTTACTGTTCACACACTACTGAAAGTAAAATAAAAAGGGCACTTCTTGATTTAAAAGTGTGAGCTCTTGTTATTTTTAAGCAGGATTAAGTATCTGGACTTCCAATTACACAATGGAAAATCCCTTTTTTATTGGTAAGATTTTAATTAAGTACCTTGATTTCCGTAAATGGGAGCTTCATTTGACACTTGTGGTCAACTTTGAATAAGTGCTAATAGAAACTGTGTAAATTCTGCTGAACTACATAGCTCTGTGTGCTGCTCAAAGAGCAATCTGCCTCCAATTTCAATTCCTTTAGAGAAAATCTGAAATAAGCACATTGAAGTCAATGTTGCACTGGTAGAAAGCAGAGTAAGAATTGAGCCATGCCTAGGCCTGCTTTAGTTTGTGCACAGTATGGTGGATACCATAGAAATGTACATAAAAATGAATATATTTTTCAAGTCCTGTTACAGCCAGATGATTTGTACAGGAATAAAGTTGCAAAAGCCTGTCCTGCTGTGCAGCTTTCAGCCATGTATCTTCCTTTCTGGTGAGGAAGCCCACTGGGGAAAATAAAATACATTGCCACTTGCACAGGAACCAGCAGAAAAGAAGAAATCATCCTGCATTTCTGCCTTCAGAGATGGTTTATTGCCTTAGATTTCTGAGTTATATTACTTAGCCTTGAGTTTTAAACATCAGGTAGAGATCATGATGCATTTATTTTTTAAGAGCATCCTTTAACGTTGATATATTGACACATTAACCTGATGAGACTTCTCACAGTGTATTTCATAGACAAAAATGTGTTAAGCAGATATTTATAGGACATTGACTCTTGTGCCTCTGGTAAAGGATGACAAATACTTCTGGAAATACCTCTAGACAAAAAACCAAATACTTCTAGATGGCTTTTAATATTTTTATGTTACTTAACTTAAAGACATAGCTAAAGAAAAATTTAGTAATTCCTGAAACTTTGCTGACATGACAATTTTAATTACGTTAAATGAAAATAAATGAAATTCAGAATATCAAGAGTTTTCACCTTCCTGTCAATGGCTGAGCATTATAACTATTACATCACAAAAAATGAAAACTACAGAATCTTGATGAAGAGTACGTCTTTAACTAATATAAAATTTTGTTTATTCCCTCTGCTGCTTATTTTTGTTCTGAATTTGATGGGATGTGGACAATGCCCTTCTCACCTAGTTTCAGCTGCATGAAACTCAGAAACTGGTCACTCACAAATTTCACTGTGCACAGCTGCTGTTTTATCACAAGGAAAGTTGTAGTGGGGATCCTCAGAAATAATTTATTCACTGCTGCAACAGTTGTAAACTGTTGCTGATAGTTCCAAACAAAACATTGAAGGAAAAGTGTAAATGATAGTAAAAGCAGGTCTCTCACTAGGAGAGCACTGTTCCTGCTCTCTATTGCACAGTATAATCTTGATGAAGAAAACAGGTGACACAATGTTGTTTACAATAACTTATGTGGCAAAATTTGTCTTTTTTTTCCTGCTTTCTGACTGTCTCTTGGCAGACCTAAAAAAATTAAAAAAATTCCAATTAATCCATAAGAGCTTTTGTGCTGCTTTTCTCTTTTGGTGGAGAGATTTCACTGAAATTATTTGATAGTCAGTGTCTGAGTTGTGTGATCAGTTACTTATACCACACAGCATGGGTTCTAATCTCTGAGTGAATAAATATTGCTCTTGGGATCAGGAAGAGAAATTCTCTGAAGGCTGAGACCTCATTGCTAGATGGGAAGCAAATATGAAAGCAGTGGAACATTTTAGGAAACCGTGTGAACAAATCTTTAATGAGTATTTCTAGCAATACTTAGTTGCATAGATTAATTTCATTTTGTTTCCTGTGACATTTGCACAAAATAACTGGATGTGTGTAATCTCATTGTGTAAGGACAGGGAAGGAGGAAAGAGGGAGGGAAGAAGCCCTTATGTTCAGCAAGAAAATGTTTTCCCAGGTCCTGGTGAACTGGATTTACAGGGGGAGGGTGGAAGTGTGGCACAGGGATGTGTGGGATTGCCTGCTTGGGATTTGTGCATAATGAAGTTGGTTAATCAGTGCAAGTCGAATTGGAAATCCACAGATTATGTGATACAAGTATTGTCTGCAGCACTTCTCAACCTGTTCTAATCAAAAGCCAGGTTGAGGGAAGATAAAACAGATTTGTGCTAAAATGAAAGAGAAAAAAAATCTGCTCTCTCTAAGCAATAATCCATCTTGATGAAACCAGAGTGATCCCATGAGCAAGGCTTTTGTGAGCAAACCAGAGTGGGCTCACTACACTGAGCTAAATGGAGCTTGGTTGTCTACAGTGGTCATTACAGCTTTTCTTTGCATATTAGCCTTCATTTCTATCACACATGCATTTAGAGCTTTGGGCAGGTATTGACAAAAATCTGAATATATTGCACCTCTGCTGCCTAATTACAGTGGTGACAGCAGAAGACAAAGGATATACATGAGATCTGAGCGAGGTGTTAAATCATAATAACATGTGTTCACACCATGCCCCATTCCTATATATGGGATGAAAAAATCTCACTAATTAAGGTTACTTTGTTAGACTGATAGGTAATTACCAGAGCAAAACTTATAACCTCCCAGCCCTTAGTAGGAAAAGGTCAAAAATAATGGTGTAGTCCTTCATAAATCTACAAGGAATGGAAAAGGAATACCAAGTAACTTAACAGAGAGGAATTTTAAGTTTCTATACACACTCTTTAATGCTTCTTAAAGAGCACTGCTTAGATTTATATTTCTTTCAGCTTACAGGACATTCTGAATTTAATCTCCCCGTAGCCACTCGTCTACAATGATTTCAGCTGTGGGTCACAAAAGTTAAACCTGATAACAGCTCCATTGCAGCCCTTCTGCTTTAGAGGTCAATGGAAAGTTTCTCAGGAGGCATCATTCAAAAATAATATCTACTTCTACATGAGAGATTTGAGTCAGAGTTTGATTTCCTCCCTCCTTTGACTTAGAGGCTTTTCTTTGATTAAAATGAAGAGAAGTACTAAATGCTGAACAGCTACTGGAGAACACATCTCTCTTAAAGAGCCACCATCACCGAGCTCACATGTACAATACGAACCATGATTTTGTTGGTACAACAAGAAATAAACATTGCAGACAACTGTTAGGAAAAACTGGTGACATTAGGGGGCCTATTAACACTCCGTCAAATTAACAATATATTTCTAATTCCCTTGAGTGTCATATGTGTTTTTCTTATAATATTGTCTGGTTCTCTCCTGCATTAATGAGGTGGACTGCTGCCAAAAATATGCAAATGGAAATCCAGTGGACCTGCCCTTGTAAATTCAAATATCGAGGAATTCGCACTTAAATGAGAGTTGAGAAACTCTCAAACCAAACAGTTGTTTGGAGGCAAATCCTGTGCTCTTAGATTGCTTGCACCAGTGCTGGAAAACATCAATATGTAAATACCTTGAACTCTAAACTCCTGGAGTCTGTATTATCAGAGTTTTTACAGTGGAGGTGTCAGGTCCCCTTTAGACTCTCTCCCACATTTAAATATAGATCTGCAATCAAATTATAGAGCTTTCCCTAGGAAACAGCAAGTCATGTAGTTCCCAGATAATGTAGACAAACAAATCACATTTCCTTGGCTCTCCCACCCTCTCTGAATCTGAAAATTACTTCTGAAGCTGAAAACGGTGTCTGAAAGCAGAGGAGAAGCACACGCATCTCTACACACACACAGACCCCGCATTTAATATAGCAACAGATTGTAATTCTCCTTAGAAACAAAACAAAGCAACAAGAGTGCTACACAAAGCACTGGCAACCACACAAACTCACTCAGTGGCCCCTACTAAATCTGGGGTTAGGCATTCTGACACAGGGTATTGGAAACCACCCCATCCCCACCTCTCCACAGCCCTTTTCCCATATGTTCCTTATTTCTGGTTACCTTCCAGCTGCCAGATGTTCTTTCCCACTACCACCAGCCTGGACCTGCAGACCCCTTTTTCTGGGTAGAAATAATCGCATGCAGATTTCAGCAATATTTGCCTTTATTTGATGCTATTCTTGTCCCACCCTCGCCGTGGCTCCAATCTCGCTGAAAATTACATGGTAGATGATCTTCGTTTATTGGGCATGTATTCATAGATTTTAAGGCAAGCAGGGACCAATATCACTGTTTAATCTGGATTTCTGTATGACATTATTGTAGATTTTAGCTGGTGGTGCTGGTGCTGAGTCCAACAGGCAAGAACATATCTCAGCCCCTGATTGCATGCAGGCCAAAGGACAAATTGGTTCACATGGATAAGCTCTAAAATTTAACCCTTCTCCCACTAAAATCCTGGATTTTATTCCATGTGAAAAGAGAGGGTCCTTGACCAGCTCAATCCCTATGAGTCCACCTCTCCAAACTGATACTGATCCTCAGCTTTTTCCTGTTATCTGGAGAGCTACCTTACAATTCCTAACATATGAAAAGGAGAGAGTAAAAAATGAAATAATAACGCAATTTTCCATTTCTCCATTCAGCTTCTGGAGACCATCATCTACTTTCTGCTGCTCTTATGCAATAGGATCTAAGCCACTCTCATTTTTAATGAAAGCTTAATGTAAATCATGTGAAAAGTCATGCAGTGTTTCCCTGTGTCCACGCTAAATTGCCATTCAGGAATTCATACCTTTCAGTGGGAAAAAAAAAAGAAAAGAAGTTTAGTTCCTATTTGAGACAAGTCGTTGTGATATAAATCCCAAACAAGAAATATATAAAAAGATGGAAGAAGCAAAGTTATATATTTTTATCCTATTTAGGTACTCAAGCTGCAGCTAAATGTGTAATAGAGTTTACAAAAGCACATAAGTGATAAACTATGACTTCAATAATGAAAATGCTTTAAGAGTTTTTTCATAGTACAGGTTCTCCTTTAAAAGTATTGAAGCCTTGTACAGGTACTCACTGGGTTCTGCATTTCTGAGGACTCCAAAACACAACCACGTGAGCAGTTTTATCAAGGCTTGCATAAATTCACATTTTCAGTAAACAGATATACAGGACCCAGCTGTTTCTGGGGTAGATCTGTGCATGTTTGATTTTTTTTCCCCTCTATAAAATGCAAACTACACAGCAAAAATAAGAAATACTGTTTAAGGAGAAAAATCTTCTAGAAAGTGAAATAACTAGTAAGATGAGATCCAGTTTAGGCCAGGTGAATATCAATTGCACCACTGTAGAATGTAAAATAAAATTGATTTATTGGACAATATCTGATTTCAGTGGCTTTACACCAAGGATGCATTAGTTGAGCCAGTATTTTGAATTCAAGAACACTGAAAAAATCTTTTATGTTTATCGCACACCTGGCCATAACCAGCCCCAAACTTACCTTAAATTAACTTGTCAGAAATCCACAAAGCAGCAAAATGCAGCTCTTGGGGTAGAATCTCACAGTGGAGTTGAGCTCTAACAAAAATCAAGATTTAGGCCACGTGTTTCCTGTATGATGTTGATCTGGTAACTGCCTTTCTTGCTGCTTTGGGTGAGATTCTGGTATCCACTATATCAGTTTTCCAGGTGTTATTTTAGCCATCTTCCCTTTGCAAATAGAAATAATTTCTCCTTTTTGATTGCATTAAGCTACACTTTAAATGAGCTCCTACCTGTCTTGACAACTGCAAACACTGAGTGCTTGCAAGCAGGTACCCAGAGCAATTCAGACCTTCACATGTATTTATAATGAACCTTAAGCCATGACACAGTTATTTTTAAAATCTTTTCATATAATCACCACTAAGTTCTAAAAACATTCAGTCTGAAATAAGAGCTTTTCCTTCCTCACTCATCTCCTTGTGTTCTGCCCACTGGACACCCCAGTAGGAATGTAATGGCCATGTGTGTTAAAGGTGAGGAGACCCACAACAGATGCTTTTAAATTATAATTATTCAAGCTACCAGAAGATAAACCTGGCCCTTGAGGAGGGATCGCTGTAGACCCACCAGCTGTTCAGCTGTTGAAGTTAAGCCAAATGGAAATAGAGAAAATGACTTGCAGAAAGAAAGAAAGAAAGAAAGAAAGAAAGAAAGAAAGAAAGAAAGAAAGAAAGAAAGAAAGAAAGAAAGAAAAGTTTTTCTGCTGTGAAAACACCCATTTCCCATTTTCCCACTTGGTTTTCTCACGTGTGCATGTACCTCATGGAGGGGCCTCCACTTGCTAGAGAGGCTGATAGCTGAGATTCTCCTCTTGGGAGCACTGCAGAGACCTCTGAAAACTCCTCAGCAAGATCACAGTGGGCTACATGAAGCCAGGTGCTTCCTTCCCCTCCTTTCATCATCTGATGGTTGTTGGGGGATTTGGAGAAGTGGAGGCAGAGGAGAAAACATAACATTTGTTATATATTTGAAAGAATTCACTCTCTGAATCTTCTCCTTTTCTGGAAAAAAAAAATGCATGCCTGTACATGTGTGTGCTTCCCAGAGTCACAGAATGACGGAATGGGTTGGAAGGGACCTTAAAGATTATTTAATCCCAATCCTCTGCAGTGGACAGGGACACCTTTCACTACAGCAGGCTGCTCAGAGCTCCATCCAGCCTGGCCTTGAACAGGGATGGAGGATCCACAACTTCTCAGGGCAACTTCTCCCAGTGCTTCAGAAGTGTGACATCATGTGACATCATAAGCACATCATTTCAGTAAAGCTCCTTAAATGCAGAGAGGAGGCAAAAAGAAGAGAAAGAACCACTGTCAATCTCTTTTTTTTCCCCCAGTCTTTATGGGGTTTTGGGTACCAGATCCTGGCTGAAACACTTCTGAGTGTGTGAAACACCTCCGAGTGTGTGAGTGTGTAGCAGCTCTGTGCTTCCTGGCTTCTCTGTGTGTTCAGGCATCACCTGGCCCCTGGGATAGTGGCAGCTTCAAGACCTCCTTGGACTTATATTTGCCTCCTAAAGACTGTGGAAAGCTGAAAACAGGAATGGTACAAGCCATGCTACCCAGAACCCTGCTCCTCCTCCCTGTTATCTACTTTTTATCCAGTGGTGGAACACTATCAAACTCTTTAAAGAATCCCAAAAAACCTCAAAAGATACTGCTCAAGATGGCCACTGACATTTTGGAGTCTTGTATGGTGCTGGCTCTGTGTAAAAAAGCTACATTGAAATAGATTATGCTATAATTATATGTCATCTCACAAATGCGTGTGACTCTATGAATATACCACAATAACACACAACATTACATTAAGAATTCAATATTGGAAACAAAACAAAAGTGAGCAAATTCTGAATTAGCACGGTGGTATCAGGATCTGATATTACGACTTTGTTTAATACTGTAAGTTAAACAGGAAATGTAGTTTAATTTTGTGCATGCTTGTAAATAAACAACATGTTGTAGATTTCATCATGCTCATTATATGGAAAATTACTCCACTTTTTTTTTTTTTGTTTCAAGAGCTTATGATACCAAATCTTCTGTTTATCTCAGTGATTTTTTTTTTCTGAATGTGAAAAAAACCCCATTATGCATCCTAACATCCATATCTGTAATTCTGTGAGCATCCCTTTTGTTTACTGCACACAACATAGTTGTAACAAAGACATTTACGCTTTTGGAGTCTGAAGCATGAAGTTGTTCTAAATCTGTGCCCACAGGTAATAATTACTTCACTCATTAACAGATCTCCCTAGTCTCTCATAAAACAGCTCTGAAAAGGTCTCTTGGGACAGAGTCAGGAAGTGTGTTTTATGATCATTAATATGGTACTACCTTGGAAATACCTAGTCTAGCTGGTTTAGCCCCAAAGCTATATGTTTATTTGCACAAACCCAGCAGCTTGCAATGCCAGGGAGTAGACTAAAGCCAGCCCCAGTGGGTCCTCTTCATCCTCTTCGTGCTGAATCACATCTTATTCTTTGGCATCAGCAAGTCATTACTAAGAGAAAGGGACAAAGCAAGGCTAAAAGATGAATTATTTATGTAGGGCATTCAACAGGATATGAGAAATAAAAGATCAAAATGTAAAACCTCATGGCAATTTTGCGTGTGCATGTATTCAGGAAATTTTCAAATTATTGTCTTAGCTAAAAACAATCATTAAGATAATTTATTAATAACAGTTCAGGGCTGACAGTCAAACACAGCAGTAGTGTAAGGAGGCAGGACCTCACTGAAGTATGTACAACTTGGTTTAAGTCCATGAGCAAGGAATTTGGGTCTCTGGATCTGTTGTACTCCAGTTAAGTACTCCTTTAATAAATAATTGATCCATTTGTACGGAGATCGTTGGCATGCTAAAGACAATGCTGCAGAATGAAAAATGCCCTGCAGGGAGATCTAGATGATTAACCAAACTAGACATCCACTTCATAGAGTACCCAGTTTATAAAAAATGTATGAGTTTGGATCAGTCTTCAATGGGTTATGAGAAAAGCACTAAACAAAATGTCCGAGGTCTGTAAAATTGGAGCCTGTCCTTTGTATCCCGTGGGTACCAAAATCTGACACAAGTCAGTTAAAATTTACCATTAATTCCTACAGAAAATCAACCTCAATAGTCTCAAAAGTTGATAAAATGGTGTTTATCACACAACCTGGGGTGCTGTGCAAGGTCTACTGTCCTTTCAAACTGGAGAGAGGAAAAATACTGGGCACACAGACTGGGATTTTCTCAATGAGTCCAGATTTTTTCTGGGACTTGGCCATGAAAAGCCCTACCAAAGCTTGTATGCTACCAAAGAATCTGAGGAAAATTCAAGATAAAAAAGGCAGCTGTCTGCTATTGAAGGAAAGAAGGGTTGTCTTGCCCCAAAGTACTTACAGCACATGTCAAAACTGTCTTCCTCAGGTACCGTGCTTACTTAGTGCATCAAAAAGACCTGTCACTGTGTTATGTCATCACTCAGAGATGCCACTCAGGGCTTTTAGTTTTCATTTTTTAAACCAACTTCATTTTAGACACCTCAATCAATTTCCCTGTTGTGGCTTTTCCCCTTCAGGCCAAAGCATCCCAATTTCAGTACTAATTATTCTTATTACAGAAGTCCCTCAGGTCCTACTCAGACTGCTGTGCTTAGGGGTATGCTAAAGCCTAACTGGAAACATTCCCAGTGCCAAAGAATTTACAAGTAATTTAAGGCAGGATGCAACAAGTGGGTATGTGAGACAGTAATTAAGGTGAGGGGATTGGAAAGGAAACCCATAGTGGCACTGAGTGGTCACACTGATTAGCTGCACACAGTGGCTTAGACTCAGCTGCAATCTTTTTTTTTTTTTTTTTTTTAATGCTGAGGTATAAACAACTAAAATGGATACAGTTGTGATTTAGAGCTTAAGTGCTTTAAAAAATCTGAAATGCATGGTTTGCAAAATTTATCAATTATGTGTACCCAAGTATCAGCTGAATTCTTCATTTTAGGAATTAGGACAGGTGGCTGAGGCTGGGAAAGCTCAAAGGGCTCTAGAACCACCTGATAAACTCTCAGCAAAGCTCAGGCAAATCAGGCGGTTCTTGTTAACAGCCCTGTGAGATACTCTTCTCTAACGGATGCTTGAGTGAAAGTTTGGAGCCATGAAAATAGCCTATAATGATAAAAGTCCTCCCAAAAACCAGCAGAGCTTAGTGAGAAACACTATAAATCCCACTGTCCAAAATTAAGTGATCGATTTTCTCCCTCTGGGAGAAACTGGGGCCAAAACTTCTCCTGCCTTGCGTGGTGTGGCACCACGGCTTTGTCTGCTCAAGTGGTGTCACTCACATCCTCTCCCAGTGGGAAACCCAGCCGTGCCAGGCAGGGGGAGCAGCTTTGGCCAATGTAAACTGGCACAGAGTCTGTGGAGCTGAGACCATCTGCACACCTGCCAAGGGAGACATTTACTCATTGCTTGCATGGGAATTGGGATGGATAGCACCACAGCCAGAGGAAATGAAGGGTGTTGAGGGCACGTGTTTGCAATGTCCCAGCACAGGGGAAATTAGGGCTTAAATTAGCTTTTCATTTTCAGAGGGAAGGTGGCTGGTCCTGGGGCCATCGAGACAGGTTGTTTGGACATGATGAAAAGCTGAGACAAGCTCTGAGGCAAAATGGCCCCATGGAATCTCCCAAACTTAAGAAAACTGATCTGCAAGAAGCTGGAAGACGAAAACCATATTCATGTCTGCCACTCAATATAATTTAATGTAGCAAATAGCAAACACTCAGACTGAACATATGAGAGTAGAAACAGTGCAGGTATTAATATATCTGCTCTTCCCACAGATTGGCAAGCAGCCTAAATCCACTGCTACCTGAAATTATGCCAACCTGTTCAGCACATCTGAATTTAAAACTAATCTCTTATTTACAATCAAAGCATCTACAAAGCTGGTGCTTGTAATGGGTTTTATTATACTGCATTAAAGATTGTTGTTGAAATTTGCATTTCCAATGACCAATTAGTATATTTATTTATTAGAATTTAGCCATGCTATTTCTAGTAAATGAAATGTAGTGCGTAAGAACATAAATAGGATTATTAGCTACATTCCTCTCTTTCCTCTGCTATGGACTTCATTATTTTTGCACAGATGCCAGGATTTTCTTTTCAGTGAAAAATTAAGATTGCGTGAAGACTTGCCCACTCTCAAAAGCTGTGATGACATTCAGTGTGATTGCAAGTTATACCACATTAAAAAAGACATTTCTCTGAAAGCAGTGGTTAAAACCCAGACGCCTACATTTATTTACATTTGCAATGCTTGTGCCATGTGTATAGGATACAGTGAACTGCTAACTTTTGGAATGAAAATAACTTGTGTCTGTGTTAAATGTCACAGGAAATTGTAGCACTGATTAATAAGTAAAGAATACATAATTAGAAAAAAACTTGCTTCTTGTAAAACTGCTGTGTGTGTTTAAATTCTCATTCATTTTTTTTTCCCCAGGAATGAGCAGATTAAAATAAATAGAAGGATCACGTAATGAAATTTGCTCTCCCCTTTAATGTGACTGTTCAGGTTTCAGGATAACATTGTTTCTTAACAATTTATTTAAAACAGGAGGCAGAATATTTCCATTGTTTCCGGGTTCCTTAAGCTTCCAAACACAAAGAAAAAAATTGTTTCTTTGCCTCAAAATTATAGCTAATATAAATTAAACAACAGCTTGAATGACTAGAGAGTAAAGTTTTTAATTAAAGCCATGGTAAGAATTTCTTCATATTTTCCTCATTTAGAGGTCTGCAAATAACAAATATTGGGGAAATGAATGGAAGGGAGGAGATTTTGATCCAGACTGGAAAGTTCTTGAAATTCAGGACTTTTGTTTCAGCTCCCACTTTCTCCTGCCTCTCGTAGCATCTCCTACATGTGAGGGTGTTGGTTTGCTTTTCAAACACGAACAAAATATAACAAAATGCAGATATAAGACTAAGGAAATGCTTTTCTCAGATTGATATACTAAGGCAAATGAAATGACCAAAAGTGAAAAAAACTCCCACACCTTGTGGTTCTTTGAGAACTTTGATGCTGACCATAAACCCTTCTTTTAATAAAGCCTTCAAAACAACTGGACCTATTCTAGGGTAGGTTCTTCATCTGACAAAAACTTTTTGAACCTTTAGTATTTTGTCATTCCTTACACACAGGGAATCTGGAGAACCCTTATAGTACAGGGTATAGTATATTCAGTATAGTACTTATATACTGAATACCAGCTTCACAAAAGTCCACAACTGTGAGTGGCATCACAAATAGAATGTACTCTGCAAGCCAGGGTTCTCTTTCTTAAATTTTTGTTGTATTTAGGTAAGAGGGTCTTACCTGAATTCAAGCACCAGGTCACCTTTGCTGGATAATCCAAGCAGTTTGTTGTTTCTTTGCAGCAGCCAGGTTACAACCAGAGCAGCACTTCCATTTCTTATCTCATCACCCTCTGTGCCCACTTCAAGGAAGTATTAGAGAAAATGACATTTGAACACTAAGAAGTGCTCCTCTGCTTCACTTCCAATATCATTGTGAGCCAAAAAATGATGAAGGACAATCCTTATTTAAATTAAAAACCAAATTTTTTGATATCTCAGTTCTAGCATGAATATTCAAAGTCATTAGTCTCTTTGCTTGCAAAAGTAACTTGAAATCATTTAGGAATGAAAACAACCAGAGAGAAAACAATTCAGCAAAGCCATGCTTAGATTTTGAGATGATGTTCAAATGGATCATCATGAAAGAATTTTTGGAGTTCAAAGCACTAAGTAAGTACTTTGCTCTTTGACAACCATTGCTCACAAGTTTGCCAATCATTTCATTACATAGATCTGAAAATAGACATGACTCTACTGGTATAGCTCTGATAAAATCATCCAGGATGCTTTTCATGCTGGCTGCTAGAGCTTCCAAGTGACTACTGTGATGTTTGCAGTGGTCACGAGGAGCTGCTTTGAAGAAGTGTCCCATCCAGTGGGCAAACCTCCTGTCATTCATTGTGCACCATCCCTGCAAACCTTCATGTGCTTTCCACACTTCACACAATTTCCTTGTAACTTCCAGTGCTTGGAGCCACTCAAGCTGCCCACTTCCAGGGTGGTGAGCAGTGGTGAAACAGAACATCTTCCAGCACCCACTCCCAAATGCTCATCACTCCTACAGGCATGTTGGTGACAGCAACAGGGGCAGTAGCCTTGTCTCACTGCAATCTAGAGGCTTGTTTTGAATATTTTGGTCTATTTTCTGAATCCAGCATGTGTGGTGGTGTCTGCAGGGGGTATTATATCACACTTCTTGTCTGTTTTTCCCACTGAGTTTTGCTGACAGTCTGTTTTTCCTTGCAGGTACAAACAAGTCTTCTGTGACAAAGCAAAACTTTCTGGCTTCAGCAATGTGGCAACTCAAATAAAAAGACACTTTAAGGATTACAGCATTCACTTAACTGGCTAAATAGATACTTTCCTTTTTCATTGTCAGCTCAATGACTTAATGCTCTTTACTCTTTACTCTTTGAAATTATTCAAGCTAGTAAAGATGATCATCAGATTATAGAAAGAGTTTGCAACACGAGAGACAACCTAACCTGAATTAATTTTCACTTGAACTTGTGTTGTATCAACACAGTCTCTTTTTCAGGTCTGTTACACGTTTGTTTTTATCTTCCCTCTGGGACAGCAAGTTATACAGACATCATCTGCCTATCTACATTTATTATGTGTGACAATTTATTATTTCTGAATGATAGAAATGAATTTCTTTTGCTTTGCTACTGTGTTTGAGTTCAGGCTTCACATTATCTATCTAAAGTTATAGTCCCAGTGCCATGCCTGAAAGAGCAGACAGTCTGGAAGAGGAAAGGTAACTGGTGGAAAAATGACAATATTACTGTAAAATTTCTGCAGTGGCAAATGCAACATCCAGTTCTTCCCCACACCCCGTTGATGTCAGCCTGAAAACAGCACAAATGAAGAGAATTAACAGAATTTAAATGCTATAAACACCCAGATGCTCCATATGCATCTGAGCCTGGAAGTGAGAGGACAGCTACACAAGTGGGCAGCTGCTAATGCATCTGGCCTTGCCTTGTTTGCCTTTCCACCCTGCTGAGAGTCTGATGCAGCTTTTGGAAATATCTGGAAGCTTTCAGGCAAAGCCTTGAGAGCAGCTCAGGAGCTTGCCAGTGCCATGGGGTTTTGTTAGACGTGGAGTCCCTTGTAGGACTCCATCCTGAGCTCTCTCAATGGAAAGTTCATTTCATTTCCTGGTCACCCTTCTCAGCCCCTTGGCAGGGGGTTAGATCCTTTTTAGCAGAATAGCTTAGAATTTGAAATAAAATGACAACACCACCACTAACAATAACAATAACAATCAATAACAATAATAATAACAATAATAAAAATAATAATAAATAATCCTAAGTCTGGTGTAATTTCAAAGGCTGGGACACTAATTTTAAACTTTCTAATTCTGAACCATAGTTCTGGACCACAACAGTCAAGTTTCTGGTGAGTTATTAAAAATTCATTCAAAATATTACTTCCAACTTATTTCTCCTTAAGCCAAGCATAGACCTTATATTCAAACATGTGGGAAATATGGAGATGTTTATTTTTCATTGGGAGGTGTATCTTGAATCCCATGACATTTTTGCCAATACTTTAATGAAATAATATGTCTATAAATATTATAAAATTATGTAAACTAATATTACATAATTCAATATAGGTATTATATAAGTTTTGAATTTTTTATCTTTGTTAATACTGTGGTCATGACTGCAAACCAAATAAAAAATCACGTTAGGCTTTGTTCAAAGAAAAAGGAGCTGTCAGTCCTGCTCCAAAGAATTTACAAACATATTAAATTCAAAGTAGTCAAGAAAACCAGGTTCTCTGTATTAGCATTTACAAATTATTGTATGAAATTTTGTTGACTGTGTTTCAGTATTTTGTAAAATTTTGCTGGTTCACTGTCAGATTTCATGGACACAGAGGCTGACCTATTCCATTTCAAAGCAGGTTGTTTCCCATTTTTTCCTGGACTGAGGTGAGTTATAATAGTCCATACATCTCCAACTTCCCTGTTTTTTTTATGAGGGGCAGATATCATACTGAGACTTCCTAGCCTTCATAAACAATTACTGGATTTTTAAAGCCCTGTTCATTTGTAGGGGTTCCTCCCTGTCACATTTTTCTCATCATACAATTCCAGTTAATAAATTGCGTCAGTGCAGAGAATAGTTCTTCCATATAAATTAGAAAATGAGGGAATAGTTTGCTTCTCAGCAATCTACCAAAAATCTTGTTGGAGTCTCTTGGTAGAAGAGATTTCACTTTTCTGTTCCTATTTCTTCTTTTAAAGTCAAATTTTTGGAACGATTTTATATCTTCAGGACTGTGTGAACTTTCAAGAAACTAATTTATTTAGCTATGCCTGTTACTCATCCTACCTAGAGAGATAATTTGTGGTGAAATCAGAAGGAGCTCCAAACAGAAATCCCAATTCTAAACTCAGAGGAAAATTTAAATCTTCTGCAGCTGCATGACAAAGACTGTGAAACTATAATCCCAGAATATTTCAAAATATCTGCATCTAGGTCAAGACTTGACATTCTGGTTCCTCCTTATTTTAATCAATCTGTGTGATTCATGGAAATTCAGATGTTTTCCACAAAAACTGTTCCTGATACATATTCTTACATGAATTTCAGAGTTTTTTAATTTCCAGTATAAATTACAGTGCCTCAGATCTTTGGATTGAAGGTAGCAATGTTCTTGTATGATCTCATATTTGTGGTTTATAAGTTGTATTTCCTTCTGTAGAGAAACCCAGCAAAGAAGTATTAGAACTACAGAGTGGCTGCTTTAATTGCTGTAGTGTGTTACAGGTGTCTGCCATCAGATAGTTCATTATTTTTTTAGCAGATTTTTAGAAAAATACTTTCTGGGGAAAAACAAGACATGAGAAAGCCTAACCACCAGTGTATTGTGTGAATTTCTTATTCATATCCAGAAGAGACAAACATTTGTTTGTTGGGGTTTCTTTCCCACTAAATGTGATTTTTAAAATGTCAGGTTTTCTTTTATTTTCTTAAAACACAGCCTTTAAATTTCATCCTTTTACTCTGAATGCCTCAACTGTGACCAGGTGCCTAATCATGCTGAGGCAGTGCCATCTCTGGAGTCCTTTGAATCTCTCCTGGCATAATTTGCCACAGATAAATAAATGACAGCAATTTACACCAGCTAAGATTTTTTATCAAGATTTGTTGCTTTCTGTTATTTAAGATAAAATCAAAACTTTCATTTATACATGCAAAAACAAGGAACTTGGGAAAGTTTTATGGCATCCATTAACTGCCTCTACCAAACAACAGAGTAGATACCACTCAGTTGGTAAATCCACATAAAATCCTCTGTGCTCTCAGAATGGCTGCAAGCTGTACAACTTATTTCACGTACATCAGTGTTCACAGCTACTTATTTTGTTATTTTTGGGTGCTAATGACATTAAAATTGCTAAAATTTGGTGCTAAAATTACCCCTATGATGTGTAATTCAGCCGTTTCCACAGCAAGAGTTTTTCAGCCCTATCATCCTTGGTGGCTCCTTTGCGTTGTCCCTTCATTGTTTACAGTCTAAATTACTTTTTTTTTTTAGTATAATTTATCTCTGGAAAATTGCATACCCAGCTGATTTTTAGTGGCCAGCAGCTCTTCTTTGTGATATCCCTTTGACCTCCTTCTGACAAGCCTGGCACTGTAAGTAACACAATTCCCCCAGGATTGCAACTTCCCATGGCAGCCATAGCTAAGCCCGTGGCTCTGTGGGATGAATGTCCTGGGCCTGCTCAGAGAGCACCATGGTATTAAGCAAAGATAATATTTCCACCAGTCAGCTCTACAAGAAAAACTCTGCAGGATTACCCAAATTTATGAACCTTTGTAAAATGTGTTTTTGTAAGTATTTATTTTTTAAGGGTTTGTCTGTATATTATTTTTATTGTAGGTGTATAGATAAACATACAGAACACACACATCTGATAATTAATCAGCTGCTATTATTTCAGTTTTACACCTGCAAAGAGTTGCAGTGAGGAAGCCATGAATGAAAGATTGTAAAATTCTTATATATAACTCTTACAGAAGGATTTTTAATGAACCCCTTGAATAAATTTTAGACAACAGTGTATGCCAGTGCCATGTCTGTAGGCAGGTTGATCTACAATATCCAAAGAATTTGGAAACAGAAAAAAAATCCCTTAGGCATGTGAGCCCCAAATTATAAAATAATTTTGCTTCAGATGTAAAAGCCAGATTAACTCATGGCAGCTGGCTTGTAAATGTATTAAATGGACAGAGGCATAGTGAATGTCCTTCAAGATGAATTTCTTGTCATCTTTTCTTGTGAAAAGAGGTTTATCCCATCCCTTCAAAATCTGTAGGGTATCCTATTTTTTTAGTCTCAAAAATATATTTGGTTTTCTTTGAAGATGAATAAAACTGAGATGCTATTATATTCAGTTCCTACTTTGCAGCATCCAGAAATTCCTTTGCTATTAATATGCCAGAGAAACAGATTTCTTTGATTTTTTTCAGTTTAGAAGATCAAAAGCTGTCAGAAATTGTTTCAAAAGGAAAATAAATCTTTGAGAAGTTGGATTTGAAATAATGAGTCTCCAGCATGTTGCATATACAGTACTTAGAACTGTTTAATGGGAGATGCTGTTATAATTGTGGGGTTTGCCTCTCTACAAGTATCACTCACCGAAAAGATATTTCAGCATTAGTTTTGCTTTTTCCTAAAGTAATTATTAGAGAATTGGATATTAATGGCATTCTTTTTTTGTAACTTCTTGCAAATACTTAGGTAAAAGAAAAAAGCAGCACACTTTTAGACTGGGAGGAAAAAGTCTTAAAATCAGTTTGGGAGTTTTCACAGACTTTTGTATTCATGTAAAATCTTTTCATTATTCTATTTGTACTTAGGGAACCTGATCATGACACAGAGAGGGAATAGCACTTTTGCTGCTGCTGGAATTGCTCTGGGATCACCTGTGTGGTTCAGGGATGGCTATCCTTGCATTAACCACCCACCAGCCAGGACTGCAACAGCTCTGATGTGCTCAGAATGTCATTGTTGTGCCCCAGAAATAAAACCTGGAAGCCTGAGTTTGTGTTTTCATCATCAAGAGACTGAGACTGATTGGTTTGTATCAATAACATCAAGAACCATGGTGTGAAGAAATCTCTGCTGTAAGGGCTGAAAGATTAAGTAGTAAAAAAAGGAGCTGAAACAAGAAGATTAAATATTGATAAACACCAGGCCCATGTGGAAACAGCTCCGAATGCACACAGCCTGCCCTGCAGCTCAAGATGAAGATGTCATTGTGGCTTTCAACTTTTTCATCAGCAGAGCTCTAAATCAATTCTAAACTTATAACTCACCTCAGTTATTCTACATTTGTAACAGCCTGTTGGGAACAATGTTCACCAGTTCATCAGTGAAAAACTGTCTAATGATTGGGCTGGCAAATAAATAAATCAAACATGCTTTTTTGGAAGGGGAGTGAGTGCACTTTTGCTTCCAAATTAAAATATTTAGTGCTGTATAAAGCAGTTGCTATTTAAACTGCCAATAATGTTTAACACGAATTTACTCACCACTGCCTATCCTCATACTGTATAATTTATAACACTAAGCCCTTTCAATACTCCAAAATGCCAGATAAACTTTTCTCATTTGCTCTTAATTTGGTCACGCAGGATAATACCAACATCTGAAGGCTCTTTAAACTGCTTTTTAAAATGCATTCCTGAAAGCACCACCAATGCCACCTCTGCTCCTTGTCATCTTCCATAATTATTTCCAATCCAAAGCGGTCCTTAATGCGCTTATTAATCTGGCATTCTCCTCAGTGTGAAGCACATTCAGCTCTATTAATTTTTAAAAACCCTTTTTTATGGTGGACTGCAGATGCTTGGCTATTACTGAAAAGCTATTAGAAGTTAACACCTTTCTCTCCCCAGGGACTGGCATCATCCTATGCTTCCAAATGCCACCCTATTTTACATTATCAGCTGCTAAGACTGAGTATTAGAGAGTTTTTTTTCCTTTTTACTTCTGAACTGTTAATGCTATTATTAGCTAATGGCAGAGTTCTGTACAGAGTATAGATACATATACTCTCTCAATGTCTACAGCAGATGGGGTTTTATTTATCTGCCTTTGAACAATGAGACTTTTCATTCCTGTCATCCACGAGAAGAAAACTCACATGTAAACAAACCATTAATCTGATATCCAGGGATTGAGATTATTTTTGTCTTTCTCAATTTGGATGTTATGATGAATATTTTAATAGAATATTCAGGTGAATATTTAGTAGAAAAAATGTGAAAGAAACAAAGTCATCATCCATCAAGCCTCAAAAGGGAGCTCTTTCCCTTTTTGAGAGTATCTATGTCTTTGGGAAACACAAACACACCTTATATGAATGGAAGTTAGAAGTTCTGAAAATATACTACAAAATGCTATTTCTGAGCTGGTAAAAATGACTAGAATTGATAGGGTTTTGAATTTTCTGAAAGAATTTTAAGTCCCAGCTACTCATTTCAGGATCTGACTGCTGTTAGTCTCAGCCAGAGGCTCTTCTGTTCATGGTTACCACGAGTTTTTAAGAATCAAACCACTGTGGTACAATGGAGAGCGAGTTTGTGTCTGTAGTCTGTGTTTGCAGCATTTTCAGGGAAATTCACCCTCCTGCTAATTTTCACTAAGAATCTTAGCTTTTATCTGAGTAATCACAAGGAGCAGAGATCAGAATTGGATCCATTGGCCATTTTGAGCTGCAATGACTAAAGACAACAAACTAACATATGGCTTGGAAATGCTCAGATTGTGCTTAAGGAACCTAAAGTTCTATCAAACAAAATACTACAGAGGTCATGATACAGTCACATTACTAAATTTTCTGTGTTAAATTTAGTAAAAATCTACATTCAAAATGCTTCAAAGATGTAGAACAATTGTCTCCAGAAGACTGAAGAAAGTTTGACAGCAACAAAAAATTTAGGTCTAACCTGCCATGAAGAGTTTCAGCAGCCAGAACATGAACCTGGATATTTGCACAGCAATTATTGGGGTTTCCTGTCTCAAAGTCAAGTCATTGCAAAGGCTGGAGGGAACTCAATTCCAAAATTCTGGCAAGTATTGTGAAGGGAATTTCTTGCCAGAATTCTGATAATATTTGAACTTTAGTCACTATCTCTTAATATCTTCATTCATTAGCACCTGAAGGACTCAGTAAAGACTAGGGCAGTGCCTCATAAATGATGCAGAGAAAGAAGGAGCTCTTTCCCAAAAAACTTTGAACTTTCTCTTCACAGAAATATGTAAAATACACAGAGAACAGACCAGTTTGAGAAGTTGACTACAACATAGTCTGAATGTGAGGCTGGTTGGCAGTGAAAACTTGCTGTGGTCCTTGTGAAATGAACATTGACAGTAGATGTGTCTCCATGCCATGGGGAATGAATTCCCAATGATCTTTGTTTCATTAATGCTATATTCAGTAGCATCTTGAGAAATGCAAAGATTACATCAGTGTCATTCAGAATGGAGTTCCTACTTTCCAGGAGAGGCATGTGGATGCTCCTGGTGAGAGCCAAAATAACTTTTAAGGATAGACTTGCCTTGCTGAAAATCACAGTGGCCCTTCTTTAAATAACAGCCAAAAGATCCTAATGTATCCTACTTCAACAATTTTTATGGTGTGTGCCCAGGCTTTTTATTTTATTTGCCTTTTCCTTCACTGTTTTAGAAGACATTAGTGCAAAATCCAAGTTGCTGAGTCCTGTCCTAGATTTATGGAAGAACGTCACAAATAACAATGCTGGAAAATAAAGTGGAAACATTGACACTAGAGAAAATGATGATTGAAGTGTGCTTTAAAACACACAATGACAAAGCTGGGGCATTCTGACCTGGGCTAGCGTCAGCTTAAAAAGAAAGCCATGAGGAGTGGTGGCCGCTTTAACTGAGAATTTGCTGGCAGATTTTTGTCTTCCTGAGAAAAATAGACCTAATACTAAGCACTTGAAACATCTCAGAGAGTTTTGTGGGTTTTTAAGAAATATGGAATAAAGACATTGATATAAATTCAATTTTTCATATGAAAAAAGGCCAATTTTTTAAAGAAAAGTCTTTCAGTAGAAAAAAAAAGTTAGAAAACTTGAGTATAAGCCTGAGCTCCACCTTAGATGTGTGTTCTCTTTTGCTGTGCAGCATTATTAATGTACAGAGGCTGGAAAGCTGTTTGGAAGGTAAGGAAGATATGCAATTAGTTGGTCATCTTAAATTCATATTATATGTTCAGTAGACCTGAACTGCTCCCATGGTGTCCCTTCAGCCCATCCCAATTGCCTTATCCATGCCAGTGCTTTCCCATGAGTGAAGTGCTTTTCCCCAGGTGTGTTGCTGACCCACATCCCAGCACATGGCAATCCACTCTGGATGTTCTAATGCCATTTCCAACAGTCTGTGCAAACCCAGACCAAGAGCAGAACAAACCCCTGGTGCAGTCCAGGTAACCAGAACAGGAGAGCCCTTGTGAGAGTTGGCCTAAGCCTGGGAAGGCTCAGAATTGTCCCTGAACATCCCTGGCTGTGCTTGGGGTGCGCCATGAACAGCCATGGCAGGGCTCCATCCTCATCTTCCCCTTTGCCCAACCCACCCAGTGTCCACAGGGGCTGGAACACTTTGGTGCTTCTCTTTTCTGAAAAGACTAAAAGCCACAGAATGGGGCTCTTTGCAAACATTTCCCCACACAAACTACTGGCCTAAATTACAGTAGCCCCAAGCCTGCCTGTTCAGCTGGCCATGTTTCCAAGGGGCTGTAAGAGCAGCTGGGCATTTGCAAGGCACAGGATCAGCATCAGTGATTTCCTCCCTCCTGCAAAGCAGCCCAGGGAGAGGTGGGGAAATTCACACCAGAGACCTTCCTGCCCAGGCTTCCCAAGGGAATAGTAAAGACATTCAAGTCTGACTTGAAAAAACTCATTAACTCCAACAAATTTGGGGTGGCTTTGTGCTGATTAAATTATTTGCCCAGTCCTATTGAACACTGAATAAATGTAGTCATTCAAATGTTGGATAGTGTAGTAAAGGCACTTTTTCCTCTCTAAAGGTGTAATTCTTTTGCATGAGATTTAGACAGCAGATATTGACAGAAGAATAGATAATAGATAATTGATGTCAAAGGCTGAATAAAAAAGTTGTCGATCAGCCAGAGTTTAAGTTATCTCTATGTAAAGTAATATAAAGTAACGATGATTTATTGCTTGAAACAGTTGACAGAATGAAAAAATTCTTTGGAATTGCTGGTGAATGCAGATTGATTTTTCTAAAGAACTCTACCCAGACATATTTCTCTTCCAAAAGAATGCTGCTGGTTCTAATTATATGCATTTTACAAAACTGCATTTCTAAATACTTATACCATCAGAACACCCAACACCCTATCTTGAATACTCATGGAAAGAGGAGTATTTTAAACTGTCTAATCTGATGCAGTAAAGAGATAAGAAAAGGTGTGATTTGGTTTTTCAACATCCTTCAGGTGCACTGAATCATACAGACTATAGCATCTTCTACTATTAAACCTCATGGAAATGGGATAAAATGCTGTGTGAAAACAGCAATAGCCTCTAAGGCATGATTCACTAAGCAAAAGATGAATATTAGAGGAGTAAAATGTTAGTACTGGAAAAAGGTGAACTGTTTAAAAGGTATTTCCTTAATATCAGGACAGCATCCAGTTTAGGAGTGCTTCTCCCATGCTTCATTCAACCACCTCTCACATTGGAAATCTGCTTTGAATCCAGGAAATAATCTCATGCTCTTTCCAGAGTCCCCGTGGAAACCCATTGCACACAAACCAGCAGAGGTATAAGTTACACTTCACAGGGATCCATCTACACAGAAAAAAAGACTCAATATATTCCTCAACTTAAGTTCTGGATATTTTCCAGAGTCATAAACATGGCATCCCATCATCTGTGCCTTTACTGTGCCTTTTCTAATTTTTTTCCTGTTATCTTTATGAAAAAGACTTTCTCAGTGTTAGTGACTTGTTGGTATCCTGAAGGCAATGATATCCATTCCTGACTAGAACACCTTCTTTTGTGTTACTAGATTCTTATGCTGTTTGCACAGACTGCATTTACTACTCCTTATATTGTTTAGTTTATGCCACTCTAGAATTTCATATATATATTCAAAGGTGCTTGAAAGAAAGCACAGCACTTAAAATAGCTTATGCCACTCCCCTAAAATATTAATCACTGGTGTAACTCCATGAGAGTTACATCAGGCATGAGTTTAACCCTACTTTTTGTTCTAAATCAAAAGAAATTGATTTCTTTAGCAAACACACCCTAAACCACAGGATCAAAGGCAACTGAAGCACTATAAACCCTCTTATTTCTTTCCCCCTTCCACCTTTCCTAAGAGCTACAGGGCAGCCTGTAAACTGGCTTTTAAGCACGCCAATTTTGGAGCAGCTGATTCTGCTAAGAGCAGTCCTCAGCTGTTGGCAGTGATGTCACTGGTTAACACTTTGCAGCCCACAGACTGCTGGAATGATTCATCCTGCCTCTGATTCATCTGTCTCTGGATCAAATGGAAGATCCCTACAGAAGCCAATGAGTAGATGTGGTAGTTGTTCACCACACACACATATATATACACATATATATATTTGAAATGTATTGTCACATAGAAATAAGAGTTTTTCTTGAAAACAGAAGAATATTTAAGTAATTAATGGATCTCATCTTGGTATCTCAGCGCATTTTCAAGAAATATGTCATAAAGCATTCTGTAAGGAGATACTGTATGGACAGAAATGAAGGTTAATGCTTTTGGGTAATAATTGTATTCAGATCAAACCTCTAGTAATTAATGTTTATAATATTGTATAAGTAAGTCCAAACCCCAAGATTTCCTGGGAAGTATTATTCTAAAATTTCCACATATCATACACTTTGGGATTAAGAAATGTGTTTCCATGGTTAGGAAGTGTGCTTCCACGGAGTTTTTGTTTTCCGCTTTTCATCACAGACTTTATTCTAATAGAATAAAACAGAAAAAAATAGATACAGGCAAAGTGTAGACATCAACACTTTGTCGGATACAGAAGTTACACAAACTTTTGAATCAACAGTAGCCATTAAAAAATTCAGAAGCTTCAAATGAGTAGTGCAATGGTGTAAAAACAAAATCAACAAAACCAAAATCAACAAGAGCCAAGTACACCCATATTTTGGAGCTACGCAAGTGCTCACCCTTGTTTACAGCCCTGGGTTGTTTACAGCCCTGGCAGACACCTGATCTGAGAGCAGTGCAGTGATGCTGTCTCCAGACTGACAGTGCCTGCCCTCTCCTCTCCTTTCATGAGGCTGTCGTGTGGGGAAGGAGGTGCAGCCTGCTGAGATGGAGTCCTGCTCTCAAAGCCTACACCATTTGTAGAGATAGAGCAAAAAAACTTGATGCTGTTGTAAGAGGCATGTTAGAAGCTGGCTGTGTTCCTCATTATCCTTCCCTGAAGGTCCTGTGCTCATTTTAGCTATCTGTAGGATTCTGCTGGGCTCTCCCAGGGGAGGACCTGGAGAGTGAGGCTCATGTCCCGTTTCTTGCACAGCCTCCACTACTCCTTTTCCCATTTATCAGGAAGGGGTAGATTGGTGTTGGTCCCAGCACTGAAGTCTTACCAGTTGAAGGCAGAGAGGATCTAGGATGTCATAAGCAAGGCAGTGATGGCCTTTGCTCACTTGTCTCTGCCTAAAAGATGTTTTCTCTCCTTACATGTGAGATGCTGTCCCCATGGCTGGCACTGCCACAGAGAATGGACTCTGTACATGTTCACATTTTGTCCTTACTGTTCAATGCCTCAATCTGTGCACTGTCACAGGATGTTCTGACTGCTGGTGGAAGATTAGAGGATTCCCTGTGGGTTCTTAGCTACCCATCTTTACAGGGGTAGCTTAAAAGCTCCACATTTCTGTTCAAAAAGCCCTTTTTTTCTGAAGATGTGCTACTGTTCTGTGAGCTGGTTCAGCACACTGAGTTGTGTGAGTTAATTTAAAAAGGCAAAGAAAATCCTGGAAAGACATTCAGAGGTGTCATGCACCGAAATGCTGCTACACAGTGTGAATCAGAGGGCACCAGCATCTTTGCTGGAATGAATCAAAGTAGCTCTGCCTTGCTGTGTAGCAGTCGTAGTCAAGCCCTTTCTCATATTTCAATTCCATTTTATATCCCCTGTGGTTGTACACAAATTCCACGCTTGAATAAACAGACTTCGGTGATGATTACTTGGAACCTTAGGGGTTAACAGTGTTCTTAGCCTTTTCCCTAATTGCTGTTTACTCTCTTGATGCCTTTTCATGTGCATGCCATAAAATATTCCCCAGAAAGAGTTTTGCCTAGTGCCATGATGTTATGCCTTGTAGTGGATGAAATTCCTTGACATAAAGTTTTGAAATGCACCTGTTATAGTGCCGTGATAAAAGCCTGTGAAAAATACACCTTCTACAGAGCACAGACCCCAGGCTGAGAAATGGTTTTGTGTGCTCAAAGAGGGCTCTGCTCATACTGCAAGGCAAGTGCATTTGGGTGATTCCACAAAGGATTTTAGCATTTGAGTTCTACACCATTGAAGGGAGATCCTCATGGGGAAGAATTGGCCTGGAGATGTGAGGTAGTGTGGAAGAGAAGGCAAGCACAGACTTTAAACTTTGGCCTTTCTGTGCTATATTATGAATCTGAAGAGGTGTTCTGTGGAGAGCTCAGAACAGCTACCAACCTGTGTCTTCCCGAGATGGCTGGATCAGTCAGTTCCAAATAAAAACCTCCCTGTGTCTTGCAGCAGTTTACCCGACTTGCAATACAGACACAAATAGCAGCTCAGCTCCCCACAGCTGTGAGGCTATAAATCCATGCTCCTATTTGTGCAGCTTGCTGAGAAGAGAGATTGGTTTTCAAGAGGGATCTCCTACCACTCACAGTCATTGGTCTGGAGGTTAGCAACATCTTTAATGCTCTCTGTACCCTCAAAAAACTGGACTCTCAACTGGTGCTGGAAGTCAAAGCCCACTCCTAATTCTCTTAGTGTGGAAGGATGTGGCTTTGCAGAGAGACTTGTTTATGGTCAACAGCTCTTGATTAACATCTGTGGCATCCTCTACCAGCACTCAGACAGCAAGGTACCCCAAAACCAGTGCAGAAATCTAGATGGATGGATCACAGAATCACAGAATATGTTGAGTTGGAAGGGACTCTTCTCCGAGCTAAACAGACCAAGTGCCTTCAGTGTCCTCATACAGCTTCCCCTCAAGGCCCTTCAACATTTTTGTTACCCTCCTTTGGACACTCTCTAATAACTCAATATCTTACATTTTGGTGGCCAAAACTGCACATAACTTTCATTTGATTTAGGGTTGTAACCCTATTAGACAAGGAGACTTCCTTCTGGAGGCTGCAATTAAAAATGCCATCATCTTGTTTGCTTCCCAGCTTTCAGAAGAAGTGGCAGTGATCCAGCTGACAAGGTCCTGGAGAATGCACACATAAGGACACCACTTGGTTCTGTTGGGAGAGGAACTGGGAAGTGTCATTTGGAAGGTGAACACACCAGCTGTGAAATAGAGATTTCTGCCCTCATTGAATTAGCCTGTGCTAACTTGTTGCACTGTGAACTTGCATCTAAAATTCAGGAACAGATGAAGCTTTGTCTGGCTGCTAAATTCTCTTTAAGTGTACAGGTGGAAGATATTTCTGTGCAAATAAAAACAATGCTGTTAGGCTGAAAAACCACACAAGAAGGAAACTAGCATTTATATATTTATTGATGATTTATTCAGCAGTACTTTTATTCTGTGATCTTATCCAAATACAGGTATGTATATAATCTGTCAGCATACTTGTTGTTGCCCCTTATAACTTATGTAATCACAGACTCTAACTCTTTTCATACTAAAACCCAGTTCTAACTTAAAGTTAAAACCACCTCTTTCTACTTACTCTAAGAGCACGCATATAATTTGGAGAAATACAGGTTTAGCTGAACTTCACATTAAAAAGTGAGAAGGGAATGCAAAGATTTAAAAAACCCTTACAGTCTCAAGTTTTAGAAACTGCTCCAAACAAGATTGACTGAAGATTTTGCATCAAGGCTTTTTTTTGATGGAAAGCTGGATCTAGTTGAATGATGTCCCTTTAATTTCTCTACCCCTTCTGCCCCCAGCAATATCTACTTTCTGTGGAATTTTGCCTTGCTAAGAAACTGAACATCTTTCTATTCTCCAGATCTCTGTTTAAAAATGATGTGCTGTCATTTATAATTGTGGCTGGGGGCTTTGCACTACTGTTTACTCTTTGGCTCTGGGCTCCTTTCATTATCCTCCACAGGGGGATTCCTTGGATGCACCCTACCAGCTCAGCAAGAGGCAGAAGTCACCATGAAAGAAATAATCTCTGTCTCTTTGTTCCTTTCCTGTGTCTTCACTCCTTCCTCCCTCTAAATTTCAACCCTTTGCTTTTTTATTTCTTGGTCTTGCTCCCTGATTTCCCATCCCCTCACATTGCTCAACTGCAGTTTCCCTCTCATGCTGCTTCCTAACAGTAGGGAGATCATCAAGAATGAGACTGTTTTCTTGGCTTGCTGGTAACTCCAAAACAAACAAGCCAAATCATTGTTTAAAAACTGTGTAAATACAAGGATATTCTATTTATTTTCTGAAATTCTGAGAAATTGAGAAAACAAACTCCTGATGGATAAAAGTATTTCTCTTGGCCAGACGGGACACAATTATTCTGGATGCACATGAGGTTTTTCATACTGAATTTCAACACTTATTTTTCAATCAAAGTGAAGGAAATTGTGTAATTGAAAGTGGTTTCAGACAGAAAAACTTCTGAACTGTCATTTTGGAAGCCGTTTCAATAGGTTTCCCCTTTTCAAATAAATTTTTTCGCAAGACTTTAGCAGAAAAGAAAAAAATCTTTTAGATGTCTCTGTCTCTGCCTCCTTACCTTGAACAATGAAGCAAAGCTTCAGAAAACCCCGTTTATTCAGGCTTTGTTTGTATGCAGGACAAGCAGATTCATTGGGCTCCATTCAAGTGCTTCGTATCGTGGTTGATGTGGCAGGACTGGTGAAAGAACCATAAAAATCCATCAGGAAGCAGGAGGAGATGACCACTGCATTTAATTAATACAGAGGCTAGTGTGATGTGCTGCTTGAACATGTGAGTCTATTTAGCTTCAAATATTGGGTTATGCAAGTTGCATGCACCCAAAATTTGTAATAATGAGGAATTTTGGATTTTGGATTTCAGCACATGTTCCCAGTATCTTTCATTCTAGTGGTACTTTAACCTGAGACTGAATTCCTGCCTTTATGAAGTAAATGGGAATTGTGATCAAACTCACCTTCAGCTGAACTAATTTGCAGGATTTGGCATCAAAACCTGCAGTTCATGGTTTCAGTGAAGCTGAGTGTTAAGTTACTACAACTGTCTATTTAAAAAAGACAAATGAAACAGAAAACATCTCTGTGGGTTGTCAAACTTGCCTCACAGTACAGACTTCCAGGCTAGACTAGAACTATATTATCTCCAGTAAAATAAAAGCAGAGAAATTTTCTAATGGCTTTTCAAAATCAGAGATAGACCAGTTATGTGTCTTCACATTTCATACAGAAATGTCATAATTCTATTAAATATGAATTTCCTGGCTCTTTTTTGAATGAAGTTTTAATGATTATTTGGAAGCTTGGTACTTTTGTATTAAGTATCAGTTTGCATTTTGGACATCCTTAAGGTATTACCAAACCTTACAGCTAACCTAAAACATTCAGTCACAACCCTTTAAAAGGATGGCTCCTATTTAAATTATGGCTGCACTGTGATTTTACCAGGATGAAATGAGAGAGGTTAGGCTGTTCCAAGGTGGACTTCATAATTGCACCTCTTTATATCAGGCTAGTGATTTTCATTAGCTTAATAAAAAGATATTTTAGCATTGAATACTTTCCAGAAACTGTTCAGTGGATTATCAAAAGCAACTTGGTTATGGCAAAACCAATGGTAAGATTCAATATAAAGATCAAATGAACCTGATCTTATACTGGTGGGAATCAAATTCCTGGAGGAGCAGAAACACAAATATGTCAGTCACTGTAGTGATGCCCAAATTCCACATGATGACAATCATATGTTCCATTATGAAGAAAACTTTAACTTTGGTCATGAATACTTCTCCCTGGTCATGCTTAAAGTGCATTGAATTATACACTGACCCACAGGCCTACTAAAAAGAGGAATTCCTTTAAAGAAAAAAGCTATAACACATAGTTTCTTAAAATGTGGCAAAGATAGGATTTATATAAATCTACTCCTCTGTAGAGTTTAGTTTCATAAGAAAGAGGAAACACATTTAATTCAGAATGAAAACCTGGAAACCTTAAATGTCCTCCAGGACTGTCAGTCCTGGCCATGATTTCTGGAGTTGTATCCAGTTCTGGCCTCACAGCTGCCCCTATCCAAAACATCCACTGGAATTTGTTGGAGGTCCCTCTTTCCCTGTGCAGGA
Organism: Passer domesticus; assembly: GCF_036417665.1. Classification (NCBI taxonomy): domain Eukaryota; kingdom Metazoa; phylum Chordata; class Aves; order Passeriformes; family Passeridae; genus Passer; species Passer domesticus. Next base: position 52,356,491 of record NC_087481.1, read on the forward strand.
AGTCTGTCAATTAATATAGTTCAATATGCCTCCACTAGACAGCTGAGAAGGGCAAACATTTCTATACACATGGCCCAGAAGAAAAGCAAACTGCCTTTTTGCTGACACTCACACTCCTTCAAATGGTGTTCCAAAGACAGTCCCCACTCATTCAGCCCCAAGACAGACATGTGTGGTGCTGATATCACTCATCTATAGACTGGCATTTATGATAAAATTGATTTTCATACACCTCACCAGCATGGCGAATTTCCCATTGGCTGTAAATGTCAAAGATTTGTACATTAACCAGTCTCATATTTCTGAATTTTTCACAAAAGGAATTTTAAAATGTGGTGAAAGGCTTTTCACATCTCAGGCTAGATCTTAGGTGCTGGAATATATTTTTATGTTTTCTGGATCAGCCCCATGGTACAGCAGCTATTTATGGTGTGACTAAATAGTGAGAATAGAAATAGACAAACTGTGACTCACTTTCAAAAAAAATATTTGGTGTCTGACATATGACCTAAAATTTGCCCAAACAATTTCTTGGCCAGGGGCCATATCTGAAGCTGAAGATATTTTATTGTAATTTGTGGCAGTGGGAGGGGAAAACTGGATTTATGATGGAAATAATTCTAACCAGAGTTAGGAGCTGCCACTGTCTCATTACAAACTGACATTATTATCTATGTTAATTTTTGATTTTCTTTTTCCATGCTATATTCATAGAAGGAAATCACATCTGGATTAGTTGTGCAAATATTTAAATGAGCTAAGTTTTTTTCCTGCCACCCATCTCCACAATAAGTAAGGATTTAGTGCCACTACAAAATATCCCCAGACTGCTTCTGTGAGTTAGCAAGTACTGTCTCCTGAATAGGTGTTCAATGTACAAAGAGAGTACAATAATTATATTATTTCACATTTCATTTCCCTGCTTTTCTGAAAAGGTGAGGGAGAAGGGGATATGTACAGAAATAGAAGTGTAATTTTCAGGGCATTTGGAGAACCTTGTTTTCCTGTGTAAAGCAGGGTGAAGGTCTGATTTTTAATCCAAACTGACTGTTTCTTCAAGAATTCTTTACAGTGCTCCCAGCCATTTGATTTCTGAAAGAACCAGCTTCACTGGGATCCTTCATTTGTTAAAACTGGGATTTTAAAGTTATTCTAAAAGACCTGGAACCTGTCTGTGAGTGTAGTCACCTAGTCTGCCACCAAATTAACAGGGAGTGCTCAAGGGGATGTAATGATCAGACTGGAGTGATGACTGTTCTGACACAGAAGATGCTCCTGCAGAGGGGATCTGCAGAACCTGTCTCTGTTGGCCACCAAGGAGAGGTCTTTTGGCTGAAAACATTTCTAAATCAATCACACTGGATTTCCAAGAGTGCCTCTTTCTTCATATTTTTGTTCTGATGCACCTTACCTCAAACCAACACCCCAAACGTGAGTTTTACAGTTCTAAAGAAATTTATCAACATAATTTTATAACAACCACATGAATAATCATGTCAGAGGTGGAGCTGCATTAGCTGGTTCATGTAATTTAGTCTATTTCTTATTGGGCTTAGAGGATTCTGTTGCACTAGAAGCAGAGCTGTTCTGATAGGTGCAGGTAGAGACAGTTATCTCTATGTCTATACTAAAAAATGTGGATTAGTAATTAATATGTTTAAAACTTTACGTACTATAAGATCAACATGCCATCTTCTACACAATATAATTTCCTTGAAACAAAAATAAAATAAGATTTTACTTTTCTTATCCTCTTCTATAAATTTCCCTCTGCATATTTTACTAAATTTTATATAATAACTTCGGTATTCTTTGAAATAGATTTCATCGATGTATTTTTACCAGATATTCTTTCACTTCTAGTCCCTTGTATTTGATTCTTTGTTCAGGTAGAATACTTGTTAATATTGCATTCTTTCCCACCTCAGATGGCCAGTGACTCATGGAGATCACACATATCACCCACCTGTCTTGTATTATCAAAACAAGAATTTCTGTCTCGTTTGTCTCAGAGCAAAGTTTGTATCTGACTAGTTGCAGTAGAATTTTTCTGCAGCCTCCATAATCCTTTAATTTTGTCCACTTCTGCTTTAGTCTCAGTTCTCTTGGTTTCTGTCATGAAAATTTGCCTCATCATAACAGCATGAGATAATCCCCATAATCTTTCTCAAAATACTTCTTCTCTCCACACCTACAGAATATTGCTTGCCCTAATGAGAACGATTGTTTTACAGGTGGGAAATTAAGGTTGTGTTTAAGATACCTATCCAAGCTGCCAAAAAAGACATCAAGGCTGCTTTCCACTGGCTGTGGAGAGAACCAGAATTTGGTAGTGCTGCTGATGCTTTGTGAAGTCTGACCTAGAACAGAGACTGGATGGAGCTAAAGAATAAAGCAGGGATTTATGAGGAGGCCTCAATGGACCTTGGGCAGCACAAGAGCCCAGTCAGGGATATATCCCAGGTGAACCCAAAATGGCCACAAAATGGATGACTGGTCAAGGCGTCTCTCACTTCTATACATTTTGGTCCATTTGCATACTGGAGTTAATTGTCCAATTAGTTTCAACCCATGAAGTCCCATCCTTCTTGTTTTTCTCTCTTCAGCCCACACTGTTTGTGCTCTTGGGCCTGAAATTTGGATCATTTGTCTTTGGTCCCCAGCTAGAGAAGGAATTGTTTTGCCTACTTACTCTGTGCAGAGAGCTCACCATCCCCTCATAGGAAGCCCAGACCCACACACTAAAGCAGCACAGAATCTGAAAAATATAAAAGCTAAACCTGAGGCATCACTGCAGCCTGTGCAGTCTAAACAACATTTCTCTGGAACCAAGATGATTCCTAAGACTGCCCCTGCTGTATAGTGGCTGTAGAGATGAGATGTTTGTCTTCATACTGAATACTGATACTCAAAATTTTTCTAAATTCTGCCCAGCTTCAGAGCAGCAGTGGGTGCTCCTCTGCTGACTGCCTGTCAGCTCTGACCTTAACAGCATGCTCCATGGGGCAGAAGACCAGGTCAAAACCATATCCTTCTTGCTCCCTGCTCATGTCAGGCCTGGCTGGGCCATCCTTGAGACAGAGACACTGAAAGCCACATGGTGGGGAGTTTTTCCCATATCCTTCATCATGTGTGCCGCTGCGGGCTGCAACCCTGCCCGAGCTGCTTCTCATTCTAATTTTGCAATCACTTTACTAGATATTTTCCTGGAATCCCTGTTTAGATTGTTGTAGATTCCTTTTAGCTGATTCAGCCCAGGACTATTATCAGGATAAAAAGAAAGTATTCAGGGAAAATGGGAGGAATTTAGAGCAGTCAGTGTAAATGTGATATAGGCACACAATTAAATACTGTGGGAAGCCTTGAGTGAGAGCAGATCAGTGGTGGTGCTCTTCAGGAGAAGAGAACTTAGAAGAATCAAAGCCTGAGTCTTGCACACAGCTTTGTTGGGTTTGAAGACATGCAGTCCCACCCCAGCACTGAATGTGTTGTGGGGGTAACCTCCTTGTCTTTAACAGTGTGCTGTTTCTCAGCCCCAGGTTGTGACAAAGGTTTAGTGCAGAAACTTTAGAAGTGGAACTGTTGAAATCTGTAGAGGTGCTGCACTGTTTTGTACACATATGCCTGCACTTTACCAGCACTTTCTACATAAATGATTCCCAGATTTCCAATTGTATTTTGTTTATAGACACGTTTTGCTTATCGTAAATTGCATATGGTTTTACCTCTAACTTTGGGTCTGATCCTTTCACAAAGGGTTTGGCCAAGAAAAAGAGTAGGCGACCCTCTATTTGTTAGCAGTTCATTTTCTATATAAATATATATGTACATATATGTATAGATATGGATATGTCTCAGTGGGATTGATACTGGGAGGTGCTGAGCTCTCTTAATCTCTTGTGAAGTCAACAGGAGTTGAGGGCACTCAGCACTTCCCAGAGGTGGTCAGAAAACTGCAGTTTTGGGCAACATCTTGCTTGAGATTTTGCTATCTAAAGTACCAAAAAAAGAGATAAGCTTCTTAAAGCCTTCCTTAAATGCTGGCACCTCGAGATTGTAACTATTTATGTTTTACCACTTTTTCACATGCAAAATGTGTTGCATGGGCTTTTTTTTTTGGTTGGAGTTTTAAGGATCAGATTGATGAAGGAGAGTTCAGAGCCAGACGTACAGCATAAGAGACAAAGGTTTAGTAATGAGTTCAAAATTTACAAAACACAGAAGCAAATATGGCTTTAATACATGATGTGACCCTTTATAAGGCTTGAAATTACTCTTCAAAAATCATTCTGGCTTGACTTCAGAGCCGAGTGGATTGTGGGATACCACAGATTGACTTTGAGTAGTGGGTTGGTATTGCAGGAATTTTTTAATTTCCTGTAACTCACAACAATTTTCTTCCAGTTAGACCTTATCCTGCTGCAGAGTATTTACTGAACAATTTAGTACAGTGTATAAGCCAGATCAGAGGCACATGCATGCACTCATACGCTTACACACACACACACACAGACTGAGGAAAATTAAAGTATTAATAGTCAAATTCAAAATGATCAAAAGAAAAAGGTTCAGTGTGGTGATGTTTACATTTTAAAATGCATTTTATATTTAATATCTAACTAGTGATGTAAGGGGGAGGAAGAAACTTTGGGCTGCAACAGATTTTTTCTGTTTTTAAGAAAATAAAAATTGTTCAAGCTGCATTAATGAACAGAAAATAATTTGGGAAATAATGGTTATTAACTTTTATAACAGTCTGTTAATTATTTCTTCAAACACATTTTCAGAAACTCTCCAAAGATACTCAATTTGCAGGATTTAAAAATGAAATAAAATTCCTTAAGCTGATGAAGCTGCTTATGTATTTTTTACTCGTAAAGCAGCACTAAAAGCATCCCTGTAGATCGAGGGGAGAAATATTTCATACCACAGAACTTAATGTGCTCATTTCATTTCAGTTGTCTCCCAGGTATTGCAGGGCAATTAATATAACATATTTGAAAGTTAAAAACACAATGCAGGGGGTGTGTTACAACAAATACCCCCCACTATGGATGATGGCAAAGCATTTGGGTCACTGGAACTACAGATACAGATTTATATCTGCTATTGATTTAATTTTGTATTGTTAAAAAAAACATTTACCAAGAAATCTAACATGGTTTGCTAGTGATTTATATAGGCACACATACACACGCAATGCTTATGTATGTGAATTTATGGCATGTTTTATCCCTTATCTAAAATCTATTAATGTTCATGGAAAGCCTTTGCAAAAATTATAATTAGGTTTGCACCAGGCCTTGAAGAAATGAGAAGGGAAGAGTGCATAAAACATCTGTATGTTATGATGAAAATAGGATATATATTTTCACCATAATACTGTAAGGAGAATGTTTGACTGAAAAGGAGAATAAATACAGTACCTATTAAGAAAAGCTTTCTTAAAATTGATGGTGGTAACAATGTTGCCTGGCTATGCAAACAAGAAATCAAAATGTAAAAAAAGAAAAGTCTGATTCCCCCAAGTGAAATAATTTAATGTTTCTTTAACTTCTGTATGCCAAATAGGAAAAGATCATAACCTCTAGCAGTTTAGAAAGCAGGATGTATGATGGGATTTATTAGCAGATACAGAGTAAATAATGCTTATTAAATTTCAAGGTAACTTTATTTTCTGTTACCTACCAGTGAAAAAGTCTCTTTTGAAATAACACTCATTAGAAATTGAAGGTTATACTGGCAAAACAGACTTGAATCCTTCAAAAATAGCCTCTAGTAAAAGTCATAGAAAGATCTGAAGCCAAGCCTATGACAAAAAAAAAATGAAACTTAATATGCACGGAAAGTTTTTAATATGTGAGCCAGACACAGAAATATTGCTCCTCTTTGAAATGAGCAAGAATTTGATGAAACACTAAAGGGTTTCCTATATTTTACTTTATGGGACAGCAACAAGTACCTCAATGAAAGTATATCCTGCAATAGCTGAATGCTTCTCGGTATCAGCTCAGTGCTTTAACAAGCACATTTCTCTACAACACAGAAAATATTCCCAAGTGACACAAGTTGTGTGCAAATTGCACCCTCAGTTCTTCACCTAAACCCCAGCTGGAGCCCTTCTATTGACTTAACAGGGCTTTGGATCAGGCTCCAAAATAATGAAGGGACAAATCCATTGTAGTCTTTATTTATGTCTAGATTGTTTTCCCTCATCAAAGGTTCCCCCGAGGCTCTTCCTCCTGCATTCTCCTGTGCAGAGTTTGCGCCTCCCCGTAAATCAAGGTTCATCCCTGCTCCCTGGAATCTCACAGATGAAACTGGGATTTGTCTCTTTTTTGGTCCTGTGGACTCCTTTGCAGCTGCTCATATTCCTCTTAGCTCTTGGAGTTGCTCAGTCAGTGGATTCCTGTCTGTTGCAAGAGTTGCCATAACTAAAATATTAGAGTGTCTAAGAAGAATCATTGAAAGAAAAAAAAAAAAATCTTTATGCTGCAGTAGAGCCAAGCACAGAGAAAAAAATAAGGGGCAGTTTCTGCCTTATCTGGGTCATGTATAAGGTCCAAGAGTGAAGTCTTTGGATCTACTTTGACTTCTTTTTCCACTTGGATGGCCTAGTACCTCCACTTGCCAAGATAAGCAATGTTTCACCATTAGAGTATTAGAAAATTGTGCCCCATCTACTTGGCCACAGAACTTCAGGGATTTTTTGCATCCAGGCCAGATTATGGTCTTTGGCTGCGCATGAAATGGGTATTTACCCTGCTCTAGGCTATCATCCCTGTGCCCCTTCACATATAGAAGGTCACTGTCCAGTGGATTCCAGTTTTAGGCTGGAGTCCTAATCTCTTAATGTCCTAGCAAATCAACAGAGTGCAAGGTGAATACACATTCAGGAATCATTTTGCCAAATGCATCCATTAGGAGACAAAAAGAATAATGAAGCATCTGAGATCTGGAGACTGTGCTTTTTAAGAGGTCAAATTTATGGGGTAAGTGAATTTAAAAAATCAGGTAAATCTAAGTTTGAAACATTTTTGGAAAGAGTTCAGGACTTTCTTCTTTTGTAAGGAATTTTCTGGTAAATAATTGGCATGGTATTGAATCTCCTTCTAATTCTCAAAAAACCCACTGAGTTTACATTCATTTCTCATCATTGCTGCTGGACTTATTCAAGAAGGAGGAAATGTATGAAAGATATAATCATTAATTCTGCAAGGAAAGCACTATGATACCACACTGGTGTGTGTCTTGGGAATTTCCCAGAAGTAGCTTTTGGTTTTTCTTGGATAAATTCTCAGTGATCTGCTCTTCTTCCACAGGTGAGTTTCCTGTGAGCAGTCTCATATAAATCTCCTCCTCCATTTACACAGTTCTTGTGTGAGATGACATACATGCAACACAGGTTCTAAAAAAATCATATCTGATAAAATCCTGTGCACTGTGATTTTAGCAATCTTCACATGAGCCACTCAGCATATCTGAAAGACAAATGAGAACAAGGGAAAGGACTGTCAAATAGAGAAAGAACAGAACATCAAGCTTCAAAAGAGGGGCTGGCCTTGTGCATGCAGCCCTGCATAAGGAGTCAGGCAATCTGGATTTAATTCCCAGCCTTTCCACAAATCTTTGGTGAAAGTAGAATAGTTTTTTTTCCCCCCGATGCTCTTCGTAAGTTATTCAAAAGCATCTGGGATGTTCCCTGCTTTTCTCTAGCAGGAAAAAGGCAGGAGTATTATCAGCCACGCTAACAAGTCAATTTGACAGGTCATTGTTGGATGAATAAGCTTCTCCTGATGACAAGTGCACCAGCTCACTCTTGATTGTGAAGGTTTTGGAGGGTTCACTCATCAGAGCATTTGGTTACAATCACTCCCTTTGAGTTATTTAATCAGTATCTCCTGTCAGGCTGCGGTGCCAGGCCAGGAGGCTGAAAGGATGTAGAAATAGATGACCAAAAGAGATGACAATTCTTAATTATCAAGCTGTATATTTAGTGCTGAGGAGTCCCCAAGCAGCAGAGGGTCAGCTTAGTGATCACGCTGGAGCTGAGCCCTGAGTTTGATATTTTAAGCAAACTCTTTCAGCCAGAGGCAGGTTCACAGTCAGGGAACAATGGGAACAGAGGCTGCTTCACATTTCTGACATACCAGTGATGCCAATTTATGAATTCTTCTATAAATCTCTGGAGATACAAACCATCTGTAAAGAATAAAAAGACAACAATATTTATGCATTTGGTTACACATAAGAGGAGTGAATGTGTTTTGTTTAGACAATTCCCATGAATTCCAGTCTCAAGAATCACTGACAGCGTGTCTTGTTTGTGAGTTTTAAATAATGACAGCAAAGCAGAGTTTCCAGATAGCTGTACAAAAACATAGATTAATAAGTGACTGCCTGCCCGTTTGTTTTTGTTACTGTGCCTTTTAAAGGGACAAGTCCCACCCTATTTGAATATGCTAGTGGCTGAGCAGGAATAAAAGAGCTTATCTGCTAATTTAATTTTATCTCCTAAATCAAAAGCAGTTATTATAGGAGCATCAGTTAAGTCTTAATTATGTGTTTTTGCTTCTTGAAACTCCTTCCTAGAAGAAGTAATAAACAATGAGGTATGCGACAGACTTAGGGTATTTTTCCAGGTCTTTTATCTTCCTTTGACCTTGGAGGTTATGTGTACAAAATATATTGTAGGATTAGGCCTGAGAAAATTAGGATTTATCATTTTTAGCGATACTTAGAAGAATTTGCCATTGTATGGGTATTATTTTTCAATGCTTTGCCAGGTTTCAGGGACAGAACCTATCTTTTATTCCTCAGAATAACCTCCTACCATGTCTAAATAGAAAAAGACAGCCTGTCATCTGATTGACAAGGTAGCAGTGTAACCACATGGTCTTTTGTTAAACTCAGAAAGGAAAAAAAAAAGGAAGATGAGGGGAAAAATACTCATTTATTGCCAGGTTAAAATGAGTTGGGAACACTCTTCTAGAGTAGTGCTTGCTTAGCCTGAGCTGAAGCAGAAGTTCTGAACCACTTAATGATATCAATGTACTTTAAAAGAAATTCTTTTATAGGAAAGCTTGGTTCATAGCAAAATTTACCTCTTCTCAGTGCAAGTTCCTTCTAGTCTGGGCTGCAGCTTTGCTACATGTAGAAAAGAGGAAACCACTAACAGACAAATCTGTGGGAGGATCTGGAGCACAAGTCTGGTGAGGAGTATTTGAGGGAGCTGGGGGAGCTTAGCCTGGAGAAAAGGAGGCTCCTGGGAGCACTGATCACTCTCTACCACTGCCTGACAGGAGGGTGGAGCCAGGTGGAGGTCAAACTCCCAGGTAACAAGGGACAAGATGAGACAAACTGGCCTCAAATTGCAGCAGGACAGGTTTAGATTGGATATTGGGAAAGATTTTTTCATTAGAAGAGTGGCTTAGCATTGGAACAGCTGCTCAGGTCAGTGGAGGAGTCACCATGCCTGGAGGGACTCAAGAGACTTGCAGGTGTGTCACTTGTGGACATGGTTTAGTGGTGGGCTTGGAACTGCTTAGTAAATGCTTGGAGTCAATAATCTTATAGGTCTTTTCCAACATAAATGATTTTGTGGTTCTGTGATCGTACTTCTCTGATGGGAAAGAGGAGTTGACTCATTATCACACCTACTACTTCTAGTTATGGTTGAACAGTCTGAGTTATTTGACCTCACAATAATTTTCCCTAATTTTTCACCTACATGCAATACCCTTCTGTCCTCATACCAACAACCTGTAATTATGCAGCTGCACTGGTGTTAGCACCACTGTGCTTTCTGCCAGGTTGTCTTGCCATGCAGACAGACATTTGAATCAAAGTTGGTTCAATTTATTTTAATCTATATCTCAGCTGTATATATAGAACCAGTATAATTACTCTCTGTAAAATACTCTGTCTTGCTAGAAAAAAATTAGACATATTACTTTTCCTGTTCTCAGCTCAGGAAGACAGGGAATAAGCTCAGGGATCAGAGAGTATGATCACACGTAAACCTTGAGGAGTGCATGTAGACTTCAGGCTTTTGTGGTGTGTAGGGCAAATTCCCACTAATCCTTAGAGCTGTGTGGCTTGCAGTGTGGTAGCTTTCTGATCCTTCTGGTCGAGATGCACTTAGGTCTGAGTTACTCTGGAGACTGATGTCATGACTTAGCCAAGGAGAATTACAAACACTGATGTGAAGATAGGCTGTGAAGGCGAGGATATCCATGGGGATATAGGTGTCACACCATGAGAAAAGCAGCAGAATGGAGCCTTTGCTGTAAGGAATGACCTGAAAATCCAAGGCCATTAATGTGAATTTGAGATCAGCTTTCCACGGCTTTACCAAGGAAGGCTATAAAAAGGACAAAACGCTTCGGGCCACGCAAGAGTGCAGATGTTAATGAAAACAAAAATCAGAAGTTGAAGCATAACCAATTTAATGCCTGTCCGAACTTGTACATGAGATATCCACTTGCAAGGCATGTGGCAAGAGCCTGTGACCTCATTTCCCTTGGCACACGGGGAGAAAGTGTTATTTTCTCATGCCATCACACAGAAACCGGAAGCTTTTCTTTCCAAGTGATAACTTGAACAGATGCAACTTATTTCACAGTAATGCAGGCAGCAACATGTGTTGCCACTGCAGTTTGAAATGTCCATTAATTTAACAGTAAATCCCTTATCCCTGTAAAATGAAAACACCATATTCTACATGGACAGAGAAGAGCGTATTACTCTGCTTTTCAGATGTTAGAGCCTCCAGTGGACAATTGTTCACCAATTTCAATTTACACAGCTGGCTGTCTCATCCTGAAAAGATGCCTTAGGACTGAGAAAGCATGGAAAGTAAATTACCATCTCATTCCAAACAACATCATTTCCCTCTCCCCCAGGCTAAAATTGAGGTATGTTAATACAACAATGTTAGGAAGTCAGCCCTGCTTCTGTTGGCACAACATTTGACCTATGTAAAGAGGCCAAAATTTTCTGAATCTGTAGAAATGACGTTTTGCAGATTCCAGAATCTTGTTTGTCTTACCTAAAGATGATTATGAGGAAAGGACTGAGGTACACAAAGTAATGAAAGATTTCACTGCAATTAGAGCTAAAGTTGAAACAACCCCGTCTTGCAGAGTTAAAACATGCAAGCAAAAAACAAAGTTTCTGCTTTAGGTTAAAAAAATAACCATATTGACGGTTCTCTTCTCAAGTATTGCCAGTTTTTCTTCTCCACGTAATAGAGCAGTGGAAAATACTAAATTCAAGACAGTCCAAATCTGTTTCTGACATTATCAGCAGTGGGAAGGGAATAATCTGACTCAGCGAGTTCATTATCGCTAAGTGCACTTGAGCATGCTGAGTTTATAAATTTGATAATGCCTGGTTTATGAGTTTGATTACTGAGTTAAATTATAGCTCACAATAATTAGCCCAATTAATGTTCTCTCTACCACTGTGCTGGAAAAACTAACAAAACACACAGCCAAAAACTGGTTGTGAGTCACATATGTCAGCAAGCAGGAGATGGGAGCTGTGATACACCCCCTCCCCCCCAGACCAACACTGCTCTTTTCCATCCTTACTTCATTCCTGTCAGATTATTTTTACATTTGTGAATGGTTTTCCAGAACTATGGTACAGTGGCAAGGAGTCTGGAATTGATACAGTCTCAAGAAATACTGTAAAGTAATATGATTTTTCTATTAAAGTTTGTTTCTTAGCAAAACCTCACAATCCATCTAGAATTATGTTTTTCTAAATGATCAGAATTGTTTTCCTTCTTTCTGAAAGGGGCATGAGTCAAATAAACAATACCAAAGAGGATGCTATTCCAAGGCATGTTAGAAGTTCAATCTATGAAAAGTTCAATATCACTGGGAGGCAAAGTCCCCTCTGCCCTTGGAAATCTCCTCCTTCATACCTTGAGGCACAACATCAGCTATATTAACATAGCCTGAGAGGTCTCACTTCTCAAGTAGACTTTAACAGAAGTGAAAGGACCTTTACTCTTCTGGAGCAGTGCATCCAGAGGTTAGGCAATGTTAAGTGAAGTTCAATAAGGTCTCAGGTGTGGAAACTGACATCCACCCAGCCCCAAAAGTGCTCTCCCTGTCCATCTGTAGGCTGAGATGAAGCTTCCAGAGCAGAACCATGAAGAAAGATGTGCTAGAGTGATTTTTGCAGACCTTTTTGCATATTTTTGCACATCAGGATGAGGCACAGAGAGGATGATTGGCTGGACTAGGGCAGATAACACATCTCTTAAGAGGAATTGTCACCTTGGTACTTACCTCAACCCCCATGGTTTATAGTAAGGTCTTACTAAATATGACCTATACAAGATCCTCGGAGCAGGACCTAGGAGTCAGTCCCTCCCTGCCCTCCCTCACCACCAGGCTGGAGTCACCATCCCTGGGTGTGTTTAACAAAGCCTGGATGTGGCACTGGGTGCCAGGGTTTAGTTGAGGTGTTAGGGCAAGGGTTGGACTCAATGATCTTTAAGGTCTCTTCCAACCTAGTCATTCTGTGAATTCTTAGAATTCTGTGCTATTGTATAAAAATCTAGTGTGAGGAGGCAGCAGACACAGCCACTGTAAATACCAGGGACAACAAAGTTTTTTGAAGTTCAGCACAGACTGTAGGGGCTGTTCTGGGGGTGCACAGAGCTGCATAAAGCATGTGTGAGGGCAGAGTTCAGGTACTTCCAGCCACTGCCAAGGCTAGGCAGGCACTAGAAAAGCCATCTTTTTAATCACAATTTTGGTCTTAGTTGTCCCTGTTGTACCTGGGTCCTGTGGGGGCACATAAGCCATGTGACTGATGCTCATAATTGCTGCAGAACACATGGGTGGATGTCTCTCTCACTCAGCTGATGTCATCCTCTTCTTTTCCCAGACTCCCATGAAAGCGTGAAAAGTGCGGTTATTCATGCACAATAAGGCGTGATCGTTATCACGGTTTGTTTCTGCAGATGTTGTTAAAACAAGGCAATATCTGTAGCCCCACAAAAGATGCTCCTTTCTCATGCAAAGCATAACATTCCTAGCGAGTTCAATGCTGTGTCAGAGCTGGGTAAACCAGAATATTTCAGATATTTTAATGCAAGTGAATATTCCTCCAGCATCAGATGTATGTTTATCAGCCAAGGAGAGTGCTATCAACAAAATTCAACACCTAGAATGGTTCACCATCATCTTTTTTGCAAATGAAGTATAAATTTAAAAACTGTCATTAGGTATAGAAAGGTTGAATTCATATTGATTGTTACTTATATTTAAACCACCTCCTCCCTAAGGAGTTTATCTTTAGCCATCTGCAAAGCCTTGCCCACATTCACATTGCTATGTAAATAATGTTATAAGAAGCATAACTCTGTAAATGAAGTCTGAGGCTTACACTAAAGAATCAGCTATTGGGTGATACAGAACAGCTTAAATTTTAAGACTAACTTCTTGAGATATCTGGCTGTTCCTAGAACTTCTATCTCTTGGTTTTCAAAGACATTTTATGACAAGGGAACCTTCCAGTAGACCAGGTTGCTCAAAGCCCCACCCAACCAGGCTTTAAACAAAGAGATCTCTGATTCACCCAGGAGAAGGTTTGTCACAATTACTTTTAGGGGTTATCCTCCACGTCCAGATCTTGTTTGGAGTGTGAGAGCTTGACTTGCCTTGTAGCAGTCATTCCATTGGTTCTGGATATTTAAATAGAAACCATAATGATTTTGAGCTGCCTGAAGTAGCTCTGAGTGCCCACAGGTATCCTCAGGTTGCTAATAAATTAAGTATTACATGCTGAAAAGCAACAACTTTTTAAATAGGGAAACAGGGCACAGTGGAAATGAAACATCTTACCAAATGCTATGTAACATTACTCTTTCATGGAGTTTTAATGGAGTTTTATCTCCTGCTCCACCCAAACACTGTCCCTCTCTGTACAGGCAGCCAAGCACATGGATTAGAAAGAAATTAATGGCCAAGCAGTCGAAGATCTGCACACTCTGTGTGCTCACATGCTGCTCTGCCAATGTCTAGAAAGGCAACTGTCAACTATACAATTCCAACGATTGCTGAAATGTAGATATCTGATGACCTGAGCTTCCTCTGCTGTAAATTAAAGCACAGTTGTCTTTAAATCAATTGAGTTTTGCTGTCATGCTGTAAATAAGATATGATATCAAAAGGATAATAAACTGCAAAGGTAGTAAGTGACTTTCATCTCTGTCAGATGTGATCACCAAATCGATTCATTTCCTTCACCTGATAGAGGCAGTGTCTTCCAAACTAAAACTACATTTCCTGGGACCTTGTGTACAATCAATTTCTGTGAATACAAAAACAAATAATTATTGAAGAGGGAAATTTTCCTTATCATGGTGCCCATTGAGCTCTGATCAGTGATTATGAGATGAGATCTTTACAAGGATTCTAATGTATATGATGCACTGCACAGAACCATGGGATCCTGTTTCTCTCTTTTCGTCCTAGACCTCAGACCATGGACACCTAAAACCAAATATGAAACATGTAATATCATAGAAAATTGTGCAGGCTAAGGCAGTTCCTGGGACATTTTCCAGTTTTTCCTCATTTGACTGTCTGTTTACCCACCATGAACTTCAGTACCATTGCAATAAGTCCATGTTGTATATCTTATTTAAGTTTCCCTGGCCACTGACTTGTGAGCTCAGACTTTTCTGTGTTCAGCCCCAAACCAGCAGTAATTGTGCAGCGTTTTCAGCTCTCTGTTGAACCTGAAGAAAGACTCCCTGGTGCTGCTCAGAGGATGTCACCAGGATTGCACAGCGAGCTCCACAGGCAGGTGTTGGCTGCAACCACAAGAGCATTGGCCAGCAGTTCCCTTCATGGTCAGCTGGTGCACTCCAAGGTGTCCTAAAAAGGACACTGAGGTGGCAGCAACCAAGGAGCTCCCTCTGGAGTAAAGCAATCATGCTAAAGTATAGAAAGGTGATTTTTCTTCCTTGTACTCACAAAATGACAATCATATCAATTCCATTGCACGTGTCAGTTTAGACAGGAATACCTGCCAGGGAAATGCCTGTTTGATATCTTTTTTTCCAAGTCAGGATGAGTGAGTCCATTTCAGACATGCATGAACACATCTGTACAGGATTAGCCCCATCTGGGCAAACATCAATATTCCTACATCACAGGCAGTGGCCAGAGGCATGGATAGACCCGAGGGACCTGCCAAGAGCTACAAGCAGAAGTGTCAGACAGCTCCTTGGAAGAGAAGCTCCACCACCAGAGTCCAGGCAAGGACCTGTGGAGCCACCAGGCCCCTCACAATGCATTTCTGAGAGAGCTTAGAAATGAGGTGACTGCTTCTGTAGCTTCAGGCACAACACCTACCTACAGCCTTACCTTCTCTTGTGCAAACAGATGCACCACACAGCTCAGAGGGAATACCAGTGAGCCTTGAAAGGAGGTGTTAACACTGAGAAGATTGATTATTTTCCATCCAGAAGAGCTTCTGTTTCCCTATAATTTAAGTTTCAAGCATCTTGTTTCTGTCTGGACTGGGTTTCAAGAAAAGCTTACATGATACTGAAAAGCAAGCCCTGTCTAGCTGGCTAATTTATTTTAATAAAACAAAACAGCTAAAACATCACTTTTTAGACTGCAGTCTTCTTCTTTGTTCTTATTATTACTTCTATTGGATATTAAACTTCTGTAATCAACACTATATGTGTAGAGCTATTGTGAGATCATTCATGTTCTGTACTGTCTGGACAGATAGAGGGCAAAGGTTTAATGCAGTTCTATCTCACTTTATAGTATAACAAGGTCAGACACAACTTCATACAAATTCAGACTAATATAACCTAATTAAGCCCTTAGAATGCAGAGGGTGACAAAAGCTGCTAACATTGCTTACCCTGGTGAAGCTTTGTGGCACTCAATTTTGCCATTGATGCCACAAAAGGAAGAGACAGCAGTAGAAAACCTGAACCACAACATCACAGTGCTTTGGCCCAACCCTTCCAACTCTTAAGCAGAAAGGGCATCAGTCATTAGATCTCTCTTCTGAGATTACACAGCAATCCTTACACGTGAAAGAGTGAAAGTAGAGTTGTACTCAAGTGCTCAGAAGGGTGCTCAGTCCCTCGTACATCCCCATGGTGGTACAGCCTACAATTACCCAGTCACACAATATTATTTTTTTCATCAACCTCTGGGCTTATTCAGGGCACCAATTTAGTACTG
Source organism: Passer domesticus (assembly GCF_036417665.1). NCBI lineage: Eukaryota > Metazoa > Chordata > Aves > Passeriformes > Passeridae > Passer > Passer domesticus. The sequence goes on from NC_087481.1 coordinate 52,372,729, forward strand.
CATTTTGCTTATTGAACATGGGTTCCATCCCTAATTTACTGCACCCACTGAAATTATCCTCTAAGAAGTGAGTGATGAATGCCCTTGGAGGTGACTTTGTGGCATTCATGTTTGCTTTTCTCTGTCCAGAAACATTGATGAAATTATTTGCAGAGTGCAATGAGCCAGGAAATACAAACTGAGTTGCCAAAGTCCATTTCTTTGCGTTACTAGTCCGAAAGGTCTGAATTTTCAGAAGGCACCAGAATTGCACAATATATTTGGTGCCTGAAGCTCTTTATCCCAGCTCTAAATTACTTAATTTAATTGCTTTGCCATTTTGAAGGTTGGGCTTGATCCCATGTTTGGGTCCATGTTTCTTCCTCAGTCACCTTTGTTTTAATCATGATGCTTTCATCCTCAAACAGCTTTTTAAAAATCTCTGTCCCTGAGTCTGCACCTTGCACTTTCTCCTTTTCTTTGTGGCTCTGAATATTACATCTTGAGTTTCAATTTGCCAGGACCAAGCACCCAATAGTGAAGCATTCACAGGACCTCTGTGGTCTGGTCTTCTCTCAAGGACAGTAAAAGATGCTGTGCTTCCTTCCCCTCACTTTATCTGAATTTCATGCTGTGCTCCAAAACATATGCGAGCATCCCTGCCCTGCCTCTGATCTGAATGGTGATGACTAAAATAAATAGGCTATTAACTAGAAGCAGGCAGATAGCACACACCATTTCAGTCCAAATAATACAAATCCACTATAGTTAAAAAAAGAAAGAAAAGAAACGAAGATTGGAAACCTAAAAAAAGAGTTTCTTCCAGTAGGAATTGCCAGGTTGTCTAAGAAGAAGTGGTTGGTCCAAACTACAATGTCAGAATATAGTCACATAGAGTGTTATAGGGATAAATATTGTTATTATCAGTGTACAATGAAAAAATTTAATAAAGTCAAATGAACCCATCTATCTATCCTTGCAGATTTCCAAATTTCATACGCTAATTTCCATGTTCCTCTTTGACACTGAATTTTTAGGAGGAGAATTAATTCAGAGAAATGGCACTTAATAAAAAATTTAATCATAGCTTTTTCAATAAGTGTGTAATTTTTTTCAGAAATAAAATGTGATGTGATCTACATTTTTGATTAAACAGGGAAAATGCTTATAGGCTTTATCCTGATAGAGCCTTGATTCCTTAAGCAACACATTATGAGATGTTAATTAAATGACAGTAACGTGTAACATAGCTCCCGTTTTTTAATTTATTCAGGCTTCATATTTTTTCCACACTGAGGGGATATTCTCACCTTAACACAACGCAGCTCTGTGAGAGGCAGAGCTGATGAAACCTGGTTTCCTCTAAGATTTGTGAGTGTGGGTTGAGCTCAGCCCCGTGGATCATGGAGCATCCATGGGGAGCACAGACCTGCTGCAGCCTTCCCTGGCGCGGGGCTCTGAGAAGTGAGGATTTACTCAGACAATGTAGGGGTGTCTTGGTTCTGCTGTTTAGGGAATTGTGTCCATCTGGGGTTTCTGGGCACCTGGAAGTGCTGGATTTTGTTGAAAAGGTGCAGATCAGACACACAGAAGGTCTGGGCAGATCTGCATGTAGGGGTTCATTGGGTTTTCAGCATATTTATCACACTGCCACTGTTAGAAACATGTCAAAACAGAAAGAACACAGCTATTTTACAGGGTGCAGCTGCAGCACAAGAACCAGTGCAGCCAGTCCCTGGTGGCACTTGTTCCATTAGTTTTTCTGGTATTTCCTACAGGAGAGGAGCCCCACCAGAACATTCCTTCACCAAGCACAGCCGTGGTTTTGGGACTGGTCAGCATTCCTTCCCCCTGCAGGAGCTGCTTCCTCTGAATCCCTCAGCTTGCAGAGCACATTTCCCACATCACTTCTCTGCTGGCAGGTGAGCTTGAACTGACTAGTGACTTGAAAATTTCCAAGAGATCATCGAAAACAAGGCAAGAAGGGAACACACAGAGTTGAAGAAATCACTTTTTTGTGTGTGTGTGTGTAAACCAAGTGAGCAACACACATCTTTGTGTTTATAAGTGAGCTATGGAAACATGTTCTCCTATGTTATTTATTCCAACTTTATTTATTTTGGTATGTTCAATTGTGTTTTTAGGTACTCAGGCTGTCTACACCTGAAACCCAGTCATTCCAGCACGGATGATAGAGGGAGCCTTTGAAATTCAGTCTCCTACCAGTGGCACTCGGATTCAGCAGGTGAACAAACCCACCTGCTTCACCTCAGGTCAGTGAGACCCTGTTCTTGCAGGCGTTTGGCAGGATGGTGCTCCTGTTGAAATTTATGGGAGATCATCAGGAAGCTCTGGCTGCCCTATCCCTGGAAGTGTTCAAGGCCAGGCTGGGCAGGTTCCGAGCAACCTGATCTGTGTCCCAAGGCAGGGGTTTGGAATGAGTTATCTTTAAGGTGCTTTCCAATCCAAGCCATTCAGTGATTCTGTGATTCTATGAAAAAAACCCAACAAGAGCATGCTGCTGAACAGATCAAGTGATATGCACTCAAGTATGTTCTCAGAGCCATACTGAGCAGAAATCTAGACAGAAACCCAAAGGAAATCTTTGGGTAGTCTATGATGATTTAAAAGAAACGTTCTCTTCTTGGAAGCAGTGCCATGTATTAGGTTGGTTGTTAATCTAAATTTCAATGTCCTTAATTATGCTAATTTTTTCTCCTGGCAGATAATTAAAAAGAAGATTTTTAATGAGTTAGATGTCTTAAGATCCTAGAGAGAAGGAAATAATGGGAGCGAGAGGCTGGTAGAAAAGCAAAATAAAACAAGACTCAGATGCATTCACTTCTACATTCCCCCTGCCATTTAGTAGGCAGATTAATTTCCTTGTGTTGTCCTCTGACAGCATTTTTTGACTCTGTGCATCCATTATAATTTATTTGTAGCTTTGGCTAGGAGATATTTGGGGCATAGGGAACCTTTTTCCTCTGCCTGCAGAAGAAGAGGGTCCTGCAGCTTGCACATTTGTACTCTCCAGGAGAAATAAAGCAGGAGTGTTGTTCCTGCAGACAGAATCCTGACCCACTTTGGAACTGATCACTCCACAGCACTTTTATCATTACCCGCCAGTGTTGTTTTCCAAAGGCTTGGTCTCTGACCTATTTTCACACTGATTTCTGTGCTAGGGAGGCTTTTATCCCTTAAATTGTTGGATACTTGTTCATGTAAATACAGCACAAGTTTTGCTAACCAAACAAGATTCAGTGTTTCTGCTGGCAGGAGGCTGTTTTAGTGTTAGAAAATGAGGTGTGCATAACAAATAATCACTTCGTTTTAAGTCTGATACACCTTTGTGCATTTTTCTTGCATCTGGAACTGAGATGAAGATACTGAAACTAACAGAAAATGTATATACAGCCTGTAAAACAGTAAACTGATGTGAGAAAAGAGCCTCCAGTAGAGTCTCTAAGCTAGAAGTTTTGCAGAATACTCAGGCACAAGCAGAGGAGAAATTTTAGGTCAGGGCTTTGGTCATACTTTTGCTTCAGCTGATTCTGGAGAGAGCAGCCAGAAATTTCCAGCAAAACTATCCACAGCCCTGGGATAAGCATATCCAGAGCACCCCGAGATCTGGCCACGTGCCGCCTCAGCCCAGGCCTGGGCAGGCAGATAATCCTCCTTACAAAAGCCATTACCTCAACAGGTGCTGGTGGCCCCTGCTGTCTTCTTCATTAAGGGGCCAAAGACCATGTGATTATGAGAACTAAACACTCACTTATCCCTAGGTGAAGTTCAACTCGGTGACAGCAGCAAAGGGAGGAGGAGGAGGAGGAGGCAGCAGCATTGTGCCTCTCTCTGGACTCCATCCTGCAGCCCTGTTAACCCAGCACTTTGCACAGCACTAATCCCCCATTCAGCAAAACCCTGCTTAGCTCCAAAGCTTGGCTGAACTGGAGCCTGAATTAATTTTGACAGCGGGGAGAGGGGAATTAAAAATAAATCTATGAGAGATATTGAAAATTTTGGAAGGTGATTTTGTGCTGCGTGTAAACAAAGGTGTTGCTTACACAGCTAATTGTTATTCAAATAATTGTGTATATGCATTCATGGATATAAATGTATATAAATATATACATGTACACATCCCTTTCAGAAAAAGAAAGAAATGTAAGTTGCTCAGAGCTCTCCTTAGATCCAAGTTTTCTGCAGGTTAGGTTAGCTACAAAAGGGACAGGACCACTAAATAAATAAACAAACAGCTTTGTTCAGTTGTATCTCCAGCAGGGATATGACTGTTCATTGTGAATAGGGGCTGAAGGCTTCACTGCTCTGTAGTTTATAAATACTAATGAGTGACATATTGAGAAAAATTGTACCTACAAAAGCAAAGTCTTCTGCCATGCAAATCAGGCCCCAATTCCCCACAGATAAGGATCTTTTTGATGGAACACATGCAAAATCTACAGCTCTTAATTCTTTCATTAGTATTCCAGGCAGACGATTGCCAAATAACAGGGAAAACTGTCTGAATTGCTGTGTCTGAAACCTAATATTGATTTGTTTAATAGTGTCAGGAAGTCAAAATTCACAAATCTCCTGTCGATTGTTTATGAGGCAGTTAGCACAGAATTGGATGCCCCTGCTTAATTAATAACTCATTACTGAAATTTGATTATATGCTTGAATGGTTTAAATGGGCTCTAATTCAGTATCTGCAAAGCAGTGTTGCAACAAAGTAAAATGGATCTAAAAGCTTGTTTTTTAACACTATTGCAGTCAGTATTTCATGATCTCCAGTGGTGAAGAATATGTTGACATAGTTGCAAGGGCAGACCTTGTAGTGCATTGTTAATTGACACAAAAATGTGTTGTTCTAATGACGTTATGAACTGCACTACAGCTAAATCAGATGGATACTCTAAGAGAAATTAAACTGATTTGAAAAGAAAGGAGCCCTAAAGGTAATTTTTTTTTAGTATATGATTAATTTGCCAGTAATGGAGATGGGGAGTAGAAAGATATTTCTACCATAGCCTTTTATTCAGAAGCATCTTGGGGATTCAGGTTTGTATGTCCAGGGGCCATGAGATCTTCAGTGACTTAGGTGATTTTAAGACTTACAATATGTCTGCCATATCTTATGCCTTTTCTGGCACTTTCTCATCTCCAATATTAAGGAAGAAATATTTGAAGTGTTATTTTGAAGTTCTGAACTTCATTGAGTGGACCTTTCCCCATTTTCAGCATCTGAGTACACTAAAATTTCTCCCTTGGGGAAAAACCTTTCTATTTTTTGAGAAACCAAAACAAAACAGATTTAAAAATATAGAGTTGTCCACATTTTTGAGACAGAATGAACTAAACGAGCTGTGTCTAAGGGCTGGGTAATCAGGACACATTTCTGGCAACAGTGGGAATTCCCAACTTTCCTTAGCTACAAGTAATTATTTTCTTATTGGAATATTGAAAATGGGTTTGTCTTTTCTGCTATCTGTTGTAAGAATATCAGCCCACAGGTGTGTTGTTTGCTGTGAGAAGGACTCAGGCATGTGTTTAACTATGTTATTGACAGTTCATCTGGGTTTTGGTCAAAAAACAGGAGCTCCTGCTGAAGATGGTGCTCACTCCCTGTAGGATGGACATGTGCTCCAGGATGACTGATGAGTGCATCATCAATAATGAGCAGAAAACAGGAGAAAATGAAGAGTTCCCAGGCAACCTGTTGTCTGAATATTATGTGCTCAGACTCTTTTAACTGAGTTTAAGAGGCTCGTTTAGCCAAAAGCAGTAAAAAAATTAATAATTAATAAGATTCCAGCAGATATGTTCAACCAGCCCCAATAAGACAAATCAGTGAAATTCTCTGTGAAAAGCTGTTCTCATGAGAATTCCAGGTGTGGTTGGCCTTAATGAAAAGGTTTGCATAATTTGGGCAGTTTTAGAGCAACCTAGACAGGGAACACTGAGCTGGTCAAAGCTGGCCCTGGAGGCAAGAACTTGACCCATGGCAGTAATAAATGGCATCATTTCTCTGAAGTCTGTGAAGCTGAGGATTTCAGATCAGATCCTCAAAGCAACTTAATCCTTCAATCAATAAAATATACTTCTCTAAATATCCCTGAGGAGCTGGACCTTGGAACTTGGACCTTGATCCACATGAAGTGTTAGCACCTACTCAGAAAATGCCTTTTGGATGCCTCTACAAAGAAAAACCTTCTAAAGACTTGCAAATTCATGTAGCTGGACTGAGTATCTCTCATATTAATAAATGGATCTGTTTGATGAGCAAATAAAAATGTCCTGAAATATATATATATTTGTATATAGAAAGCCAGAAATCAAGTAGCAATTCTAACTGGAATAAAATTGACTGAAGTAATTTAGTGCAAAATATTACCCAACTTATCTAAATGTTTGGGGTCTTTGAGGTCAGAAAAAGGCAGCAGATGACTGCAGGTTTGTCTGGAACTGTCCCCAGTCTTGTGCAGACAAATAAGCCTTGAGTTACCAGCCCCTGTGCTGTGTGGGCACTGACTGTCTGGCACACTGGCTGAACTCCCTGGTATAAACTGCATCACATTTTGTGCCAAAACCTCTCTGGAAATGTGAATTGCAGTATATTCTATATTATGAAATGGCAAAGTGTTTATTAAGCTCTCTTTTCCTGCACATCTTGTGTGGGCACGGGAAGGAACTTCTGATGTCCTTGTTTGGAAAGGGTAAAAAGCTCTGGTAGATTTAGCAAAAACACTTTAGAAAAGCAGAAAATAATAAAAAACCCCTGAATTTTTACCCCTTTGATGTGGTTTTCCCAGCCTTTGAATTGGAAAATGCTGCAGGGTTACCCTCGTGTCCCCTGTCACTGAGCACCCTACTCTTTCAGCAACCTACAAATGCTATTTCGGGTTATCTGAAGACTTTGAAAACAGTTGTGTATTTATCATAAGTACAGCCCATCAAAAGTGAATCAAAAGAGGCATTTTTAAAAATTTTGTATTATCCATATGTTAGATTTTTTTGAAAGGCTGGTATTTTTCTGCCTTTTGTAAACAGGTTTTAGTGATGCTCCATACAGATTTTTTCCACTGGAGTTTCTGATAACTAGAACATTATGGTTGCTTGGTGTGTAGATTGATTAAGCAGTTTAAGATGAAATTTATGTTTAAATTTCTGCATCTACATAACTGAGCATATAATCAGTGTTAAACTAAAATAGTCAATAATGATAACTAACAATAAACAACACCATCAGAAGTTCATTTTTCAAGAAAAAAAGGAGTTGCTGTATGTTTTTATACATGCAGCCATTACCAATGTTGTAGTTCACAGGTTTGCTAACTTTTTCTAGTGATGGGTAACTTTTACAATTAATTTGAGTTAAATAATTAAGCCCGGGCAACTAAGAACATTTTTGAGCCATAATTAAAGAAAAAAAATAGCTTTTAAGCAATGTTTTAACTTGTGCTGAACAGCAGTCTCAGGAAGAATGAGGTTTTCTTTCTGCTCTCGGCCGATTTGTCAAAGTACTATTAAGAATTTTTAGTTATAAAAAAAAATGGAGTGAACCTTTATTTTTCCTCCTCTAATTTATTACGGTTGATTACGCAGCTGGAATGGGAAGGTAGCTGCTGTTTGTAGTTAAATAACTCCTCACAATTTCTTAAAGAAATGATCTTCAAAGCTTTAATGGGTCAGTGGCTCAAGTACAAAGGAAAGATTGATTTTCATACTCCCACTCTTTGTTCCCAAAGTTTAAAACAGACACGTTCTGGTAAATTAGTTTGTCTATGTTATTAATGGAAGAACTTATTAAACTCCCATAAATACATGGTGGTATCTTACTTAAAACACAGAATGCATTTGCTTTGGAAAAAAAACACATTTAAAAGTAAACAGGGGTGTAATATTTTCATTTGATTTCAGAAATGCCTCGAAAGGCAGAAAGCAGGAGAGTTGGGGGTTTGCAGAATATATTAGGTATGCGTAATGATGAATGGCACAAAGAGCGTGGGCTCGTGTGGATAGAAAATATGTGTTTTGCCTTTAATGAAAAGCATTCCCATGCTGCGTAAGTGGCAATGCTGTGAGGAGAAGCAAGAAATATTGTCTGGGTGAAATGTTTCTGTCCAGCGAGGCTGATGTGCACGTTCCTGGGCTGAGCCCTTAGCGCAGGAGCGATCCTGGGGTCAGGGCAGGCTCCAGCGCTGGCTGGGAGCTGCTGTGAGAGAGATCACTCAGCTCCACGGAGGGAGCAGCACTGCTGCTGTTCCAGGGGCATCAGGGGAGTGCTCCTGAGCCAACACAAGCTGCCAGAGCTCCTCCTGCATCAGCTGAAGGTCGGCCCAGGTCCGTGTCTTCTCCTCCACAGGCGGAGACACTTCTGATATATTCTCATGGCCTCTGAGGTCACTGAGTTTCCCCTGATGAGCTGCCTGCCTGTAGAAGGATGTCTGGCCACACTTAATCACCTTTTCTTTCACTCGTCCAAAAGAGTTTTTTTTTCCCTGTGAACAAACCCCCCACATCTCACCAGTTCACAGGGAGGGACAGACCTTCAGAAACGTTCCCAGTTGACCCCATCAGCAGCTACAGGGGTTCCTGTATCACATGGGCTCTGCTTAACTAAAAATTCACTACCAGGGCTGTTTCCAGTGGAAAAAACACCTGTGAGACTGGAACTCATGCCAGTGCAGCCTGCCACTGGAGGGGTAAGCTGCCTGTGACAGGCCATTGGGGTAGTATTGGTGGATTGATAACTAAACAGAGCTGGTCTGTGTGTTCCCTGCTCCCACTGGAGGCAGTGGAGATTATCCTGATGCTGTTCCTGCTGCTCTTAGTCCTGCTGATGATTCTGCTTAGAAACTTTAGCCTGAAGGTCAGAACCATAGGGTTAATTGTGGGAAGATCTGGAGGTTTCACTTGGATCGTGATGCTCAGTGGATGGGCAATGCATTTGGACTTTGGACAAGTGATCTTTCCATGCCCTTGTTTGGTTTTTTTTAATTTTTTTTTTTTTTTTTTTTTTTTTTTTCTTTACCAGGGATATTTGATATGGTCCCCAGCAAAATTGGAGAAGGAATCGTATAACTGTGCTTTGATAGAGGGAGGTGCAGGGTATGATCAGGGTCCAGCCAAAATCATCCATACCAGCACCCAGGGGAAAGGACAAGCCTGTGTGGAAAGACCCTCTTGTTAGAGCAGGATACGAGGGTAGAAGATCTAAGGTGACAATTTTTTTTCACAATAGACTATTTCCTTCCAATGTGAAAGCTTCACAGAGGTGATTTACACAGCCACTGTGAAGTATCAGATCGGAGCATTTCTAGCAAATCTTATGAGCTCAGAAGTGTTTTGGTTTCCTAAAGACATTTTATTCAATAAATGTGTACTCTGCATTGAAATGTAAAGAATAAGGTCAAAACTCTCACAAAAATAATCAACTGATCAATGCTTGAATCTTCTACTCCCTGTGTACTCATTCCTCCCTCTCTGTGTTTGTGGAACATTTCCAATATTTTGAATGGGTTCTGGAGCAGAAATGAAAGCAAGGCTTCATCTGCTTCTTTAGCAGCACAATCTTGGGGTTCTCCAGCACAATTACCCTCCCCAGTCCCAGTGAGTTTGCTTTTTCAGAGGCACAACAGGGTCTCAAGAAAGTTCTGCCTCCCAGAAAGGGTTGGGAGGCTGATCCTGTATTGCAGCAAGAATGGGGAAATAAATCAGTGTGTGCTCCACTGCAGCTCAGGGGAGTGCTGCAAACCCAGGTGTTTGCTCTAGTCCTGGTCACACAGGACATCAGGGTACTCATGGAACAGGCTGTCATACTGCTTATTTATTTACAACCTTTGTAAATCCTCAGTGCAGAAGACATCTCCTGTACTGGAGATCAATTGCTTCATTGCCTCCCAGTGCATTAAAGCTCACTGTGGAAAGTGATTGCCTTTCCTTCCAACCAGTCATTTGGAGATTGCTGCAGATCCTTGATCTTTTTGCAGAAAGGAACTTTCAATTCTAAGCCTCCACTTATTTATTCATGAGTGGTTTTATACTAATTTCTTCATCTTTAAATGTTGCAGTCTAGCTCATCCTGCAGTACACTTCAGGCACATTTTTTTTCCAAAGCAGAGCAAGTAAAAAAACTTTCATCTTCTTTCGTAAGACATCCTCCATGTACAAGAATCATCTTAGCAATCCTTCTCTGACTCATTCCAGCTTGAATTGCTGTTTCTTAGAAAGGAACAATGTGCCCAGACGACTCCATCTTTGATATTTGACCATTCATTACATGGAATTTTTTATTTAGACAGGAATAGGCCTTGGCTGGGTAAGAGAGTTTGACAACAGAGATGAGTAGGATACTGAAAATACTACCTACTTGAATTAATTTTAACAACAGAGATGAAGAAAAAATATAGGCAAGAGAGAATACATACACCAAACTTCTCTCACTGTGGATCATGAATGAAACTTCACATCAGTGGGCTTGAGGCATCTGAAACTACTCTGTCTAGGCTCATTTCTATAGTCATTGTATAAAGAGTTATTGTATCATTTCCTCATTTGTAATGAAGAAAGAAAAATAACATGGAAAAAATGACTGGCTTCAAATACCACACAAAATTTTTTTCTGAAAGATAACAGCCACCTGAATTAATGGTACTGAAATAAAATATACAAGATCAGCACTGTATTTTAAAATATGTGTCATTAAAACTTTTTATGGCTGCTTGTTAGGACAGTCAGAAATACAAATTTGTGAGCCTAGGGTTGGGGTTTTTGCGACTGCCAGTGAGCTGTGTTTTTTTTGGTTTTTTTTGTCACCTAAAATTTTCAGCATCTACTTTGGCTCTGATAATTTGCAGAGGCAGGGTCTGGGGGGATGTCCTTCTGCAATGGTGCAGCTACAGCAGGTGACAGTCCCCATCACGGGGAGACAATCTGGACAGGATGGGAACCCAGACAGTGCCTGTCCTTTCAGGTGCCTGGCATTTGTTTGGGAAATGAGAGTGCATTTCCTGGCTCTGGCACTCAGAGCAAGGCACTTTGCTGCTGCACACATGCTGGACACTGTCTAAGGGAGCTGTGGGCAGACAGAAAAGGAGAGGAAAATATTGCTGGAGCACTTTCCTCTTTTTACCAACAGAGGGATTTGAGAGCCTTTTTCTCCATCTGCAGGCTCTGGCAATGATGCAGCCAAAGGAAACTAAGATGTGTGTATGTAAAAATGGCCCTGTGGATGCTGTGTCGTGTTCAGCCAATGGTTTTACATACAGCACATTTTCCAGGACAGGCTCACTGAAACACAGGCTAAGAAATCTCTTCCAAGGCACCAGAGAGATGGATCTACTGTTGGACTGGAGCAATCATCTGCTTAACAGCTCAGAGCTGCACACACACACAGATTTGGGTCAGGAAGTCAAAAATAACATTACACCAGATTGAATTTAAATGTATGAGGGTTATAAGCAAGCAGAATATTGTTGTGGTGCCTGGGTTAATATTTCCTCTTTTGGAAAGCACTGCAGGATTATTAATGTATATAAGTGGTTAGGCAGGCGTTGCTTTTATATCTCATCTGTGAGGAAAAGCTTCCAAAAAGGCCCTGGCTTTTAACCACAGGCTCTATGGAGAGATAAGATGCCAGTTAGGGATGAAACAGCCCTGCTCTCCTAGCACAGGACATCTCCCCTGTGACTGGATATCCAAGGCTCTTCCACCCACATTTCTAATCTGCCCTGCTGTAGCACTCACTCCGAATCAGTTCATTTCTCCAAATATCTGTTTGCTGTCTCCCAGGTATTTAAAAATGGCAATAAGCACCCAGCTTGCTCCCTTGCTTTCAGCATGCTGGAGAAATGGCTTTATTAATGCTGTGGCTGTAAAGCTGTGTGTGTGTGTGAACACGCCTGTGCATGTGTGCTGAGCTCTGACAAGATTACAGCCAGAGATGCTCTGACTACAGGCTACATCCTATTTAGGCTGCTGCAAAGATTAGACAGAGAAATCTCTCTTTTGTCTTTGAAGCATGAATGGATGCTGAGCTTTCAGCAGTCTGTTAACTGACGAGGTTCCTCTGAAAAATAACAGCAACTTTTGAATTAATGGTTTACCATTAAAACAAGAGATTTTTTTGAAAAAGTCACTATCTGCATTCCCCTCTCCCCCTTCACCCAGCTGAAATGTACGTGGATATTGAATCTCTTTTGTTGGCAGAAATCACAGTAATCTCTAAAGGACGTGCTTTTCCTGCCTTTTCAGGCTACCTCACTGAGGAGAATTCCAAAGATTTCTGGAAAAGCCTTTTAGTGTAGGCAGCAGAGCTCCCCTCCTCGTACCCCTTCCCCCAGCATCATTATAATTTACAGGATTCATATGACCATGTAAATACCTTGTGATTACATGGAAAATACCTCACAAATACATAATAATTACAAGTTCATGCAGATTACTTAGTAAATACATTTGAAGTAAGAAAATAATTCAAAGATTAATTATCCCTTAAATCAGAGTATTTAAATTATTTTCCCCAAAATGTACAAATATATCTGCAGTGACTTCAAGGCTGGCAGAGAAGGGGTTATGATGGTTCTGATCTGAGAGGAAAAAATGAAATTTGACAGGCATGGATTATTTAAAGCATGCAGACGTGAGCCATATAACCATTACACTTTGATGCAAATCATAGAGGAAAGCACAGGAGGGATGGCCTGCACAGAGAAGTAGTGGACAAAGTTAGGATTTCCTGCCATCAACTTGAAATTTAAACAAGTAATCATTTATTGGCAGTGCAGCATTACATTTCTTGTTGCATGCATTAATGTCAGCAACTGGGACAAACATTTTGACAATTCTATTAAAATGCTTCACCATTCCCTATCTAACACCTGTTAGCTCTAATTTTCTTTCCTGAGACGTACATCAGTAGACAGTGCAGATTCCAAATCATTTATCACTTTTAAAGTGTTTCCATATGAGCTTTTTGGGGGGCTTATCTTGGCCTTAGGAAAACCTTTTCTGATGTATTAAAATTCAGTACTTAGAGGGGGAAAAAAAAGTGTAGACATCAGTGTTTCATAGCATTCATGTCTGGTAATTATTAGCCTAAATTATGGCTCGCACATGACTTGACAAAGTGGACCATGCATTTAAAAAAGCTGCTCACTAGACATGCACTGCTCAATATGTTCCAAGTTATTGAGATGTCAGTCAGTAATCATAAAGCAAACACCCCTCACTGAAAGGACCCTGCTAAGAGGGCTATGAGGCCTGGGGGACTACCTAAAAATGTCAGAAATGTTACAGTCTAAATGAATGACATCAGCAAGAGAACGTGTTTAAAAACATGTGCAATTACCTAATACAATAAAATGGAAATCCTGGAACATGACAGACCCGAGGAGCAGTGCTTGGGAAGGAGCATTTAAAAACAAAACAGAATACTCTGCTGTGGAATCAGAAAACCTTCATATATATGAACTTTCCTATATATAAACCTTCATATAAACAGGAAAACTGTGAAAAAATGATCACATTGGTGTTTTTGCAGCTACACATTGCAGAAAGGGGAAGAAACAACGTTATATTCTTTATCTACTGGCACATAATAGACTTCCTTATCATTATGTATGTTAAATCACTCCCTGTGTTGCTCCTATCATGCAAAACAAGGTGTTCTGTGAATTAATGCAGTGTTGGTAATCTCTCACCTTTTACAACGCTGACCACAAGTTAATCAGCTTGCAGGGAGATGAGTGTTATGTACAGTATTTTAGAAGTACTCGCCTTTGCAATGCAATATCCTTTATGAAAGATAAGGCCTAACCTATTCTCACTAAAGTGTGTGGGAATTTTGCTGATGATTCGGGTGGCTAAAATAATGTGTCCAACATGCTGGATTTACACCAAGAGGCTCTGCAGAAACAGTGCAGGGGGATGTGACAGAAGGTGATGTCTGGGGAAGTAAACACGGGTGCTGCAGCCTGGACTCTCTGAAATTTTTCAAACACAGATTCTGTTTTTGTTGCCTGGACTGCTCACACGAGGCAGCCCCTGAAAACCCCCGCACACCTTTGAAAAACTGGGCTCCATCCCTTTGCACTTTCTGAAGGCACGTGCAGAATGCACACAAACAAAACCCAGAAAACAAAGCCCCCGAGGCAGCTGGCAGCCAGCAGAGCTGTGTACATCTGTGGGCACTTTAAAAGTGTCCATCAGCGCATGGAGACGCACCTTTCCTTTCACACGTCTGCTGTTTACTAAATAACATTTCAGCACAGTTTTCATCTTATAAGGAAAGTGTTTGAAACTTGGAATAAGTGCACTTAATTAAAGGAAGGCTGTGAAAATGTGCACTAATCTGATATGACTAATAGCAAAGTGCATGAAATTGCTAATTAGAATTTCATTAAAGGTGCTGCTTTATCAGACTGCGAATATCACAACCTTTAAAATTCTTTCAGGAAAGCTTAATTCCTTTTCAAACAGAAATATTCTTTAAAGACATTTGATTTGTTCTGAAGGAATTTGTAGCTTAGGCTGAAACATAAAATGTTGCCAGTATTCCACGGGAGTAATATTTGAATAAAAATATGTATCAGGTACTTTCTTTCATCTGGCAGATGAATAATTTTTTTTGAAAATATTATTGTTCAAATAATACAATCAGCTAAGAAAAATAAAGTTTAATCTTTAGATTATTTCAAACATTTGTTTTTATGCCTATACTGTAATATTTGATATGCTTTTCCTTTAAAGGAGGAAAGAAATGAAAAGATTGCTTCAAAAGTAATGTATGAACAATAAAATATACAACTATGAATATAATTTTATAAAAATACATGAGGGTTTGGGTGTCCAGAAAGAGAAAATTAATTGTCTACCTTGATTTTTAAAAATACATCAAAAACTAGTATTCTTTTTGAAATGTCTTCTAACATCTTAAACAGAAATAATAATTAAAAAATCTGTATTTTTAAGGTGTTGTTGGAGAAAACTTCAAACTCTGCACAAATTTCTTGGTAATGTTTTAATTAATTGTACGTCTTTTTTCCCCCCCTTGCTGCAACTTACTGCTTTTAATTTCATTTTTTGCTGCTTGCCTCACTTTTCCAACAGCAGATTTCTTCTAGTCTGATTTATTGTTAATTTTGGAAGCACACTCTGCCATCAGCGATTTTATTTGCACTGAACAACTCCCTTTTGCCCGGGCATCCCCTTTCTGTGAGTGATGGGCAGTGCCAGCCTTTGGAAATCACCTGGATTCCAGGTTCCCTTTTCTGGGGGAGCAGCTATTCCCCACCAGCTTTTGCCCCTGACTCTTAGGAAATGCCTTCTCCACTATTCCCTGATCCTTCCTCCCCCAGAGCAGGATCTCCGTGGCAGAAAGGGCTTTTTTCATCAGCTTTGCAGTGAATTCATCCTCTCAGAGGGTGCTTTTGACAAAATTCTCACTTATTTGTGTGTCACACTGTGATTTTTGTCTCAGCAACCACCAGGTTTGCTTGCATAAGCAGAGAAGGGTTGGGGCTTAAATAGGTAACAGCAAAATGAAAGATCCTTGGAGCAGCTGAAGTTTGTGTGTATTAAAAAAAAATCCATCAAGGCTCTCCATCTGTGGGCTGCAATTATTGTTATTAATATTAGCAAAAAAAAAAAGTAGTTTTGCTGGAATTAGGTATTCAGAGCACATTTTTAGAAAGTCAAATTAAAAACTAATCAATGCAAATTTACATGACAAAAAGATTCTTGGAAATGGATAAAGAGTGAACAGAAGAATCTTTACTTACGAGATAGTATATTATTACTTTGAGCATTTTAAAAATCACATGTCAATTACAGTTTGGTGTGATTTCAGCTCTTGTTATAGGTATTTTCATGCCAGTAGGTATTTTATCAGTTGGACAAAGCAACACATAAAAGTCATTTCAGCTTTCTTCATAAATATGCCAACTTTCTTTATGTACATTTGCTTTCTACAATAAATACATTGATAAAAAAATCAGTCTAGACTCAAATAAATGAAAATTATGCTTATTAAATCTAATGTCTGGTGTCAAAAGTGAGGTGTCAATCTTACCTATCTTACTTCTAAGCAAGGCAAACAAAGCTGCTAATTATAATATTTAAGTTTAAATATAGAATTATTGTTCAAATACAGGAAACAATGGTGTGGTTGTTCTTTCTACAGCTATATGATTAAGACTACTTATGTCTCATTTTATGCAAAATAAATGACACATGATTGTGATTTAATTCATGTTAAGTAAATGTCTATAAATTTCTAAAAAAAGCAATAACAATCCATACCTTGTTACTTGTCAATAACTGCATTCAGAACAGTGGGGAACAGGGAAAAATAAATAATTGCTTGGAAAAAAAAAAACCCCAACCCCATGCCTACACGAAAGGAGTAGCATGCAATAATTTACACCACATTAATCTAAGGCTGCTGGTCGTAACACAGCGAGGGTTATAAATTGATGTAGTTCTGTGCTATCCTGCTGCACTTTATTGTCCCTTTCCTAAAGCCACCACTCCCAGAGTGGAGGTGCCTCAATCCCCACGCCGAGATTAGCGCTCCGTAAACACGGGGCTGCGCTCAGCAAAGTGTTTGCCCAGCAAAGATAAGGCACTGGCATTTACAATTTCCTTTTTCAGAAATCAGAGCGTGGATATGTTTTGGTGTGCAGAGGAAAACCAGCCCTGGGTCCTCCCCTCTTCCTGGTGAGGTGAGGAGAGGGTGGTGCAGGCTGGATTTGGGGTCTGGTCTCCAGCATGACCCCGACTCTCCAGTATGAGCAGGGGATGTCCCAGCACCCCCTGGGTTTGGCCACACCAGTAATAGAAAAAGCAATCAGGAAGGTCTTGGGGTGTCAATTTTAAGTCCTGATGCTACTTGGTGGCAGAGGGGCAGCTGTCACCAGCACGCCCTGGGGGCCCATGGGACCAGCCCCAAGCACCTGGCCTGGCACACCCCATGGAAATGCAAACCTCTGATATTTTGGGGTGAGACTAAAAGCCATATAACTGCCTGGCTGGATTGCTCAGCCTGTGCTGGTTATGAAGGATGATGTGAGGCTGTTCCCAGCTTTAAAAGGAGAATTTGTTTGAAGGTTGACTTTAGTGGGTTGTAGGTGCAGAAAAGGTGCTGAATCTGGCTCGGGGTAAAGAAGCTGGATTTGTTTGCAGGATTTGCAGAGTTTGCACTGGCCTGACAGAAAGTTGTCTCCTTTGCTCACAGGTCCTGTGCAGAGTCAGGACTTGAACTTGATGATCTTTGTGGGTTGCTTTCAACTCAGCATGTGATTCTGTGATCCTGTGATTTTGTGATCCTGTGATCCTGTGAATGTGCACACTTGTGCTGTGGTTATCATGCCAACTTCCACAGCTCTATATGGCTCCCCTCAGCAATGCTGAGGAATTTTGTTCCTTTGCCACTGTTCTACACTGTTTGGCTTGACAGAAAAATATCAATCACTAAGAAAAGCACCTGGTTTTGCCAGGTTTTTTATTACCCACTTCCTGTTCACTGGACTTTGCTGGGACCCAGCAAAGCCATGGAAGCCATGATCCCCAAGGGACATACAGACCTTAAATTTATGTATTTCCACCCTGTGCCATGGACAGTGACACCTTTCACTGTCCCAGCTTGCTCCAAGCCCTGTCCAACCTGGCCTTGGACACTTCCAGGGGTGAGGCATTCACAGCTTCTCTGGGCAGCCTGTGCCACGGCCTCGCCACTCTCACAGGGAACAATTTCTTCCTAAATTTCCTAATTTCTTCCTTCTAAACCTCCTCTCCTTCAGTGTAAACCCTTTCCCATATGTCCTGTCACTACATGCTCTTGCACAAATCTCTCTCCATCGTTCTTGTAGGCTTCCTTCAGGTACTGGAGGGCCATTAGATTATCCTGGAGATTTCTCTTTTCCCAGTTTTCTCGGCCTTTCCTCATAAGGGATGTCCTCCATTCCTCTGATCATCTTGGCAGCCTCCTGTGGACTCACTGCAGCAGGTCTGTGTCCTTCCTGTGCTGATGAACATCAAAGTTGGACACAGAATTCCAGGTGGGCCGTGCCTTGACCTGCTGCCCACGCTGCTTTGGGTGAAGCCCATTGTCAGCTAATTTCTAAAAGACTGATAGATTTTCTGTGCTTTGCTAAATGACCAGCCAGAAAAGATCAGAGATTTCTCTTTCTTCCCTGTGGTGGCAGAAGCACTAAATCTGCTAATTATGTTTACAGTGAGCCAATAATCCTATGTTTTTTGTTAGAAGTGATGGACAGTAGCACAGAAGAGAAACAGTGAGAAAGGAGAAATAAGCAGGAACTGCATAAGCTTTGCGAGGCCTTATGGGTTACTTTCAATTTCTTTGAAAATCTTGCTTTGTTTTTGACTTTATCTTATTTTGTTTTTTCAGCCTTCCTCTGTATCTTGTCTTAGATTGAGTCCTTTGTCTCTTCCCCCTCTGTGTTTCTTTCCTTTCTTTTATGCTGCTTCCCAGGCCATCTAATTTATTGTCCACTACCTTCAGGCTTGATGGTTTCCTCCTGTGCAAATACAACATGCTTTGTATTTTCCTCTTCCTTAGTCCTCGACACATGCAAGACTTTGCCATTTTTTTTCCTCACATAATCTCACTGCACAAACTGCTAAAACTTGTAAAAATATTGGTGCTGCTTAAGTTCAATGAATGAGTCCCTTCCTCTGTCACCCTTGGACATCTCAAGACAAACCTCTTTTACTAGGTTGTGTGTAAAAAGTAAAGCAGTCTGGTGTTTTTGGAAGAAAAACTAAGAGAAGAAAACTTATTTTCCCCACCTTTTGTTGTGTATGACTTGAAACTCCAGCTCTGCACACAAATTGCAAGAGTCTGCACTGTTTCATCCTAACCTTTGTGGGTAATCCTACCAACCTACCCAATCAACTGGAGATCATTAAATATTAGACATATTACTGCAAAGTGCTGCTTTATAACTCACATAACAAGCCCCTAAATAATTCAATATAAATAGCAAACACATCCTGCTCCTCAGTGATGGGAGGTTGTTTAGATCAACACATGCCACATCTCCAGGATCTCCCACACTCCAGAATCCCTACAAAGTTAATTGCTGGTTTCTGGCAGCAGGAAGCATGCTGGGAGCAGAGGGTTCTGTTTCAGTTTTTTTGGCTTTTGAAAACATCCCCCACCCACTTTGCCCTTACTTGTACAACACCAGGTACAACAGGAGGATGGAAATCACGTGGTGAGACAACAACCAGGGCTGGCACCAGCCCTGCATTGGATTCATTTGTGAATTCAAATATAGGCTTTAATGCCAATTGTTTTGCCTGTTAGATTTATGTACCATGCCATACATGTTTATACAGATTGTAAAAGTCTAATAAGAACAATCAAGCAATTACATCACCTTGCACTGCCTATGGAATGCACATGGAAAGGTGTTCACACCGTGGTGCCTCCCAGCTTTGCAATGGAGGCTCTTTGAAGGCTATAAATAGACAAGAAGCCTCAGAGTAAATTAGCAACACTATAATTTCCATTAGACACCTGCCTTGTAGTGTGGAGGTGCCCAGGTGCTCTTTGTACTTGTACATATATATTTAAAACCAATGTTTTGGTTTCTAAATACCCCAAACTCTCTTCTGTTTGTAATGTTCATTTTCTGGCTACATGCTGATTTTAAATAGTCCTAGGAGAAAAAAAAAAGGGGGGTGAATAAGTCTTTAAAATAATTTGAGATGAAGTTCTATCTGTGAATTCCTGGTCTGATCCAAACCTCCTTGAAGTAATTTAAGAGTTTTGAAGACACTTTTGTGGTCTTTGGCTCGCATCTGTAGCTCTATTAATTCTGCATATTAAGGACCACCCAGTTTTCAGCTAGTGTCTCAGCTTCAGTGGAATAATTCTAGCTGAAGATCTTACTCAGAGACAAATACATAAGGAAGTGAAATTATTCAGCTATATAAATCAATAAATATTTCTGTTACCCTGAAACTGTGTTAATAACAGCATCAACTCATCAAAGAGATTTCAGATAAAAATAACTGTTACGTTCAGCAGAGTTATAAATGATGCAACACTCAGCTACTTTTCAGAAATCAGCTACTGTAAAAAGCAAATATTTAAAATAAAGAAGTATCCCTTTTTCCTTCTCTAGACACATCACAGACTCTCGGTTCCATTTTTGCAGGATTTTATCTCTTCATTAGCCACTACAACAGTGGGCAGTGTTGCATCAATATTACAAACACATTTCCCAGGCATAGCTGATGTTCTTCGGAGTCAGTACCACACATCTGAGGTGCGTGAAAAACACTAAATTGCATTTGATAGCTCCCAAATTGACTTGTTTCATTTAATTAAAAAAAGCCCACAAGACTTTTGGAGTAAGCCTGGTCACCAAAACAGTACAACTCCTCTTTTGTGCGCATGTGTGTGTTTAAATATATACATGTATATATACACATTTATATATATGTATATATATATACACATAAGTATGGGTTCTGTTCTGCTCCCAAAGATGCTAAATATGGAAACTGTGAAAGGCTGGCTGAATTTTTCAATTCTCTTCCAAAGATGGGACCAGCACATTCTGCTACTTCTGGTACTTTGGAAAACAGGAGTTTTGCATCACAGCATAAGACTGAGTGCACGCTTCTTACAACTGGAACTGAACAAAAATATAACATTTTTTCAATGCCTGCAAGTGTGTGTTAATCCATGAGGCCTTTCTGATTGCTAGAAACAGAAATATAGAAATGTTACTTGCTGCTGTATCATCAGGCATTGAATAAACACAAAGGTACAGGCTTCCCATCAGCTAACTCCCAAGTCTCTTGACACATCAATCTAATATAAATTTTGCTAATTGAAATCTTTTCACACAGGCATTGTAGTTGAAAGGTACTATAATAATGCTCTATTTGGAAATACCCCTTAAAAAAATCAAAATTCATCAAGTACTTTAATGGCCTTGAGTGGGTACTTGAGAATTGAACAGCAGATGTAACATTTACACTGAAGTGCCTCTCACAGGCACTGGACATGTGTGAAATGGGTAAAATATATTATAAACCCTCTTTACCAGTGAGTCAGGAAGGGGTTTAAGACCTTGGCTTTCCACCTTTTTCTGTTCAAAATATAGGTAAAAAGGTAAAATCTTGCATGTTTCCTTCCACAGGTTTTTTTTCCCCACTGCAAATATATTTTAAAAAGTAAAATAAAAAAATCCATCAGTCTAACAACATGCATTCACTGCAATCATGTTTGATGTGTCCTGAAGAATTTGACTGTGCATATCTTGCTGGAGGAAACATGTGTGTTATTTATCAGATAGGCTTGTCTTCTTTCCAGGACTGCCAAGGATAATGTTATGCAACGTTACAGGACGAGATGACAGATTACTGGGTTTCATGCCAGTAAATGATCTCTGATAATGCTGGGAACTAAACATAAAAATCAGGAACTGGAGAGATGCAAGGAGTTATGTCTCTTTTGGACTGTTCTGTATTTTACTAGAGAATAGAGAGTTCTGAAACTTGGACTTTAGGAACTGTGGGCTGCGGAATCTAAAATATTAGGCACCCAGCAGAGGTCTTATACAGTAGTTTCCCCTAATCTCAGAAACATCTGTTCATTTTTAGAAGTAAATCTGTATACAGTTTACGTTTCAAGGAGGGTCAGATTCCATTCTTCAATTTCCTTTTTGTGTGTATGCCTGTGTATCACTCATTGTGTTTGCAGTCAGTGTGGGGTTTATCCCTGTTTTCTTTTTCCTCCTGGTGTTGCCTATATCCTTGAAATAAAGCTGACTCATTTTCCAATCAAGAAATGTGTAAATAAAAACGATTCCACAAGTGTCAGCATGTGATATTCCCTCTTTGAGAAAACTGGGAGTACCCTAAGCAAAGCAAAAACTAAAATACCTTCTGGACACATGGGAAGGGATTTTCCTTGTACTCAAAGCTGCAGGACTTCCAGAGCACACCAGCCAATTGATTACCCATTCAGTCTACCCTGTTTCCTTTCACAGAACAAATAAGATTTATGACAATTTAGAGATGAGATGAAGTTTTGAAGCTTCATTTGATTTTTCAGCTTCAAAGAAGGAAGGCCTCCAGAACAGAGGCACTGGGTTCTTACCACACAGAATTGATTTTTCTGGAGGCAGCTCTTCCATTCACCAACTTGACTGGAGTCTCTTTTTGTAGGAATGTCTTCCCAGTAATTCAAGGGCTGGCAGTGAGCATAAGGGAAGCTCCCTCCTAAGTTTCTTTCCATTCTCTTAACATTGGTGTTGGTGTCCAGATTGCTCAAGGCACGGAGGATTTGTTTTTAAACAAATTTTCAAAGCAGTCAGTCTGGTTTGGTGATAGCTGTAGAAGGGTTGTCAGCTTAAGCTGCAATAAACAATAGGAAATGCTGGACAATCATGTATTTCTTTGGTAATCAAAATGCATTTTCCTTGTGGTAACACAGCAGGGGGAAAAGACCAACCTGTTTACAAAGGCTTTTGGGGTTTAGAGTTCTTAATGAGTGATGCTGTAGGATTGTGCTGGTGCAGGTACCCAGAGCCTGTGGGTAGTGCTAGAGAGCATCCCCAGTATGTAAGAAGAGGAATAATAACAATAAAAAAAATCTTTTTGTGAGGAATCACTTCAGAAGTTTTGGCTTTTTAAATTTTTGCTTGAATGGTACATTTGGATGAGTCCATGGGCATGGAAGCTAATGGCTTCATGAAGAATTGAGGACAAGGAATTTTGAACAGAAAAGGCAGAACCCTAAACTAGGCTACTGTGTACCTCTGCTGTGGAGAGCTGACTTTTGCTGTTAAGCAATCAGACTGCTGAATTACTTATAGCCATAATAAAAAGACAGGTTCTTACTAGTTTTATTCCTCTGTACAGATCATTGGCTGGAGCTTCTGAATCCCTATAGTCTGACCCAAATGGATCTCACTCACCCTTTGGGGCAGATGCTGATTTTGGTCATCTCTGCAGTGTTTGGCCCTGCGAGCCAAGCCTGTGTGCAGACAAATATTTTAAAGTGTGTCAGGACTGGCTTTGCAGCTCCAAGTTCCTTGACCACAAGGGACCCAAGCCCACCCTCTCCTGACTCAGGCAGTGCATTCCAGCTGTGAATCCACATGCTCGTTGCAGCAGAGCCCTGGCGGATCTGTAAGATGCTGTTTCTGATAGCAGGGAGATGTACAAGTAGGTATAACCTTCTAACTCCTGGCATTTTAAACCACTCTGTCTTTCTTGTTCTTCCAGCAGCCTCCTTGTTGAACAATATCAGGCAAAGGACAGGTATTGTAAATCTTTGCCTGCAGGAGCTTTAGAGATGTAGGAACAAATGCTAAGAATGCTCAGGCTTTCGGAAAAGGCCCCAGGTCCTTCAGGACTCGAACGTTTCTCCCCAGAAGTTTTTGGAGACAAGACAAAAATATTTGGCAGTATTGAATGAATCAGATAGTGCAAGGCAATCCAGAAAGATGAGTGTTGATTTACCTGTTTCTCCCCGAAGAGAAGGAGGGGACACGCACAGGAAATGTTTTCCTTGATCAAAGGCCATGGTGAATGACTGCAGTAAAATGTATCAACTTTCATGCTCCATTTAGCTACTGCAATGGCTAATGAGAAATGTAGAAGTTTGGTAGTTCTTTGACGGCTCTGGGAGTTTGGAATCAGGTTCATGAGGAACCACTGCAATGCTAATCAGAAATTGTTAACTTATAAAACTTTATCTGAAGAGACTTTTTCCTCTGTTGTTTGGACTATTGCCTATTTTACAGCAGATAACTGATTCCATCGTGCAAAAATATACTCCTAGCAGAGGTCTTCGGTGATAAAGCTTTTATATAATGTTGGAAAAAGGAGTCTTGATTGCATTCTATATGACTAAAATGAAGATATTTTCTCTCTCATTCCCACTCCTCCCATAGTGACAGATAAACTCTCTCTGGATGCAGAGGAGTTTCACTGTTAGCTAAGATCAGGGGCCTGAAATTAAAATGAGACAAGCTTCTGAATATGGAAAATTACCTTCCTTGTTTGGATTCAAAGTATTCATATTGGTAGAAATATTTTTAAAATCCTCTACAGTAAAAGAGGATGCTTTTCAAATGCTGAAATTTTCTTTGGGCAAAGTTAATTGGGAAAAATTTCATCATGAAAGAATCTAAATAAAATATTTTTATTATGCTATAAGTAATGACCCCTTCTGACCCCTTCTATTGTCAGTGAAAAAAAACCCAAAACCCTCAGCAATTTTCTAGATACAAACTAGAAGACAATATTACTTTTTAAAAAACATCTCTTAATTCCAAAATTCTGCAGCGTCCTTCATGTTCTGGTAGACTGGATAAGGAGAGATGTGGATTAAAACTTGTTTTACAAAAGCAAACCCAGATTAAGAAGGTTGATGAGTGAAATGTAAAACCACCTCAGTTTGCTCAAAACTTTTATCTGTTTCTCTCTTCAACTCTAAACTTTCGTGGATGAGATAAAATAGGAACTGAATCCAAACAAGCCGGTTTTGCAAAAGCTCCTCAGCTCTTCTCTAAAAATAAGATTAAAGAAATCCTCTAGACTGCAGGAGATGACTTTATCTCGTTACATTGCAAACCTCATTCCCTTACTTTAAATCTTCTTCTCTCTTACTAAAGATAACTAATAGGGATGCTGAGAACCATTGTATTCTGTTGACATCTTTAAACACAAAGCAAGCTATCAATATCTGGCTTTCAAGGGGTCTCTCTGCTACCGTTCTCAAGTACAAAAGTTTATAGTCATATCATTATAAGAAAGACATATTTCTACACGTGCTAATGGAATTTACTTTTGTGAATCTTATTGAGGAACCTGGGACACCAAGGACATTATTGTGCTGTGATTTCTGCTGGTGTAACACCCCTGACTTCAGCAGAATTACATGTGATTTCCTCTCTACTATCCTGCAGCAGAAAGGAGTCCAGAGACACTGGGGCAGGCCATGGGCAGGAAACAAAAATTCTGTGCCTTTTAAAGACAATTTATGCTAATGAAATATGATAGCTAAAATCACATCCCATTATGATAGAAAATTGTGACATGGTGACTTTCCTGGAGCTACGTTCAGTTCTTTGTGAGGTGAACTCACTGTGACAGGTTTAGACATTTGTCTGGACAAGCCCTGCATATTGTTTAGAAGAATTCTTGTTTTAAAAATAGTACTGATGGCAACAGTTTGCACAGAACTATCAATATGCAGCATTCTTGGCAAAGATGTATTTGGCAGGGAGGGAGGAGGCAAATTCTTTTTTCATTTGCCACAGTGAGAAGTTAATGGAATGGGTCTAGATCTGCAAATACTTGAGATGAGATTCTGGCTCAATATCCTTTGCACAACTCACTGAAAATGCTGACCAACACAATAACTTAATTAGGATCAACTGAACTCATCTAAGTCTCTGAGCAGTTTCCCTGATGATGTTTTTCTTTCCTTTTATTTAGCCCGGCGTGATGAGCCCGTTTCACTATCTGACACCCTCTGGGCTGAGTGCATCCCCGTTGTAACAAGATCTCTCATATTTAGAGAATTACTTTGGGATGAATGTGGTCTCTTGTGTTTGCACTAAGTATAATACAGACACTAAACTGTGGATTATTATTTCCTAGTGGGATATCTGTGTCTTGTGATGAGATTAAGGAGGATGCAGCTGTGAATGGGACCAGTTTGGCTAAGTTGCTCCAAAAAAATTTAACTAGAGTAACTTTGGTTTGTGAAAAACTGGCTATGTGCTACGTTCAGGAATAAGCTCCCACATAAAATCCTCACAAAGCATGTGCAAAGCTCCTTTGTGGTAAAACAGAGCTGTTTTGACTAGCCATATATGTTTCCTGTGTAAATCCGCCACATCCTGGTCTGTAGCTCTCTTGCATATCAAGTTTTCATGTGAGTCAGATTCCCAAGGCATCTTTGCAGAATAATAAAGTCATACATGACCATGTAAATGATACCCCTGAAAAAGCCCCTCAGTCTTCTTTTGAAAGTCGTTTCCAAGCCCAGATTTACACATTCCAGTTTCCAAAGCTGCTCAGATAATTGCCAAAACAAGAGCGCTTCACTATGCTCATCTCTAATTAGTAAAATCTGACTTTTGTCTTCCTGTGACAATAGCTTTCCATGTCTCTGAGAAAACAGGAGATTTATAGGATACTGGTGATATTTATTTCGAGATGGCATTTTGTTCATCATTTCAATACAGCCAAATTAAAGGCAGTATTTCTGTTCATTTAAGTCGTAATTTGTGCATTCCTTTTATCATCACAATCCCTGAGAATGTGGAAGATACAAAATCAGTATAACACATTAGCAATAGATAATACAGTCTAAATAAACATAATAAGCTTTCCTATATGTCTCTAGACCAAACCTTATCTAAAAATACCCTAATGAAGCTGAACCATCCAATTACTTGTTTCTTGGAGGAACCCCTTATTAATGACATTGCAGTGAGGGAAAAACATTAATTATTGGACACAGTGGGATCTTTTACATTCTGTCTAGTCTGAACAGCACCAATTAATACAACAATAATTATCAGCTAGCATGGCAGGCTGGCTGAGCACAGCTCCTATCTGCTGATTGGGTGGGGAATGTGGGACAGCTCTCAGGCTGTGCAGATTTCTCAGACTTAGACCCCTTTTATTTTTTTGCACTGCTATGTGAGAACTGAATCCTAGAGATATTAGAGCAGGTGGATTACCCCATTGAGGAGGGGCTGTTCTTGTGAGAGGCAAAGCACAGGTGCCACAGTGTGAGAAATGCCATTCCCTCCTTCATCTCCCACCCACCTGCTGTCTGACTTTCTGTCACTCCAGGTTTAACACGATCACTCTTTGATAAGAGGAGTGTGATGGTGCAGGCTTTTAAAGTTGTCTGTTTGCTTGCTCCCTTGTCCTCTCCCCAGCTATCTCAAAATGACAGTTTACAAATGCAGGAGCAAATGTTGACATGATTTATTGCCACCACTGTTGCTGCAAAGCAGAATGTTTATTCTCCATCAAATTCAACCTGAGGCAAACACCAAGTATGGGAAACTTCAGCTCGAAAGGTTAAAGTCTGCAAAAGTTCTAAGTGACTAGAGGAGGAACAATGGAAAGTGTTAGACAACCTGAATAACAGGCGTTACTACTCCACTGCCTATAATAATAATAATTCACCTTTTATCCATCGAAGATAAAAGGACACAATGTGGGAAAATTAAGCTGTATAGACATCTTGGGGATATCTCATCTGAGATCACACACCACTTCTTTCTTGTGGTTATCATGATTTTATCAGAGCCACTTTGAAGTCTATATAGCCTTATATCTCAGTTATCTACATTTCATCCTGTATGTATTTATTGCAGATGGGCCTAAGCTGCTAAATTCAGATCCAAATCCAGATTCTGATTTTGAATTCCCTAAGGTCCGCAGCTAGCTTGAAGCTAGGGTTTTGGTTTGGAATCATCTCTATTTATGGGTAAGAAAAAGGGGTTTAATATATGCTCTCCCAGACTGCATAGCTCTATATATGTGCACCCAGAGTCACTCTACCTCACATGTACATCTAGGAAAAACAGAGTGTGGCTATCTAATTAAAAGCTGCCTACACTGGTATTCATACCTTGAAGAAGGAAGGATTTATAAGTGAGCCTTAGCTTTGACATTTTGGGATTTCTGAGCTTTGACATTTTGTGATTTCCTTTACACCCCTAACAAGCTTTTACCCACGTTTTAACATCTGGAGCTCCAGCACAGACAAACACCCTCAGCCCTGCCTGGCATACAGGTAAAAACTACAGCCAATACAGGGTATTTGTCAAGTCTTTGTGCACCAGGGTCTGTTTTTCTGTGTTACCTGTAGCCTTGACTCCAGCAGCAAACAAACAATGACACAGATGTAAATAGGGTTACAGAAAACCAGGCTGCCACTTTATTTAAAGCTCAGGAGGAATTCCCAAGGGGAACAAGTGTCCTGTTCACAGGGAGGGGACACCAATCAGCTACACCAGGAACAAACTTCCCTTGTTCTGAGACAAGAGTGTGTAGGATAAGCAAGCCCTCTGTGACTAAAGGGAACCAGAAATGCTTCTACCTTTTGCATAATACTGATGTGCTAATTAGGGCACTGATATCCTCAGAGGGCAAGCTCAAATCTGATGATATGTACAAAACACACACTCTCCCCTCTCTCTCCCCCTCTCTCTCCCTCTCACTCTCTCACACACAGGCAAAGCATAATCAGATGGACAGTGGCAGCAGAAACCAAGAAAAACAACTGCAGAAATAGTGTAAAAATGCACGTCCAAGAGATCAGGTGGCATTCCTTTGTCAGGAAGCTGCCTGGTTGTGTGGAGTCAGTCTGCCATCACAACACTGTCAGTGGCTCTCTCAACGTGCTGAATAGGGACAATCCAGGCTTGCTCTGTCTTTTTGTTCTTCTTTAACCCGTAATTTGATTAAATGATGACATATTAATCATAGTCCAACACAGAGACAGACTTTACAGCAGCATCAGTGTATTATCTGACAGTCTTTCCCTGTTGTTTTGTGATTTGAAGCATTTTGTACAAGCATCTCTTTCTCCCACTCTCCTCTATCACCTGGACTTCCTGAACCTAATGAGGTGATAAAATGCTCTCCACAAGGGATAATCCATTTTCCCAATATAACTTAATTCCTTAAAGCTTCACATCTGGAAGAGACTTCCAGAAACTACATCTCAGCACCAGGGAGCTGGCATTTCCAGCTCTGAAATACCATTTCTTGAAAATAAGAGCCCTTTGTCTGAGTAAAGACACATTGTGTCTGGAAATGTTGAGGGAAAAGCATTTCCACAGCAAATGTTTATTTCTGAGTCTAAATATCCTAGTAAAATTGATGAGTTCTAATAAACTGGGGAGGTGTCATTATATGCTCGACCTGAATATGTATTTCTTCCTTCTGTAGAACCTGGAGCTTCTAATTTAACCTTGTAAATATGATGTAACACTTTTGTCTGCAATAAATTGTAAGAGGGACAGTTTTTAAATGGTACTTAAGTCCTGCTGCAAAACATTTCATCCTGCAGAAAACACAGGAATGCTGCAGAGAGACAGTCTGTATATCAGGATAAGTTAAAAAAAATGCCAGTAACTTCGCTCCACAGATGCATTGAGATTCTGCAAAACTTTTTTGGCCAGATTATGGAGAGGAAACTGCGGGGTCAGTTCCTGAAATCCCATAATTTATCAGTACTCAGGGCACCCTGTGATTTGCAGAAGCCACTCACTGCTCTCTGAGTAAAATGCTCTGAGCTCATGGGGATTCCATCATGGCATGTACCAGAACAGGAGCACCAATTTAAACCACTCTGGAATTCCAGGATCTACAAAAACAACCAGACAACCTGTGTGCACAATTCCCCTTTACCTGACAAAATGCTGTAAACCAATGCCCCTCTATCCTATTAGTGCATGCCTTGCTTTAATCCCAGGACATGGAACTCCAGGGGAGAGAGGAAGGGATGGGAGAGGAAGAAGGAAGGATCACAGGGAAGGAGAACAAAGGTGGATGAAAGGAGGGAATGGTGTCATGCCTTATTTGCTGGTCACAGTGTAACAGAGGTTGAAAAGGACTGATGGAAGTTATCCCTCAACATCTGCACCCTGCAAAAACCACAAGCAGAGTGTGTCAGGGGCGCTGCTCAGTGGCATCCCTCCCATGGGACAATACAGCACTGCAGCATTTCCTAGCGCATGTTCTGCCAGCACCATTAACCTGCCATGCCAAGATAGCAAAGATAACCCACGTTCACATATTTTCCTTTGGTCCACAGTCAGAAATTAGATTCTTTGAGGGTCCGGAAGCGCTGTTCTGATAAGCATCCACATTTTTTTAGTTCTCTTGCTTTGATCTCCCAAGCAATCCAACCTGTTCCCAAAGATCCCCCTTCAGACCTCTAGCTCCCACACAACTGTTATTTCCAGCAATCCATAATAAAAAAAAAGGGAGAAAAAAAAAAAAGGTCTGCTACAAGGGTTAAATGAAGAGCAAAATCTAGAAAACAAAGCACAAACTGAACAATTATTTAAAATTGTATAAAAGAAAATTTTCAAATTTTCAAAAAATGAAAAATGGACTGATGAAAACATTTTAGTCAATTAAAAAAAATTTTCTTTGTATAACAGCAGTGTTTTCAAATATAGGCAACTTTTTAATTTGCAAACTTTTCATATACCTCAGATAACTACTAAGCTGTCCCATGGCTGACACTGTACCTTCATTTCTGGAAGAGATAACTTGAAGAGAAATCAACTCAGAGCAAAACCAAGAATATGAGGCAGGGGCTGAACTGAAGAAATTGGCCTTGCCCAGTTCACCAAAACTATTTTTTTAAGACACGAAAGATGAAAGAGTTTTTATTCCTATAAAGAGACATATTTTCATTAAAGCTGAAATGTACTGAAAGGACCATCAAATAGAATGTTAATTTAATGGGTGACAAAATCTGACTCCAAATTTTTTGAATTTTGGTTGTCTAATTTGAGCCACAGTATAAACAACAGCACCAATTAGTTCGTTTTCTTTTAAGAAGTCCCAAGCTGTACCTAAAAGACTGTTGTTCTGTCTAGTTAAACACTCATGCATTAAAATGCTAATAATTAAACTGTTACGACTGACTAATGAACTCTGCCAACTATAAATGATGGTCTTGTTAGATTCACTGCACAGCAAGGCTTCCTTTGTACTGAAAAAGTTAAAGGTTAAAGAGCTCTTGAAAACAGCGAGCAGCATCTAGAAGCAATTACATTTTTTTCCTGGAAACTAATAGTTGTACAATAATGTTTCAATTCGCACTCCGAAAAAAAAAATAATTACTATGAGCTCCATTCATCAGAGCAAATCTGCAGCTTTCTACACCATGGCAGGTTGTTAATTTGGCTTCTGCATCCAGCCTACTCAGCCTATAATCTAGTGTTTTGCAGAGCCTTTTATTGATCCTGCTCATGGAAACTAAAAGGGCAAAGACTCGAGCTTGACTTGTGATACCTGTTGAGCAGTGCTCACTCACATCAGAAAAACACTGTGAGATTGAATTTCAAAAGGCTTATGTGGCAGATTTCCTTGGATATAGTGTTTATTCGCTGCTTGTCCCTGTGCATTGACTTCCAGACAATACAGTCTCTGGGAAATGCAGGAAACAGAGCTGGAACTGGACCTGGATTCCTGCTTGATTACATCTGTGACTACAGCAATGCTTCTTGACAAATAACACCTGGGTGAGGGGATTTGGGATTCCAGTGTGGCCACTCAATGAAATTGTGAGTTTTGGAATCAAGGTTTTCCTATGAACCTCACATTCCTGGAAAAGAAATAGAATTTCCTCTGTCAAAAATCACTTGATCTTGGATTAATAATTAAAAATAGTTTATATGAATCCTAGATGAAATATTATTAGCCATCAGTGAAGAAACTAAGATATAAATGAGCATGTACAGAAGTGCATCTTTCTGTTCATTCAGTTGTGTGCTGAAAGCAGCTAAAGATTTCCCTTGGCTTTGCTTGAATTGCCTGCACTTGAATTATTGAGAGATTTGTGCATTGGAGAAATACTCAGCCACCTTGATTGCTATCAAAATAACGTTTACAATTATTTTCCAGACTATTGCTTCAAAAGCTTGTACAGTGAACTTACTGGTGGTGGGGAAAAATGTTGAAAAAAGATTCTGCAAAATCTCCCAAACATGGCAAACTGCCTTAGAAAATCTTTCCAGCAGCAGACTTATCATACACCCTGATGGGTCTGCTTTTTTTTTTCTTTAATGAACATCTGCTTTTGAATACTGCTGTGGAGTCATCAATAAACAAATATATAGATATAGATGATGTAGATATAGATATAGATATATAGATAGATATAGATGATAGATATAGATAGATATAGGTAGAGATATGGATATAAATGTATTCTCTGAGACTCAGGAAATGACCAGCATGGTAGGTCATGAAAAGTGCAGTTATTTATGTCACTCTGCTTCCTTTACAGTAGGGCCCACCACAGCATGCACAGACTTTTCATAAGGGTGTTTATGTGATTGAGGAATCACATTGTATTCCAGCACCCATTTTATGTCCAGAAAAACACAGAAAAAAAATTTAATTTTAATTTTGTTCCTGTTAAGAATTAATCAATATGAATCTGTAATGTCTGAACAACATAGAATGGAATAAAATACCAGTGGCATGGTGGAAACAGGAACTATAAGCACAAAGGATAACTTGGGATATCATTCTTTGGATATTAAAAAGATATTATCCAGGAGAATCACCTTACCCATCAGTAAAAACAAACCACCTGCTATTTTTCTCTAAGAGAAGAGCTTCTGTTGAGGCAAAGAATGTAGTAAACTCACAGTCCTGAGGAAGAATCTGTTTGCAGCTTTGAGCCAACAACTGTAGGAGATGAATGCTCGACTTTACACAGCCAATACATGGGCAAAGATAAATCATTATCCTCAGCTTTATACTTTATACTTTATATACTTTACAGTATTGATGTAAAGAAGGTGAGTGAAGGATGATTGTCAGCCCTCAGTGTGAATTTTCTTCTTGGACCTTGTGAATTTGGCTCTTTTTCTATGAAATATTGAAAGGCAAGGCAGACATAGATTCTGCTTTTTTTTTTCTCAAAAGATGGTCACAATGCCACCCTTCTGACACAGACACTCTCATTTGTATGATCCTCTTATTAAACTTCTGGCAAGGTACTGGGAAACTGGGTGAGATATTTGCAAACACAAGGGGTGTCTGAAAGGTCTGAATAACTCTCTTTTATCTCTTATTTTCACCTCTACAGATTTCCCAGCTCTGTGGTCAGTGTTGTGTACAGTACAGTACAGTACACAAATTGTAAATAAAATGTCTTTCTTCAGCATGTTTGTAGTTGACAGGAGTTAGAAAACAATCAGACCCGACTTGGTCAGCACCCTATCATCAGATATCAGCAAAATGTTGAAAAGTCCAGGCAACAGAGTAATTTGAATTTTTATTATTTTATAATAGGAGGGTTAAGGCTCTCAGCCAGGAATATATTTTGGGCTGTTCCCCGATCTATAATGCTGGCATCCTGAAATGAACAGTAGTGTGGTGAAGACCTTAGTGTGGATATTAATCAAAATACATATTTGAAATGTTAGACACACTGAATAAATGAGAAATATGTGATACCAAAGCACAAACTCACCAAAAGCCATTGGTTTTCAAACCTACCTTCATCAATATTGGCTTAGTTTTGCTTAGAGAGGAAATGGGAAAAAATAATAGAGAGAAACTTTGACCACAATATGGGATAACAGGTAGTAAAGACAGAGTACTTGGAAAGAAAATTATTAGTCAAACATAGCTGTCCTAGACCTGGTGTGTTGGCTTGGTGGAAAAACCACTTCTAGATGCAGCTAGCTACAGTATAAAATACATTTCATTGCTTTCTATTTCTCAGCTTCCAAAGAGTTCTTGCCTCTCTCTAACATGACAACAGATACATCAGCCAGGATGTAGTTCATAAAAACAACAACAGTTAAAAGAGTCAACTTTTATAGAAAAAAAAGAGCATTATAAGTACTGGGGAAAAGTTTTGTGAATTCAGGCTAGCTATTGAAACATTTAGACCACCCCTAAAATAGCAGCTACAGTTCACAGGGGCCAGAGCTACACAAATTCCAGCTCTCCCTATGTGGTAAGTCTAATACTTTCTTTTCTTATGCTTTAAGGACTTCAAATAGGGTTTGTGCATTTGACTCCTTTTATCTCTTTCATAGAGTTCTCTCTGCTTTTAAATCCCTAAGTATCTCTGTCCTCCCCCTGCCATTCCTTAACAGATCCAGGACAGCACAAATAATGCCTCTTGGCTTTGAACACATCATGGCAAATTTCACTGACAGAGGGAAGATGTACGAGCAGTTATCTGGGATAGTTTTACACCAATCCATCTATTGTCCGCTGTGTTCACAATCTTGGGCTGGAATGAATTTCAGGCAAAGTGCATCCCCTCACAGACCACTTAAAAACAGAATAGGTTCTGTCTGAGGTCCCAGTCCTATCTGATGCTAAGCACCTTACTGCATCGGGACCTCACTGGGAAATATTCCACTCAGATTTCTCCAGGGCTTCACAGGGCTTTGTCTCTGGACAATGGAAAGATGACAGGCAACAGTTTTGGTGCCTAAAATCCTCCACAGTTCTAGGAAAAAAAATTGACCCCATCTGTATGAAAAGATACCAAGTCAATTGGTAGAAATGAAGAAGGAAATACTTAAAAGGAAGGGGGAAAAAAAACCCTTCCTCAATGATGACCCCACAGGTTTCTCTCTTGCTTCTGCTACCACGTCGGGTTTTTGGGAAGGCAGCACTTGAAGGGATTCACCTGAATAAAGCTGCACAATTTTGTCCTGCATATATAGGACTGGAGCTTTTGTAAGATATTCATGACAGAGACTTGTATTTCTTCTTCTGTCTGGTGCCCGTTGTTCTTTTGAGAATGGTATAAAACAAGAACTAATCATTACAATAATAGCATGGAAATCCAGTTATTTACATTTTATAGGTATTCTGTTTAATCAGTGTAATAAGACATAGACTATTTGGTGTCTCCATAGTACTGTGCTCTCATACTTTGCCATAAATTTTAGCCTTTGGTGAGAAAGACAATGGTTGTAGAAAAACATTCACTGCTCTGCTATTGTATTATAATTCCAAATGCAGGAATTCTATGTTTCAGCTAAGACATATTTGCATAATATTAAAGCTTGAATTATTAAAAAAATGTGAAATGCCTGCAGTTTATATTGTGAAACATTTGAAAGTAAAGCAGATTTTAACAAACTTTTCTGTAGCACTGTATTTTGAAACATGCAGTTCATTAGGGAAGAAAACACAGCTTGTGTAATGAGGGATTGCTATAAGTAGATTTAATATATTCTAGCATTTAAATATTATTGTTGATCATAAAAGATAAATGCCCTTTGGTTTCAATCCTCTTATTAAATGCAGCAAATTTATTTTGCTTGAGTGTGGCAAGTAAGTTTGAACTAAAATGTAAATGCTTAACAGGCTCTGCGTATGTGCACGCAGGTGTGTGATGAAGAGATGGGGCATTTTCCCCAAAGCTTCAATTTCAACTTGCTAATTTGTTATCATTGTTCATTAACTATGTGGTTGACCTAAGATGAGCCTGAAGGATTACAGAATATTTGTCTAACTATTTAACAGAAGCTTATAAAATAATAGCATTTGTTAAACACCTCAGGTTTCCCTCCCACCACAGCTGTAATCTGAGGACGTTGAAGGGTTGAACACAAACACGGTGCTGCTCAGCTGGGTCAGATGTGTCAGCCCAGCTTGGTTTGAATAGGTAACCCAGTCCACAGTGTAACTACATTAAAGGGAGTTTCTGAGAAACCACTGTCAGCTCTCTGATTTCATGCTGATTTGCTTCTGGATGGGAGCTGCTGTTTTTCATTGGGTGGTTGAGTAGCTGGGATAATCAAATTCATGTCACCTGCAAGCAGGGGTGGAATGAAGAGCATGACTAAAAGGGAGGAAAACCAGGGTAGTGTTTCACTGTCACCTATGTCCTTAAAATACTGCTTACGTTTGCCATTACATTTGCTGTCTGTGGAGTTTCTCATGGGAATACTGACAGCTCAAAGCTCACAAAAGCCAAGCCTGCAAAAGCTTTGCAGAGAGCAGAGCCCTCAGGTGCTGTTACCTTGCTTGAACACCACCAGTTTGGAGAACTCTTCAATAAGGGGGAACTGGGTGTCACCCTTCCTCCTGCTCGGCTCAAACCCCAGGGATTTTTGATGTGTGGACCTGTTTGGACAGGAGCTGTGCAGCCCTGACTGGCCATAAAGTGATTTTGCTGGAGCTTCCAGAGGACTTTGCACTATCTGCTACTGTCATGCAGAGATAACCTAATTTCTACTACTTGATAAAAAAAGACTCTCATATCTCAAAGGAAAAGAGAGCTCCAAAAAAATTCAACACTTGAAGCTTGTTAGAATAAGAACACACCATATGGAAATTATCTACATTGCTTCTGTCAGGATGTACCAGATGGGGCTTAGGGTAACAGGCTTGCCTGCTCAGGCTCCTCTGCTCTCACAACCCCCATTAGATGAACCTCAACACAAACTGCTTTTTACCTGCCATGTTGCAAAATACTGTTGTACCAGCCCAAAAACCCATGGAGGAAATTCAGAGCCAGAGTCCAAGTTTCCTGCTATGGCAGATCTGATCTCTCATTAAAGATTTCAACCTGACTGGAAGCTCACGTGTACTAACCTTGCTCCTTGAGGACACACCACAGAACTCACTGGTAGGGTGTCCCAGGTAGAAAAACATTTTTGAGAGTGTGGTAAATGTTGAGAACAAATTCCAACTTAGAGTTTCAACAGAAACTTTAAATAACACTGTCAGGGATCTTATAAGTGTTAGGACTGAAGTCAGAATTTACCAACATAAGAAGACAGCACAGGACATGTGTTTGCCCAGAAACAGACTTTCAGACCTTGAAAATAAGTCCTTGGTAGTTGAGTTCCTTGATAGTTAAAGAGGTACTTCCTTTCTAAGCCCCTTTATGAGTTTCCAGAAAGATTACTTCTTTAGGCTGATACTTTTGTAGCTTTTGGAAAGTTTGGTAAAAATCCATATGGTTGGTTTAGAGCATGCTTAAAGAATTGTTTCAGATGTTAAACTTGTGCTAGGGTAACTGAAAACAGTTCAAACTTGGCATGTAATCTCCAGTGAGAAATGTGGGCTTGGATAAGTTGGAAAAAAAATTGGTTCAGAAAGAAAGGAGTTATAAACAAGTGGAAATCGTATGCTTCAGTAATCCAGATGTATGCCAGGCAAGCACAGACGTCTGGATATCCACATGCTGGAATAAATGCATCTGTATTTATTTAAATGTGTGATGTAATGTGCATGTGCAAACATCTCAGTAAATGGTAGGCATGTTAATTTTTCCCATCTCACAAAATAAATATAGACAATACATGAGATCGACATATATGTCTGGCTGACCAACAGAACAACCCAGAGCTCTTGGACACCAATGAAAAGACTGTTCCTGAATGTAATGGAATATGGGTCAGGGTCCAATGCCCTACAATCCTGCTCATATATTAAAAACCAGAAAGGGTAAATACACATGTAGAATGTTAAAAGCCTCATCAGTCCTTAAAAGTTTCCATTACACTATCTCAGATAATGCTTAGTGCCAACTGTGATGAATTAAAGTTTCCACAGCCAGCAAAAGCTGTTCAAAACCTGAAATGTAATATACGATTTTCTTGATTCAGATTTTCAAAATACAACCTTTTAAACAGAGGTTCAACCATCAAATCCACGGGATAAGTAGCTCTGGGTTTTCTTGCTGAAAATCCAAATTACTTTGGTGCCAAACCTTCATACGCCTAAAACTGGTGTCGCTCCACCAACTTCAGTGGAGTGATGCTGATTTACACCAGCTGCATGGCTGGCCCATAAATATTTTCAGTTGATCTGGATAATTTTATATATTATAAGAATTTTCTTTATGGATTACATGGCAAAACATTTGTTCTCAGCTTCCATAATGTCAGGCTCTGTGAATTTATTTTAATATGGGACCAGTTGTGTGGTTCTGTTATTGCACAGCTATATACATTTGTGCTCACAACACAATTTTACTGCACATCTTCCCATTTATGCACATATATCCTAGAAGAAGAATTGCCATCGCTTATCCATAAGAAGTCAGACATTGGTGTGGAAGAGTGAACATTGGTGTGGAACAGCTGCAGCTGCTGTGGGAAACAAAGCACTGAGTTTCAAGCTGTTGGCCATGCAAAAATTTCCACCATAACACTTGGATAAATGTAATTCCCTGCATGTAGTTATGTTAGTGGGGTTTTAAAGTTAATCATGCATGTTGTTATTCATCAGGAGGTAATGCTGGACACTTCACTTGGCACTTTGACACAAAGGTAAATCGTTTCCAAGGATGCTGAGTAGTGGGAAAATGAGATTTTATTTAATCTATGATCTTCCCCTCTTGTATTGCCACTTACTGAAGGTCCCTTTTCCTCTGCAGCACTTTGTTTGCAATAGCTCAGGGTTTGGGTCTGTTATGGGGTCATGTTATGGGGTCAGTGGGGTCAGTCACACACTCAGGCCCCTCCTTGCTAAGCCCCTGCCATGAGCAGCAAGGTGTGCAGCCATCTCCACTGAGCCTTGGGCAGGACACACACCAGGCAGCCAGGCTTGGCTGGAGATGCAGGGAGGGAAATATCCTCCCAGCAGCCCAGGAAATGTGATCCACTTGATCACAGATCCTTTGAGGGTGCACAGATCCTTTGAGGGTGCAGGTAAATAAAACATATTTACAGCGTATTTAATGAGAATGTATAAAAAATTGATTACTGACACCTTCTGATAAATACAGAATCATGGCAGAATTTCACAAAAGTTTGCTTAAAAACTGTTCTACCACTTTGTCCAGCTTTTTCTCTGATTAAGGGTAGCCCATAACATTCTGGTCTGTAGCGTGTTTGGTTTGTGTTGGTCATTTATTAATCCCCAACAAAATATTTCTCAGTTAAATGTTAAAGCAAAACACAATTAGAGGAAATGGAACAAACTTGCCCAAGAAGGAGGCTATTTGTCCTGCTCTCAAAACCCATTCAACCATCTGATAAAGTCCTCCTGAATCCAAATCCAAGTGGTTGCAGACTGAGATTGAGCTATATGGTCTGGTAAATTGGCAGAGCCTGAGAGCAGTTACCAGCACCTGCCCAGATGGTACCTATCTTTGCTTTTATAAGCCCCACTTTCATTTACAGTTTTCTAGAAGAGAAAGTTCAAAGCAGCAACAACTATTTAATATGTGTAGACTTTCCTCTATATGCCAGGGAAATTAATACTAAAGAAATTTCCTCAGTTGCCTTAGACTGCAAGTGCCATTTAAAAATCAGCCCTCTTTTCTTAATACCCATGGGCTCTATGGCACAAAGTACAAGGAAAAACCAGTATAGTTCCCAGTTCCCAGAGGGGAAACTGAGGCTGGGGAGGCTGAACAGTGTGGCTGGAGATTCACAAGGTTTAGTTGTGCCTTGCTGCCAGCTCAGGCAGGTTCCCAGGGACAGCTCCTGGATCCTCAAACACTGCAATACCTGCTGGAGCACAAACAGCACAGAGGACAGGGCTCTCTGCCTGCTCTTCCACACTTCAAATAAAAGCAACGCTGGCAAGGGTTAAAGGCTGTGAAACTCTACATTAAACAGTCCTGCAGTGCCAGCAAGGGTTAAGACAAGTGACACGGGAGACACAAGGGGACTCTCCTTCTGTGCTACATATGTAGATGGGTATTAAGGGCATGCATCTCTCCTCATCTAAAATCATGAATTTTTATGAAGTAAGCCCTACATTCCCATAATTCAGTAGGGTGCACTTTGCAGACCCTAAAGTGCTGTCACTACAGAAGGTTTCATTGCTTGCACCTGCTAAAACATTTGAGGTATTTGAGAGGCAGTGAAACACATTTGCTTTTCATTTTATCTGACTTTGAAAATCTTTGAAGTGTTTAATAGTAGTCCAGAAAAGATTTCTGCCTCTTAATCATTTACTTGTAGGGCACATTCTCCACTGGTAGCCTGTCAGGCAGAAAACGAGTTTAGCCCAGTTTTATTAAGTGCCACATGCCGAGTCAGTGTTCATTAAAGGTGTTTTAAGGTTTGAATTATGTAATTTATGAGAAAAAGAAATACAAAATTCCATTGTTTTATTAATATGCAGCACAGGATATACTGCTAATAACATACTTTTTAAACAGAAGTTTTATTAAAAAAAATGCTTTTATAGGGGGCTACAGATAGGCTTTTAAAAATCTCTTTTCCCCTGTTCAATAAAATTCAAAACATTTTAATTCAATCAACATAGATTTGAAAAAAAAGGAACTTTCTTAACCTGTCCTTTCAGTCACTTTCCCTTACACACATTGTAGACAAAGGGGGAAAAATAAAAGAAAAATTAGAATATTTTTAAGAGAAGTGACAGTATACATTACTAAAAGAAAGCCACAGCTAAAGCCTGCAGTCAGATGTTAATTCTGCAGAAGTTACAAAGGAAAAAAGAAAATAAAACCTCCAAATTTTAACCCCCAGAGACACTACTTTCCAAAATTGTCTTAAATTGCCCCCATAGATTCACAGCTTGCGGGATATTTTTAATTAGATGAGGGCTTAACCCAATCTTTTGGTAGCCCACTAAACTACTTCTATGGTCTACATTGTTTTAATGCTGTAAATAGGTTTTCTTAAACACATGTGAAAAGCAGAACTTATGAAATATAAGAAGGAGTCTATTTTTCTTCTCAACCAGTCTGGCTCCAGTTACCTGAGCCCAGTGTTGGAAGCCCAAGGTAGGACTGGTCCTGTTGTCTTTCAGCCCCTGGGACAGAATCACATCCACCAAGGGATCTCCTTCCCCAACCTCTGTGGCCAAACTCCTACCAGTGTCCTCTAATTTGACCTGAAAATGAGGTTGTGTGAGGCCTGGGGAACCAAGACCTGAGTTTAATATGGACTTTTATTGCCATGGGAAAGTCATACTCATCCTAACT
The DNA here is from genome assembly GCF_036417665.1 of Passer domesticus. NCBI lineage: Eukaryota > Metazoa > Chordata > Aves > Passeriformes > Passeridae > Passer > Passer domesticus. Next base: position 52,413,380 of record NC_087481.1, read on the forward strand.
TATACCAAACTGGAATTTATTAACCCCTTCAAGGCGGGGGAGGTTTCAGTGGGTTGTACTGGTGGGTTTGTTTTGTTTGCTTCTGTTTAATTTGTATAATTGTTTTGTTATTTACTGGTGGTCTGAAAAGTTCTAGGAACAGAGGAACACTGGTGCTTTGGGGTGGAAATGCTCTCTCCATGAGACTGAGCTGCTGGATGGCTCAGGCTGTGCAGAATGGAAAGAGCTGGTGCCCAAAATCAGTGCTTAAGAAAAAAATAATCATTGCAGATTCCAGACAAGTCACTAATTTTGGACCCTTGTGTGACTAATCCTGCTCATATGTTGGTAGTGGGATGTTCATGTGGAATCTTATCACAGTTCATGGAGAGGAATATATTAATATCAGAATTTGAGATTTGGCTTTTCCAGCAATGGAACTCTGCATGTACCTCACACCCCACTGAAGTAATGAAGTTATGCCCTCTGCAAGGGACACTGGGAGTCAATAATTGCCAAAAAGCTGCAAAATATGAAGTTGCTGACATTGAGTAATTGGTTATAAGAAGTGGTAGAGAGAACACACGTGTGATACCAAAACATCTTCAATAGAGGTGGTAATTAGACTTGATCACAACCATTAATTTTTAAATGTAAATTAAGAAGCAGGAAAAACTTGTAACTATATTAAGAATTTGTTCATTTGATCCAGAGTAAGATTTTAATGAATTCTTTGGAAGCATAAGCAAAGAACTTTAAAAAACCCCTTGCCCTGCAGAAAACACACCTTTAAAAACCTGTTTGCTTTGAATGAAGCATTATTTCTACAGTGAAGTCCTCATTTTATGGCAGACACATGCTTGTAAAAGCTGCCATTGTTTGTGTGGAAGGTGTGAGGAAAAAAATACAAGGGGAAAAACTGGCAGATGCTTTTACCTTACAGGATTGGCTTTAAAGACAGCTCCTCCAGCCCTGGCTCTGCTGAGGAGACACGGGCACACGCAGCCTCGCTGATGCAGCACTTGGGAAATTGGTGAACCAGAGCAGGGCATCAACTTTTGCTCCAGCTCTTAATCATGGCAATCAGAGATTGAGTCCTCCTCAGTTGCTGAGGCAGCTCCTTTTTGGGAAGAAAAGCAGCATCGTGGTAATTGTGCTGCCATCTCTCACTGCAGCCCACCAGAGATGTGGAGTGGGAGGAAGTACCAAAGAGTCTGCTGCTGCTTCTTTTGACACTCACAGAGCAGTCTGCATGCTGTGGCCATGCCTACACCAGCTTGGAAAGCCTCCTGCCCTTGGGCACACACAAAAGGAGCAGAATGCTTGTCTGCTGGGCTCCTCACCTCATCCCCAGAGGATGGGAGCACTCCTTACCTCTCTGAAGTCAGTAGGGAGAGGGTGTTTTTAATTCCAGTGGAGGAACTGGCTGCTTTGGTTTTATTGCAGAATCATGCTAGTAATACATCCAGATTACTGCAGCTCACAGTAAGGAAGTCAATTTATAATGACTTTGCCATTGTCCTGTTGCTAATGTGCCACATTTGATTCTCCTCAGCTGGCTTTGAAAGGTCTCTTTGAGGAAGGAGGAGATAGCACCCTTGCTTATGAAAAAGGCAAATTATACCCAGGGGCAACATTGCTGCACAACAGGAAAAGGCCAGCCTCCTCCCAGGAGACATGGCCCCAAATTAAATGCAAGTAATTTCCTGACTAACCTGTGATTTCTATCTGGTTGTGGCTTCTGGCATACAGCTAACTCTCCAGTTCTGCTGTTCTGTTCAGCAGGTCTCACATGTGCTTTCACTTTCATTTCCAAACGCTAATACAGAGCAGCCCATTCACAACCTGCTGCTCAGGCAGCAGGGCCAAGGATGCTGGCTCTGGGCAGTGCAGCCACGAGCAGCAGGAAGGACACTCTGCTCAGCTGTCACCCCCAGAGGGGTCCCTCAGCCACAGCAGCAATGTGCAGCTGGCACAGAAGGTGAGAGAGCAACACCCTCCTGAGAATGGTTCCTGCAGGTCCCACCTGGCCACCCAAGAGGGTTTGGAGTCTGGCTGCTCCTTTCCCCATCACCAGCCTAAAAGTGATGGAGCTGCCAAAGGCATGGGGCTGGAAGAACCTCTGCCAGCAACTTTCTACTCAACAGTGGGCAGATTTCTGTGCAGAAAATCACCAGCGTGAGGTGAAAGTGTTTGTACAGCAGCAGAAAGGACTCAGCAGCAGGTTGGAAGGGTGGAAACCCTTTTGGTGTTCTGTGGCTGGACATCCTTTTCCCCTTGTCCTTGGGAAAAGGATGAGTTCTAGAGGGTTCCATGGAGGGTGTGATGCAAGGAGAGAGCCGTAAAGAATAACATAAATTACATTCAATGTAATTTTTGAGGAAGGAAGGAAGGAAGGAAGGAAGGAAGGAAGGAAGGAAGGAAGGAAGGAAGGAAGGAAGGAAGGAAGGAAGGAGGGAAGGAGGGAAGGAGGGAAGGAGGGAAGGAGGGAAGGAGGGAAGGAGGGAAGGAGGGAAGGAGGGAAGGAGGGAAGGAGGGAAGGAGGGAAGGAGGGAAGGAGGGAAGGAGGGAAGGAGGGAAGGAGGGAAGGAGGGAAGGAAGGAAGGAAGGAAGGAAGGAAGGAAGGAAGGAAGGAAGGAAGGAAGGAAGGAAGGAAGGAAGGAAGGAAGGAAGGAAGGAAGGAAGGAAGGAAGGAAGGAAGGAAGGAAGGACAAAACAGCATGCAAGTTCCACTGGGCAAGCAATGGCAGATTTACTTGACTGAAAGTACTCTAGCATGATTTATCCCAAATACTTGTCTCCCTCTTGTACTTTTAGACCATTTGGGGGTAATTTCTATGGACACTGTAGCACTTTTATACTTTTGCATTGGGAACTATCAGTTCAGTAGATCATCTGGATATGGGCCACAGACATCCCTGAAATGAAGTGTGCAGAATTAGGGTGAATAGACTGACCCTATTTTAACTTATCAATAATGTGGTTAAAAAGTCAATGGTAATAAATACAAGGACATACCAAAATTATCTCTAGAAACTATCTAAAGTTGAAACTAATATGTGTGTGCTTGTGGTAAAACAGGACATCAACTCTCTTAGTGCTCCCTGATCTCATCAAATATAGAAAGTGATCACACATTGATTTGTCTTTTTCTTAATGAATTTAGACTTTAAGGAACTTTACACTCAAAAAGCATTAAAATAGCTGTAGTGGTTTACTCACATCAAGCTGGACAAATAATCAATGTCAATCTTTTCAGGCTCAGGGTAAACTAAATTTTTATGCTGGTTTTAGATTTTCATTTGAGAGTACTATTTTGTCACTCTTGGTTTATTTAACCTAAATAGTTAATCTCTACTATGTCTTCTGGTGCAGCAGCAAAAGCATTCCTTTCACTGGTAATGGCAGAATTTCTAGTGTTGTGAGTGAATTCATACTGGTCACCACATAAAGAGAAGGCTGTAATATAAAGAGACTGTACCAGTTTTATTAAGTTGATATTATCAAACTAATAAAACCTGTGTGTGTAAATGATAAGGAATATTGGTGCTGTTTGTTGAGAAACTGGCACAGAAACAGCACTGAATGAAATACATCTGGGATTAATAACCCAATTCATATAGTAAATAACAGGTTGCACAAATTTAATCAGTTGGAGAATTATTACATGCGTAAGTAGATACTCTGTGGGGGGCAAAACTTACACTTGATGCACAGGCCTGAAATGGTCAGTATGCTCTTGATTTTGCTGTGAAAATGCCTATCTGCTTCAAGCCATAGTAGTTTTCAGGTTGACGGATTCCTTTTAATTTCTGAAGTGACTGTTCTATACCAAAAAGTAGAGATTTTAATTTGGATTTTGATTTGCAAAGTTACAAACTTACAAACTCAAAGACATTTTCTTCTAATTATCTCTTAGGCCCAAGTGAACCTCAAAGTCCAAGCAGAAACAGAGGTAATGTTGTGAATTTCATCCTCATTTGTGATTAAAACATATGAGAAGCAATCAGTTTAGGACAGGTTTCCTCGTGAGATTAAAAATGGATACCACCTTGGTAAATAAGTACAGAAATACTTTAATGCCCCCAGGCAGTGCTTTTTGTTTGTAAGAGAAACAAATAATAAATCAGGTTTTTGTTGCAAATTTTTGCAAAGAGCGTTTGCTCATTAATTTCTGTGGGGAACATGCCTCAGGTGTTTCAGTGATTGCTAATGCTTTTGCTACAACAAGTTTTAGTACGTTACAAGACATCTGTATCTTAATATATAAATATATATTAAAAAAACAACAAAAAAATCTTTTTCTTACCTTTTTTTTGATACTTGGTCTTAAGCTTTGGCTGGGGTGAACTTTTGTTTTTGGCTAAATGTCCATGTTTACAAGCAAAACACTGGATGCTTCATGTTTCCTCAGCATTGCTTCGGAGGAAATGCCTCAGCATTGTATTTACAAGATACCCCGAACTGTCAGTTTCCTTGAAACACAATGTATTTAATACAAAGCCATTAAGCCTTGTAAAACTGTCAAAAATGTAAATGACACTTGTAATAAAACCTTGTCGCGTGACCGGCCCTGGCTAATCAGGGTTGATGATATCACTGCAGCTGATCACGGCTGGCGCTGCGAACATTTCGACAGCTTTACGGCCTGCGTGGATTTGTGTTATTAAAATTGTACAGTTTTGTAAGGAATCCGGGATTTAATAAAGCAGCAGAGAAACTACAAAAGGGACAATATATCCCACTAAAAGCGAGTCAGGCTTTTTTTTCCTTAAAAAAAAAAATTAAATAAAAAAATAAACAGAGCGTACAAGCCTGTGTGTGCGTGCGTGTGTGCCTGGGAATGGGGAAACCTGGAGAGGCTCTGCATTGCCTGCCTCGTGCAGGGTACGGGCTGCTCGTATAAACCACTTTTATGTATTTATAGCTCGGCAAATACCTTGCATCTGCGAGACCATAAAACAAATTACAATGTATCCAATTGCTTCAAGGTGGCGAATTGTGCTTAAACTTAATGACTTGTACAGATTATAGGAGAAAGAGCATTACCTGTTTAATGTCTTTTTTAATAAGTAATTCCCAAACAAGTATAGTAAATGGGAGGCTGGGAGTTCGGTTTGGTTTCAGGTTTTTTTTCCCCCTTTTCCTTTTTTTTCTTTTTCCTCCCCTGAGATGTGAACACAGTGTTGTGAATACAAGGTAATGCACCCTTTTATTTATTTTGCAATCCTTGGACCTGCTCCCCAGGGCAGAAACATGTCAGAATAGCAAAGACGAGAATACATATTCTCCCAAAAATCTATAAATTCAACCTAATGGGGCAGATATCAGAAAAATGTGTTGGGTTGAAGGCACATAAATCACCCCAGGTTTCCTGGCATGAGCTGGCACTGCGTGCCTTATATTTCAGCCAAATTATTCCATTTGTTTCTGAAGATATTTTAATCCCTCGTGACCTCAAACTTCCCGTGAACCAGGGCCCGAACAAAAGGCCGCCCACTGTCTTTGCAGTAAATCTGTTGTCTCCCTTCTCGGCCCGCAACCTGGGATCATAGATCACCCCTGCACCGCAGCTTGCTTCAATTTACTCAATTAACTCGAGTAAAGCACTTGTAAGTTTGCAGATGTTGCTTTATTATCAAGGCCTAAAACGTACACGGGGGTTCAGGAGCCCGAGGTTACGGCGAGGTTGTGAGGAGGGGGAGGGAGGGAAGCGCGGCCCCACAGCCGCTGCCCGCGCCCCGGCCACCGCCTCCGAGCCCTGCCGGGCACCCACTGCTCTCCTGGGGGCTCCCCGATCTTATCTGGCACGCAGAGGGGATGGCAGAAGCAGGTATTCCACCCCGAGATAACGCCGTGATTAACAGATGTTTAATTGGGCCATTCGTCAAACGAAGAACCTGCCTCAAAGTCGGCGGGGCTAAGTAAATTATTTCCAACCCTGCAGGTGTTGGACTGGCAGCTCTATTACTCTTCTGAAAACGGGCTTTAGAAGATTTTTATATGAAAAGATAATTTATTTCTATGGGGATTTTTTGCAAGGGCATGCAGTGATAGGACAAGGGGGAATGGTTTTAAGTTGGAGGAGGGTAAATTTAAATTGGATACTAGGAGGAAATTCTTCCCTGTGAGGGCGGTGAGGCATGGGAACAGGTTGCCCAGAGAAGTTGTGAGTGTCCCACCCCTGGGAGTGTTCAAGGCAGGCTGGATGGGGCTCTTGACAGCCTGGTCCAAGTGGAAAGATGTCTCTGCCCTTGGCAGGGTGGGGGAACTAGATGACCTTTAAGGTCTCTTCCAACCCAAAACATTCTTTAATTCTATGATCACATCTTTATTTATCTAACATACTTTCAAGTCTGGGCCCTGTTCTCCTTCATTTTGCACGACTTCTAAAAATAGGCCATTTGCCTTGGACACATATCTTCCACAGGACTTTGCTAAAGTTACTGGGGATTCTCTTGAATATCTTCCAGAACATCTTTAACCTATATTACACCTTAGGAGCAGACAGGGCTTTGTGTGTGTGGCAAAATGCTCACAATGAAAGAATAACAGGAGCAGCGACACCCATGCCAGCAGTAGCAGGGTTTACATGCTGGTAGTCTGGTAGCATGATCACAAGGCAGTCAATAACACTGCATGCCCATGCTTTTTGTAATCTGTGTGTCACCTACAAGTTTCTCAGCTTAGACCAGATCTCTGGAACAGCAAGAAAAGAAAAACCCCCAAACCTCTGTTTCTGGGTGTCTTTTGTCCCTAACAACATTCATTTTATGCTGATAGTTTTACAGTTTCTTTGCTTTGCAGTCATCTTTGTCAGGCTGTGTTGGGCTTAAAGGGTTTTGGCACATGAAGCAATTTCTATTGGTGACAGTAATTGAGCAGACTGGAATGAGTTAAGGGAGGTACGACTGTGTTGATTTCTCCTGCATCATCTAAACTCAAACTTGGGTTTGAAAGCAAGCCAAATTTTTCATCTTCAGTTTTCAGTATCTGTAATGCTTTAAATGGAGAAGCCAAACTAAACTCAGGGGAATTCACATGGCTGACAAATGTGGATGCAAATGGCTTCATATTTTTTGCGTAATATTTGTGTGCAAAAGTCTCTCAAACTCTTCTCAGCTTTTAACTTTCTTGAGAAAAGAAAGTTAATTACTTTTTGAATATGCCATTCTATTTCTTTTTTTACTCGCAGCATTTTTTCAAAATAGTGGTCTGTTTTGTTTCTGTACATAATGGAAGTTAATAAAATATGTGCCAGAAGCCAGAAATATGATGAGCTACAAGGCATACTCCAGACTGTTAGGAAAAAGAAGAAAGAGTTGGCCTGTAATTCCACAGTTTATCAGTATTTCTCCTTAGAATAGATATTACTTTTGGTGTTTTTTCCCCAAAATATCTGGCCCAAATCTCAATAATTTGCGCCCTTTTCAATCTCTAGCTCACCAATTTGTGCTCATTTTAAATCTCTCCCCTGTGCCAAAAACTGCCTGTTGTTAGTCCAAAGTTTAAACCTGAACTAAAGTCCACCATGTTTTTTCTTCTGAAGTGGACTTAGGTTGGATCACATCTGTTAAATTAAGAGAGCTGGAGAAGGAATCCCAACAACACAGTACAGATCCATGAATTTATTCAGTTTTATAGCTGCAGTAGAAAGGAGCAGGTCCATGAAAGCATCAGCTTGCTGTTCCTGCATCTCCAGGTGGCCACTGGCATCCAGGCTCATTCCCACCTGCTTTGGCCCTTGCATTGAGCACTTTATTGAGAAACTGTTCCTGCTTCCTGTAGGCAGTGCACAGAGACAGAAATCTTACCTGAGCTGCCTCCCTGTCTCCACTCTGTAGGGAGATCTTGGTGACAGAACTCTTGAAGTGCTGGGACCTGGTTTATGAATATTTGCTGTTTGCCAATATTAAGAAGAATAGAAATAAACAAATAGAATAGAAAGAAACAAATTTGTCCATCAACAACCCATTTTACTGAGTATCCCCGAAACAGCTGGAACGTGGAGTCTGTGTTGCACTAGGTAAAAATTATGCAGTTTGAGGAAGGTATTACTGAGCTGTCTAACACTGTTGTGTCTTTCTTTCTCTTTGTCTGGATGAGTTTTCACATCCCTGCACTGAGTTTTTTGGCAATCTCGTTGCTGATCTTATGCCACCTGGTGCCCTGGCTGGAACACCAGCAAGGCCGGGGCAGCACAAGGTGCAGGATGATTTAGGGCTTTGCAGGCTGTAACTCCAAGGGATTTACAGATGCTGGTCCTGCCATGCAGCAGCTGGCATGGAAGAAGCCATCTTCCCCCAGATACTGATAGGCTGCCATCAAAACCTGTTACCTGAAAGCTCTTTTGGGTGTAACTATTCCAACTCCAGCCACTGCAGTGTTGGAGATGTTTTTGACAGCTGATTTTGCAACCAGGAGACAGCCTTTGAATTAAAGAGGAGATAGGTTAGATCTTGACCTGTAAAACACAGAACCATCATCTCAAGCTTGGTGAGGTCTGTGGGGAAGCAATATCCTGTACTGGCACAGCTGCTGTTGAAAAGCCAGAAGCATATATGAGGTGTTCTGGTTTCTTGCAGGTTCCTATCATGACTTTCATTATGATTTTCACAGTTCAGCAGGGCTGGGTGGAAAGAGCTCATGGCTGTGTCTTGCCACCTCTTCTTTCTTTCCAAATCCCAGTTTGGAAACAGTTCTGAAATAATTTCCTGCAGGTGATGAGGTACCTAGTTACCCTACTGTTTCTCTGGGACCTTGCCCTTGGGACTGTTCACTAAATAAAGATCTCCTGTTACCCTGAATTTGCCAGTTATTCTATAGAATTACAAAGCACTAGAGTACTGAAAGGCTTTTATTTCAACAGCCAGCGAGGATCATGCATTCTCGGGCCTTTTACAGAAGAATAGGTAAAGTGTGATGCTGTGAGCTTGTGTGTTGAAATGTCTGTGGGCCCATTCCAGCTGTGTCTACTGGGCTATCCCAGTTCTCTCTCCCCACCTCTGTGGTTTCTGTTCTCAAACCTGCTGGAACAGACCCTCTCTGCTTCAGCACTGGGAACATTTTCAGCTGATTAAACCCTTCTGCACTGTTGCATTCCGCTTCTCACCAGCATATCTTCTTCACTTTGTCCTGTATGTTTGGGCTCACCTCTCTTTCCCCTCACAAATCACTCATCCATGAACTGCTGGCACCTCTACCCACATATTTTTGTATCCACCTCAGCAGGAAATCAATGCACCTTGAAGAGCATTGCAAGCAGGTCAAACTTTATATTACTAGGGAAAAGTCTTAGCACTGTTGCTTCAAACTCAGCCGCAGTTCAGCCTCTCACTTTCCTCCTCCTAAATACAATTTTATTTGATACCTCAAAATCAAGTTCCAGGAAATTCCACATGGTCTTGTTGTGAATCATGAGCCTACAGCGTGTCTTCTCTGAATACCGACTTGGCTTTGCACAAATTTACATAGAATATGCTTAGAATAATAACTGGCATTGACTTCACTAGAATAAAGTGAGATTGTTTTTTAGTTTGTTGTCAGTATGAAAAGACAAAAATATTTTGTAAAAATAGAAGAGGATGTTTGGGAGATTCTTGTGTATTGAAATGAAAATTATAAACACAATTTTGTTCCAAGAGATTCAGAAGTTTGATTCCAATGTGCATCTTTTAAATAAATTATTTTAAAATGAAATTCCAGAAGAATGTCAACCAGAGATGGTTTTAACCTGAGGAGTGGGGGGTGTGCATTTTCAAACTCAGATCCCACCATCCTATTTGAATCCAGTGTTGAGGAAAAATGACAGAAACTCATGAAACATCTTGGTATTCCATCTTCCTTTTTTTTAATTAAAAAAACCCTACAAATGTGACTTATGCAAAATAATAAAAGCAACGTGAAGGTCACCCTCCACTCCAGAGAAGGTGGAATGTGCTTGAGTTGTCAGGGATTGTAATAAGTGAATAACCTTCTATTTTTGACATCAACAGCACAATGACCATCAGAGACACAGACTAGGACAGTGCTAATCAAAAACATTTTGGGTGCCTGGGATTTTTTACCATTGAAAATCATGAGATTCTGTCAGTTACACTGAAGGCTGTTTTGTTGCAAATAGTTGGATCTTCTTTTCTTTTACATAAGCAAAGTTGAATAATATGCAGCAAATTGAATGACAGATACAATTTTGAAGGCTAAAACCTAAAACCTTTAAGCAGTGATTTAAAAGCTAATTATTATGGATATAGCCATTCAACATTCATTTCTTAATATTGTTCCCTCAAGAAATAGTGATTTAGTCAACCAATTATTTTATCTCTTTTAGGGATACTTTCTTAATTGCAAAACAATCTAAAAATATAATCAGCATGCTAAATACATGTGGTATCTTGTTTAGAATGCCATGTTGGAGGAAGAATGCAATTAAACTGTCAAAACGTAATTGTTTCTCATATTTAATTTAAAGAGGTTGATTCACATTTGCTTTTCATGTTTAGGAGTTAAAAAGCAAAGCAAGCTACTAGTGCAGCTACTAGTTGTTAATAAATACAACTTAAGCTCGGAGCACTGACGAAAGCTGCCTCTGTCATTGCCATCAACAGAAAGGCAAATATTCCCTCTTTCCCCCTCCTCAGGTAACTGCATTCTCCTGTTTATGCAGATGCACGCAGATATTTTCACCATGATGTCAAACCAACCACCATTTACCTCCAGGTCAAAAGAAGTGGGTCTTTCTCCTTTTCTCCTAAATGTCAGTTTTGTGATCCTGTAAGGCTTTTTTTTTTTTTTTCAGTAGCAAACGACTTTTTAAAAGTTGTATGACATCCAGTTAAGGAAAATCTTTGAGTGAAATTAATCCAAATCTGCTGGGCCCCAGTCAAGTTGCCGGGAGCTTTTCAATCCCACTTATCTCCTGAACAAAGATAGAGGCCCTGTGGAATCAGTAGCACTGGGAATTAACTTCAGATCTTAGATGGGGTGGAAATCTTCTCGTGAGCACCACTCTGGATTTCAGTTTGTGGTAGTAAAGAGGGTATCACAGATTACTGCAATTTACTCACCCAAAACGTTACACTTGGGTACTGCTGCCTTAAGTGGTACATTTTCAGGTGAATTGGCCTGAAACACACATACAAATGCAAGAATAAAACATTTCCAGAACTTCATGTCTGCTTTTCCTTGGATATGTTACCTAACAGTTTATTTGGAAAATTATACTTTCTTTAAAATACTATCATTTAAGAGCTGTTAAAGTGAAAATATAGATTAAATGAATTTAAATGGAGTATGAATTTAATTATATTGTTTCTTGAGTGTCATTTGTATCCCATATATACTATTACATATACAGACTGAGTGGATTTTATTTTAATTTTATATGTTTTGCTAATTCTGTAACTGGTACAATAAATAGAACTGGTAGATTGTTATCCCATCTATGGTGCAGCCTTAAGACAGGGCTGAGAACTCAGCTTAGCATGTGGGTTTCCCACCTATTTGTTGCCAACAGAGTAGATTTGCCCTTTTATTTATTTATATATTTATATAAAAAGGCAGGATCTGGCAGAAAAATGATTCAAGATCTGTCTTCCTCTATTTCCTAACATCTTCTCCTTATAATATTCTCCTTGTTTCATAAGAGGGTCCAGCTGCATGTGAGCTGCTAACTGGGGAGAATTCTGAAGAACTAACCAGATTCTGGCAAACAAAATCTTAGAGGTTCACAGTTATGCCAAAGCTGAGTGGGCATGGATTTGCACAAACTGCAGGAGACACATCCTTTGCTATAGAAAGAAATCCTTGATGAATGTTTTCTACCAAAATTTTACCCAAAAATCCAAGCCCAAGCCAGGCATGCAACGTGGACAAAAATCTGGCTGTGCAGTTGATGGAAATGGTGCTTTATAATGAAAAGTGTAGGGTGAATTTATGGCCCCAGGCCCTACCTAGAAATGCAGTGTTGGGCCCATTACACATCTCACTGTAATTTGCAAGAGACCTGGTTCTCAGGTAGCACCTAGGGAGCAGCAAGAAAGTGACACCAAACCCCTACAGTCTAATTTAAAACTCACTCGAGCATTTGGCATTAAGCCTGTGAAACCAACTCCTATCCAATATTTTTTTTGGTTTGTGTCTGTATCATTCTGCCCTACCATAAAAAGCAAAATAGATTGTAGAGACCCAGGAGTTTTCAGCAGACCTGATCTGTGCTTCCTGCATGGCTTTGCTTCTTCCATGGCAGCATGGAAAGGTGGAGGGCACCCAGTCTCTTGGGGGAACTGTGGTTCTGGAATACAGCAGGATGCCAAAAGGCTGTTTTTTGATGCACTCCCAACCCTATCTTTGCCAAATTTACTGGCTAGCAAGCTCCAGGATAAAGAAAAGCAATGTACCTGCCATTTTCACTCTCTGTTATCACAGGACCATGAAGGTTGGAAAAGACTTTCAAGATTGTTTAGTCCATCTGTCAAAACCCAGCACCACCATCATCACCCCTGAAACAAATCTCCAAGTACCACATCCAGCTGGCTCTTGAACATTTCCAGAGACAGTAATTCCATGGCAATCAAATGTTTAACATTCTTTCAGCAAAATTTTTTTTCTGATATTGAATCTGAACCTTCCCTGGGGCAACTTTGGGCCATTTTCTCTCGTTCTTTCACTTGAGACATGGCAGAATAGACCAACCCCTGCCTCACTCCACCCTCCTGTCAGGGAGCTGCAGAGAGCAGTGAGGTCCCCCCTGAGCATCCTGTTCTCCAGACTAAACACCCCCAGTGCCCTCAGCTGCTCCTCACAGGACTTATTTACCAGACCCTTCACCAGCTTCACTGCCTGTTTTCAACATATTTCTGACCTGAAACCAGCCTGGGCTGTGGATATCAGTCAAGGAAAAGCCCTCTATCCAGAGCAAGAATTGTGGGAGGGGGCTGCACTTTCACACTTTGACCCTGCAAATCCTCAAGTCCTGCCCCAACTCTTAGTGGCTCCAGCAGAAATAGAAGCACATTAAAAATCCCCCATGGTCTATAGGTTTCTGCAATCACCCTCACCTGAAAAAAGCCCTGATTTGCCTGTGCCAGGCCAGGCCTTGGCTGGAGTCTGGGAATTTCATCCAGGATTTGTATCCCGTAAGAAGAGGCATTAGGGTTGGCAGTTTGAAATATGACAAACCCCAGCTGGCTCAGTGGAAGGGCCGCTGCCCACGCTCAGCTCCATCCACACATGTGTGGTGCTTGGGGTAACAACTGCCAAGCCTACAGTAAAAGGGGCCAGGCAGGAAGGCAGCCACATGGCTACTCTAAATGATATTAATAAGACTTTATAAAAAAAAGTTAAAAGCGCAACATAGCTTTTCAAAGTGTTTCTTAGAGATCTCTACATATGTATAGGTGTTTCATGTCTATGAGATAGAGGCTTGGGGTAAATTTAATACAGTATTCTTTTCAGCCTTAGAATTTTTTTATTATTTTTTATTCCCCCTGAAAGCTGTTGATATAAACTGGGACTCATTAAAAACACCTTGTGTTTTGTTTTCAGAGATTCTGAATTTATGTAATTTCCTGGATCATTAGGAAGTAATGTAGCATCAGCAAATGTTCTGGAGGAGCCCTATCTTGCAAGGAACAGAATATTCCTGCTGCAGTGGATGGCAGTAAAAGGGTGCTTAGCACCTTTCAGGAGATGCTGAGCCTCTCTGCCCAGCCAAAGTCCAGAGATAGCATTCCCAAAGGACAGATACAAGGATATTAAAAAAGACTTTGATCAAAGAAATATTGCTTCTTTCCTCCTTTCACTAAGCAGATGTGCAACGTGTCTTGGGAAAGAAATAGAAAAATTCCTGAGTGATTTATTTGATGAACCTAGTTTTAACCCAGGTTATTGCATGCCTGATACGGTGATGCTGGTTATTAGTTTCCAGTTGAAAATGACCAGATAGAGAACATATTCACTTCATCAATATAATACATTTATTGGTTGTCAAGAGAGTCACATCACACAGATATGTAAATCTGTCACTTTGTCTTAAAAGTGTATTTCTCTATTACAATGTTTCTTGATGTATGTTTTAAGGCAGTAAGGCCTTTTAAATATTAAAAAAAACCAAGACAAGGGGGAAGATTTGTCTATTCAATCACAGGATTTAAGACATTAAAAGCAGATGCATCATTTATAAAAGTAGGATTTTATCAAATGCCATAGCAAATGAAAGAACTATATCTACCATATGTAGATATGTGAATTAAAGAAACCTTATTTCCCAGGAAAATTAACAAACTCTTTTGCTAGCCTTAAGGTGGACTACTCCATGATGCTGGTTACTAGTTGACCACAAATCTCAATTTGCTGTGTCAAAAGTAAAATAGAATAGATTCTTTGTTCAAATTATAAAAACAAAATTATGTCTGTTTATAAGTCCATGCCAATAGTGCTAGTTTTGAAAAAATTACATAACTAAAGGAACCCAAAGAAGTTTAATTGTAATTTAAATCTGTTCTTCATCATTAAAACCTGCAAGAACTATCAATAACAATAAATATTTCAATTAGCAAGGAATTTGTTAAATCAATATTTCTCCCTTCAAATTGTGCCAAACCAACTTCTTCAAAATATGATGACATTTTATATTTCAAAACAAAAATTAACACCTACAACCTGACATTTAATGGTACTAATCCTTCACAAGGGTCCAGTCCTGCACTGGGGGTGTGTGTTTGTTAATAACTGCCCCAGAGTAAGAACAGGTTGCTCAAGCACTTTGAAATACTGAACCAGAGAACCATATTCTTTAACCATTTTTTTTTGGTGATGGGACAGAGCAATAGGGCACACAACCCACTTGAGTCAACATGAGGCCAGCAGTGGTTAAATTGAGATTTGTATCAGGCTCTAAAGAAATTTGACAATGCAAGCTAGAAAGGATGACAAATGAGAAGAAAAATTTATTTATTTTGACTGTACAATAGTAATTAATTATTGTGTGTGTTAGGCATCATAGCGCAAATGCAGAGGAACCTCATGAGACCTCCATTTGCCACAGAAAAATATTGTGTCTCTGAATGGATCCCACTCTCAGGGCCTCATCCAGCAGACCCTTCATACATAAAACTGAACTTAAAAAACTTCTCTGTTTGCAGTGCCCCTGGAATTAATGCTATGTCATCTTGGTTAAAACACATGGCAATTTACCAGCTGGGTGTCCTTGCTGAAAAGGAGATCGTGGTACAGAGGGGAACATGCACCCCCCATGGGCAGCTTTACCCAGGATCTCTCCATCCTGCAGAGATTTCCAGCCACTGCACAGTTTAGCTGCAGGATCCTGGATCACACAACCCTTTCCCAGCAGAGGGAATACATCCTGGGAATTGATCTGGGTTTTGTGGTAACCCCAGTGGTGATCCAGGGCTGCCTCAGAGGATGGGGCTCAGCTGTGGTGAGGGAGCTCACAGGTGGTCAGGAGCCAGCAAGGGGTTGCGGTTACGGCTCAGGATAAAAAATATCCTCCTGATATGCAATATAAAGATTGTCTGCCCGTGTCCCATCCCTGCTGCACCTCACCCAGCAGCACTGCTGGCCCGTTGCCTCCTGCCTTGGTCCCCTGTCCTTGCCCTGCTCCAGCCCCTCAGGTGTCCTGGTTTTCCCCTGGCTCCTGCCCATGCACACACACTCCTGCCTGCACCGAGCATAGGAGTAGTAGTAGCTTTTATTACTCTCCGTTCTTTATTAATGCCACATGTGCTGTTGTAAGGTTAAGTTATTAAGTGATATCCAATAATTGTTTCTGCTCTAAAGTGGACATTTCATTTAACTATACTCATGTGGATCTGTTTCAGTACCATTTATCACGACCACATTTAAGGAAAGATTTCAATAGGCCGTTTCTCTTTTTCCTTTCTTTAACGTAACTAGACCTCAAAGGTTCCAGTCAAAAATTAAATACAATTACCTTCGGACCAGCATAAGGGAATGTGAAGCTTTCCTGCACTTTGAAAGTTAAAATACAGATTTTACTGGGCTATCATCTCTGCTGCAGAGTTAATTTTACTCTGTGTGTGCACTTGCTGGAAATGCTTACATGGAGGCATACAATGACCTGTTTAGCTTGCAGAAGAAAATGATGTCATTTGCAAGTAAGCTTTCAGCTGTGATATTTTATAATTGTTTAGATGAAAACCTGATAATCCTCTACTCCTTCACATAAACTGCAATCCATCTTTAAAACTGCGATAATTCATAAAACCTGCAGCTTAATAAACTAACAAACCCCAGGCCTATGTTATTTTAAGGGAAGTCAATCTTTGATCAGTCAAGCTGAAATGGGTCTGATAAGTGGAGGCCTTACTCACAGGGAGCAGCACTCCAGTTTGTTATTGCTATTTGCTCATCATCCTCAAGTGCAAAATAAGCAGAAGTCTTTCCGAGCTTCTTATCTCTTTTCACTTTCTTCTCTAGATCTCTGTCGCTTTAATCCAGCATGTCTGCTGCTGGTTAACAAGGAAATCCTGTGTCAATTATCGCCAACAACTTCCTGCTGTGAAGCTGTGGGGAATCAAAGCTTTTGAGAGCCTTTTTCACACCAGAGAGTAGTGCAGGGCCTAATTAAATGGCCCTCATATCCTGCAGCCTACTGGTGGCCAAATGATAGAGAGCTAATGAATGATAACCTAATTTTTTTTCCAAGAATTGTTTTGATTCTTCCGGTCAGTTGTGCTTATTGAGTGGCAGCTCATTGTTCATGCTTAGGGCTGAGGAGGGTGTCAAAAGGTAGAAGTGGGGAGAGATACCAATCTGCTGGGTTTATTGTGTGCAGACCCTCCATTATATAAATATATATATTGCATATCGGGAAGGATATTTGTTAAAATTGCTTTGCTGAAATGTGTTGCCCTCTTTCCTTGATATGAATTGCTTTGGTGACTCTTATACACATGTGGGCTGCAAAATTGTCCTATAAATCCCCCTCATAAATGCTATCGCTGGAATATTATTTTTACAGAATCGCAGAATAAGGTATCTGCCATCGCTCGTGCACAGCTGCCCCAGTTCCTCAGTTCCTCCTCCTCTATTTTTTTTTTTTTGCCTTCTAAAATATTTCTAAGAACTTGATCTCCTGCCCAAACAAAACTGCAGCTTTTGTATGGCTGCTGCTTAAGATTAGCTAACCTTGAGCTGAAGTTGCACAGAAAAGAAATAGAAATTCGTGCATCTCGGCTGGGTGTGGGTTTGGACGAGCCCTGGCTCCTCTGCCTGCACAGGGCTGGTGCTCAGGGCTCTCAGTGCCCCGTGCTGAGCACAACTTGCATCAGAGCCCTGCCCCAGAAGGTGCCCAGCAACAAACCAGCCTTAGGAATAAATAAAATCCCTGGGCAGTTAGCAGGGTACTCGTATTTACCCAATTGTTCATTTCTGAATCCCATCGTG
This sequence comes from Passer domesticus, assembly GCF_036417665.1. Classification (NCBI taxonomy): domain Eukaryota; kingdom Metazoa; phylum Chordata; class Aves; order Passeriformes; family Passeridae; genus Passer; species Passer domesticus. The sequence goes on from NC_087481.1 coordinate 52,430,786, forward strand.
GTGCATGTGCATGAGGTGACAGACTTAGAGGTACCATGGGAGACCTAACTTTGAATTTCCTGACTTTTATGGTTTTACATTACAACTTTAATGTTCCATTAGCATAGTTTTTTTGTAGTTAATTTCCTTAGGGAGCTTGGGAGAGTTCAGGTTGGGGAGGGATTTTTTTGCTTTTTTTTTTTAAATAAAACCAGAGGGTTGGAGAAAGATGGTCAAATCTGCTCAGCTGAATTGAAATGTTTCAAAGGATTTAATAGAACTTTTTTTTTTTTTCCTAGAGAGAAACAACTACAAAATGCCAACCAGAATTTATGCTCACCTGCTTTCACATTCTGAACAGCTCAGGCTCTGTCCTGCCCCATTCCATATCCAGAGTTCTGGGTGGAACTGACTGACATAAGATCCTGTCTTAAGATTTTTTTTTAAGTGGTTTGGGTTTTTTGGTGCTTTCTGGATCAAGTGAGTAAGAACATACCAAAGAGTGCTCTCCTTTGGACTACAAACATTATGAGTCAGGCCCTTCATTTCTTAAATTTTTTTCAGTAAAAATTTCAGGATTTTTAAATTTTTCTGTGCTTGAGGCTTTTGATGTTCAAAATTCTAGCTTTGCTGGATGCAGAGGAAGATAAATTTAAATTAAACTGGGAAGTCTCCCACAATCCCATGACTCCACGGGCTGTGGATTCAGGAAGAACACATGAGATTAAAGTTATCAAGAGCCAAGCAAGAGTTTTCACAAACTACCTCCCTTCTCCTTTACATTCTTTGACACAATAGGCATTTGTTACCTTATGAAGTGTAAATTTTATTTGCTAGTTTTGGAGCAAATTAAATAGTTTTACAGTTTAGTTCAGGATATTGCTCATTGCAGTGCATTGACAGGTGATTTTTTGCTGTACAGCTGATGCAATTAACTCTTATGCATATTTGTGTATTTTTTCCGTGGATATAGTTTTTCCTTTCAAATTGGATTGAAAAACCCCAAACACACTAATTACAGTTTTTACCACGTCTGAAAGCTCAGTTTTTATGAATTTTCACTCACAAACTCCCCCCATCCCACTGAAAACAGCCTTGAAATACCTATTTCCCTTAGCCATTAGTAGTGCTGGTGGATATTTTTTAACTGATGACATACAGAGATGAGGTTAAAAAGAAATTGTTTTTAAACAGTCATTCTGTGCTTTCACCAAAAGTGCCAAAAATGTATTAGGGTTTAAAAATCATGGCCCAGATTTTAATTCCACCTTCAACAGTATAAATTTAATACTCAGCATAAACCAGATTTGATCCGTATTTTTCAAAATTTCAAATGTATTTTTTAATAACAAAACCAATAAATACACCTAAAAATCCCATGGAGAGGCTTACCTGACAATGTAAAGAGCTAAACAGCTCCAAGGATTTGAAAATAATTCACTACAAGAATATTTCTGCTATTTGTATTTGTTTTTTCTTCCCAGGCCTAACCTATTTCTTTTATTAAAAATGATAAAGACTTGATCCTGCCTCCATTTTAAACATCATTGCACCAGGTCTGATACAAATTTATTAATGTTTTTTTTTCTCTCCTGGTCTGCTTCTCAGATGGAAGCAGAGAGTATTTATTTCTATTCACACCATACACCAAACTATGAATATTATTTCAGTTATGATTTCCTATGTGTCTGTACTAAGGAAAGAGTGGAAATAAAGGACAAAACCAATAAAGATTCAAAACCAAAAGCATATGTATGGGAGAGTAATACACAAAACAAAACAGGGGCTGTTAAACAGATGACTCGGCTGAATTGTAAAATATTCCACATTTTGGCAACTTTGAAATGCTACACTTTCTATATTTCATCTATTAATCATTTGTAGGGAGGTTTTTTGGTCAGCCAAAAGACAAAGTATTCCCTAATTGCATTGCTGGTTGTGTGCATGTAACTCCAGCCATAACTACGTCAACAAATATGATGGAAAAACAAGGAAGTGGCAATAAATTAAAAATGATCAGTGACCAATAAGCATCAGAACAAAATGACAGATTCTTAGGCAAGTGGCAATAAACTAGACTATAAAAATCAGGAAGCAGACTGGCTGAGTGTCTAGAAAATGCTAGGAATTAAATAAAAAGATAATTTTGATGGAAACTGGTCAGACAAATATTAATTGCTTCACCACTGAAATGAGTCAAATAATGGAAAGCTAAAAAAAATCCAAACAAGTCTGTAAGAAACAAATCCCAGTAGATCACAAGCAGACAAAACTTCCAACACCAAATAAAATATTGTTCCCACTTAGGCTCCACATTACCACCTCCCTTTGGGAAGGTTCAAAAATTGACAGAACCAGTTATTCCAATTAAAAAAAATACTAAGAAAGCATCTGCATATTAAATAACACAGCTGTAAAGTAAACATAAAAGTCAGCAGAAGAACAGTAAAAATACCTTTGCTCATGGCAATGTGCTATTCATTTAGTTGCCTGCAGAGTATCACTCATGAGTCCTTTAAGTACTGTCACAACAAATCACTGGAAACTGATGAATACACAATCCAGGATCCCAAACAACAAACTATTACAAACTATCTATGTGTGAAAAGACTGCTGGAAATTCCTCTAAGCCTCTGTAAATAGCTTTGAGTGAGACTGGTTGAGGGCCAGATGCCCACCAGAGGCAAATCCCAATTTTTAACTTCATTATGGCTGTACATCTCCTACCCATAAAGGCTTTTCCTTTCTGAAAACGTGAGGCTTTAGTTTTTCTCTCTCCAATCAGAAAACAAAGGCAATGTTACCTCTTGGTTCAGCCAGAGTATATGCAAGATAATAATACCATAAATATGATGTGAAGTTTTAAAAACTGGATAAAATTTAGTAGTTGTTCTTCGATAGACCTTCTGGAAGCAGAGCATCAAAATGAAAAGGCAATCCAAATTGGCCTGGGCAACATGATCTCACCACAAAGTTTACATTTAAACTTTATGTTCCTTTATAGAGGTTTATATTTTATGCAGAGTATCTCCAAGAGCTCCACAATAGCAGCAGAAGAGCCAATGCAGTTAGAGGTGTATTACAAACACATGGCACTTGCTTGGCTTTCTCCAGCTGGAGACACATCCTGAGGTGTATGGGGAAGAAAAAAAAGAGATAAATATGTTTGAAATCTATAAAAGGGTACATTTTTACAATTTTTTTTTTTACTTTTCAGTGTGTTCGCTTTTTTTCCATTGGCTTCCCAAACTACCTCATCTGTAAAATGGCCATACAAATTTATTTATTTTATATGTAATCATTAATCAACCCATTGAGCAGAAGGGATATTCAAATTAAGGACAAACAAACAAAAGTTATCTCCAAGTATTCTATTAACTATATTTGGAATGCTGATGCTTGGTGAATTGAGGTGCCAGGATCATGGAAATCAAAACAAATTTGCCAAAGTTGCTACAAAGCAATGGGGGAAAGGATGTGTGAGTGCCAAGAAATGGCTGATCCTGTGGAATAGAGATCCAGGCTGCTGACCATTAAAACTGCTTTAGGAAAACAGGCCCAGGGATTGCTTTCAAGGTGAAGATGTGGCTGAGTGGTGATAACCTTGCTTCCCAAGTGGGGCTCAATGCACTGATCTGAGCAGAACTCAGTCATTTCAGTAATTTAAGCAAAATATGGACTTTTGAAAGCACCTTCCGTCCACAGAAATGAGATTTGCTGCATTTGGAGGTTTTAGGGCAGGGTGACTCTACAAAACATGCTGCAAAAATTTAAGGGGAGCTGTTTATTTCTTCTCATTTGCAGGATATTTCCTTATTAGAATTTGGATTGTTTTCCCCCAAAGATCAGAATAGGCCACAGCTTTCCATAAGATCCTAACTTTCTTTAAATGGTGGAAACTGTAGGAGCACAATCAAACATCTCTACTTCTTTTCCTTCTTATTTTTAACAGAAAACCAGAAATATAAACATGAGGGTATTTTTTAGGGAAATCTCAGGATTCTGAAAATATGTAGAGCATTTGAATTTACAGCGAAGCAGAGTGTCTTAGACTGATTCCCTTCATGATTTTCTCCCCTTCTCCTCTCTTTTTTTCCCTTCTTGTCTGAAACAAACTGATTATCAAGGCTTGCTCAGTCAGCCTAATGCTTTACAGTATGAGAGACTAAACTCTGTAGACATTCTGCTTAGTTAACTGTGAACATCACATCTTCCCTTCCAGGAATAGTGGTTCCAAATGTCAATAGCTGTTTTAGCCATGTTTGATAGGTAAAGTAATGTCTGAGATGGTGCTTCTCAGACCCCAGCTATAAATGAGGATTACTAACAATTTTTATGCATTTTGTTATAAACTGAGACCAACTGTGAAGTGACATTGACATGTACCAGCAAAAAACCGACAAAAATCAAATACTTTTCTATGCCAATTGTGCACAAAGAGTTGGATCTAAGCATTATTATAGCAGAGCCTTTCATGTTGCTATAGCCATGGTTGTGTTTGCATTTCCATAATAAAACCTATTTTCAGGGGGTTTATAACTCGGCTGTAAGAAATTTACTCTGTGCTCCAACTTGGCATAACAAGGTATCAGCTGGAGAGCTGCAGTCCTTGAGCTTTTACATCCCCTGTCTGCTGCAGGAAGAAAGGATTTGTTTCCTTACTTGTAGATGTTTGCTGAAATTCCTCCTACAACTCAAGCATGCTTGGAGGACCTGTCAGTCCAAGATATGGTGGACCAAAGCCTAGCTCCAAGTGTCTGCCAGAAGAAGTCCTGCTGTAGAGGAGCTAGGGAAACTGCATGTGGATCTGGTTACCAGGAGATGCATGTGTGAGGGGATTTTCTAAAAAACAACCCCAAACCCAACACTGGTGTCCATTCCTCCACATGCCAGGTAAGAAATTTCTTGTCGTAGCACAGAAATTCACACTTTGCAGAACTGCATGTTTGGAGAAAAAAAATGGGAGAAGTCAAGCAGGAAAAACTGTAAAAAGAAATTAGTTTAACAGAGAGTGGTGGAGCAGCCTGGCTTCTCACAAAACAGTTTCAGACTGTAGGTCCAGTCCTGTCTTGCCACGGTGTTCTCTCTGAGCACAGGGACCACAGGGAACTACAGCTGCTGTGCAAGTGTGCGGTGGGAGAGAGAGAAGGGATTTTTTTCAGCTCCTTTTCAGACAGCTGGAGCGTGAGAAGTTGGAAAATGGATGCATTAAAGCAGAGCCTGTGCTTAGCTGAAGCCCCTGTGGAGGGTGGTACAGCAGGTAATGGGCTCCGAGGGACCCCGTGCGCAGCAGCTGCGCCGTGTTTCCCCCTGGAGCTCTTCCAAGGAGCATGGCTTTTTTTCTTGGGGGACTGGAGGTAAGACTAGGAGTCAGGAAGTAATAAAATCTCATTATTGCTATTTATTGTTAGTAAACATTTCTGCAATGGTGATGTGTGGAGGTGCCAGCCAGGTACGGGCTGTTTCTCTGTCTCGCTCTTTATCTCAGCGGGGCCTCTCTGTGATTGAACACCAGGATCATTCAGCCTTTGGGTGTCTGGACTTCCCTTTGACTCTTCATGGTCTGGTCCTTTGTAAGAGCTCACCTTCAGGAGGATGGGGACTCGTCCTCAGTCCTGCAGGGGGATCTGGCACAGACACCTTCGTTGTGTGACTCCCTGGTACCTGCAACACAACATCACCGATTCAAGGAGGGAGAAGGGGGAGGGGGTGGGAGAGCAAACAAATCTTTACAAGCTGCAAAGGTACTATATCTGCAAGGCACAGACAGAGCCAGAACCCTGGGGAACACAGGATGGAAACAATCTGCAGAGCAGATTTGCCTGGAGCTATGCTGCCTTTGAAAGGAGCTGTACCACTGGCAGCACCGGGAGGGGACAGGCAGGGCTGCACCTGGGGACAGGTACCAGCTCTGGGGAGGGGACAGGCAGGGCTGCACCTGGGGACAGGTACCAGCTCTGGGGAGGGGACAGGCAGGGCTGCACCTGGGGACAGGTACCAGCTCTGGGGAGGGGACAGGCAGGGCTGCACCTGGGGACAGGTACCAGCTCTGGGAGGGGACAGGCAGGGATGCACCTGGGGACAGGTACCAGCTCTGGGAGGGGACAGGCAGGGCTGCACCTGGGGACAGGTACCAGCTCTGGGGAGGGGACAGGCAGGGCTGCACCTGGGGACAGGTACCAGCTCTGGGAGGGGACAGGCAGGGATGCAGGGATGCACATTTTGGCAGGTACCAGCTCTGCTTCCCACACACCCTGTATGGTTCCTGCTCTACCAGGGTGAGGTTAAGGTTAAGGTAATGCTGGTCCTCTTTAGACCTAAAGAGCTTTTGGAGGAGTGACAGCATTTGTTTGTGGCACAACCAAAAGTTGAGTATGTCCCTCCCTTTACCTACCTGCAGTCAGGTGATTTTTCTATTTCTTCCCATTCCCCAACACATCTGGGTGGGAAAGGATGTCAGGGGCTGGTGGGGAGTTTGAGATGCTGGAAATGTTCCTCCCAGGCAGGAGGACAAAGATGTCCTACCTCCCCTGGGCTGTGCAGCCAGGCCTGCAATGCTGGAGGATGCAGGGGGACACAGGTGGGTGCAGGGACCACAAGGACCATGAGAATTCGGTGACCAGGGAATGGAAGCTGTCAGGGTGATGTCCCTCCCTCTCCCAACAATTTCCCACATCACTTTAAGTACACTTTAAAACACAATCACTGCACCCATTGCATTGCCTTGGGGCTGTGCTGTGCTCCTCACTTGCACAGGGCAAAGCAATGCTGCCCTCTCAGGGAAAGGACTAATTCAAATATTTTTCAAAATTATTGTAATTGTTTTTAAGTGTATGTTTCTTAGTTTATCTGTATTTTAAGCCACAGAGACATTTGGTGTTTGTGTGTTTTGTAAATGTAATTTGAAATATAAGATAAATTTCCATATTTAGATGTGATAGGGAATCATAACAGGCATAATAGGCTATCAAAGGAAATGCTGCATTTGGATCCTTGTGCGTATATGAAATGTACAAAGTGGTTATAAATCCTACAGTAAGAAAGTTGTCCATTTATGAGACAAATGATGCTAAAAAAAGACTTCTGGTTTTCTGATTGTGTTAAGAAAAATTTAAACCCTGCTGGACCAAATTCACCCCTGGAATAACTTCATTTTATCAGCAAGAATACATTTATTCTGTGTATTTAAATATTTTCTATACTGTAAATAATACTGCAACAAATTTACATCCCAATACTATGTCCTAAAGTATCTTAAAAAGATAACCAAACATTTAATTTGGTCCTAACTCATATTTTATTATTTGGCTTACATTTAATATTTGACTAACATTTTTCAGGTTTTAACTAAAATTTAGATATTATGTCAAGATGAGATTTCACATAAATCCATTGGAAGAGTAAAAAATTAACACACCTGTTCAACAGAAAGCAAAGTAACCATGATAAATGGCATTTATTGCAATGAGCTTGAAGCATATTCACCCTACCTTTAGAACTCATTAATACATCTTTTGGGTTGTTTTTTTTTTTTAATTTATATGTATTTCTTTTGATGGTGATGATTTCTTAATCTATGAATTGTGCTTCCCAAGGAATTCTGAAAGGGACCTTTGGCTCCGCTTGGGCTTTATTTGCAATGAGAAATACTGAGAAAAAGGAATTAACAAGCAGGGGTTACCCCACAGTTCACTAAATATGGCTTTACTCTTAACGAGCAAGGGTTTTTAACAGTGTTGTGAGGTACCAAAATTATTTTTAAACATGCCATGTCCATGTCTGCACGAAGGGCTAAACTGAAGACTGAAACACTACTTTCAGAGAGGAGGTGTTCTCTGGTAGACTTACACTCCTTCTCTATCAGCCTGGGATAAATTCTGCTAAAACAGCAGGAAAACCCAAAAAATCCTCTCCTTTTCATCTTCCCATTCCCACAGAAAATCCTCTTCTATGATTTCAGTGGCCCTGAGCCCCATTTATGTCCTGGTGGGTGCAGTGGAAGAGAAAACACGATGGGCAGAGTTCCCTTCCATGTTCTCCTTTTTCCTACCAAACAAGCAGCATGCCCTGTTTGTTTGGTAGGAAAAGAGGCTGGGTCCCACCTTCCTCCTGCCTTTGCTCATCCGTGGACCTCTCTCTCCTCAGGAGATGGGTTTCACAGTATGCACAACCTTTGCCAAACTGTCATAGCAACAACCGTAAAATGGCTACATCTGTGTTTAAATGGATTTGCTAGGACTTATGGGATCTTTCTTTTCCCCCCTCCATGTGAAAATGTACTTCCCAGGAATAAGAAATGAAAACCTGCAAGGAAAGGCAATGTGAGTTAACACTTACCAGCTGGAAGAGGGAGAGAGTGAGAGCAAATAGCAGCAAGTTCATTCAAAAGCTGTAGCAGCTTGTTTCTGTGCAATTCAAAGGATCAGTCCCAAAAAGGCAGGCTGGGGGAAAAAAAAATCTGTTAGAGGGACAACATCTTCTAGAGAGAGTTAATAGAGACCAGACAAAGAGGAAGGCACTCCCTGACCTCAGACACTTTGCTGCAGAATGAAAAGGCAGTACCAGCTGTATGAGGGAAGATAGAATCTGACCAGGCTGAAAGAGCCCTGTAATATTTTACTCCTGCAATGGCTCAGGAACAATTCCAGAACTCTGACTGATTATCAGCCTAGTTCATAACAGTCTTAAATTATAAGGGAAATGCATGGAACACTAAGATGAAAAATGCTATTACTCATGTTTAGAGGTAATGGATGCTTTAATGTGGTATGAGAGCATGTGTGTCAGGAAAGGGTTATGGCCACATCCCACCTCACACACCCATTCTGCAGGGATCACTCCAGCACGTGTCCTCCTCCTGCACCCCAAATGCCCATCAGGGAGACCAAGTTCACCCCAAGGGCTGGGCAAATGCCACGGGGAGCTCCCCTCAGCAGTAACAGCTGGTACTAATTAATACACCTAAAAGATGCCCAAAAGGATAAGAGAGTCCTCCTCAACAGATGCACCGTGAGAGGAGATTGCTCTGCCGGAAATGGCCTTAATCCATCATCAATAATACTTGATTTACTCAGTTTTCCATTTGATCCTAAACCTCTGGGGGCGTGTGTGTGCATTTCTCAAAAGATCTGACAGGCAACGGTAACAATAAAAAGTACACCCAAGTCTCAAAAACTAAAATGAAAACAGTAACCTCAGAGTCCTGTCTGCCCTCCCTGGGAAGGGACATCCACAGCCTTCTTGTTCCATGCAGATCCACCTTGGGAAAGGCCACCTTGGAGGCAGGAGTGTGACAGTGGGGCTGGCCCCAGCCCCAAATCCCCTCTCCCCACGGGTGCCCATTGCAGAATGTGGGCTGCAGCTCCAGACAGAATGTCCCAAAGCAGCCCTACCTCTGTGAGGATCCCTTCCCTGCCTCTTCCCATTGTGCAGGAAAGCATTTAATTCACAAGTAATTCAGCTTCCAAAATATCCCCCAAACATCAGTGGTACCCCTGTAGCTGATGTGAGCTGCTCACGAATGCCAGTCAGTGTCAGCACAGCTCAGCAGTGCTTGCCCAACAGAAATTAGTGATAGCAAACATAATTATTTTTTCCTGCTGGTATTCTGAAAGTTAGGGGTGCAAAGTTTGGATAAGTTTTTATGTCAGCTCTAAAATACAGGAGAATCTTCAATCTTCCTTTTTAACTTGTCATGAGCATGCAGAGAAAACAGAGGATATGGGTGATGACAAAGACACCTTTCCAAAAATTAATTTTGAAGAAAAACCTGTCAGGTCAGGGGTTTCTTTTTGCTACTAAAATTTTGAAAGTTTGTGTGTAAATAGATCATCAGGCATCATTAGAAACTTGGAATTCAAGCAAGCCTTTTTTGAAAGGCATACATTGATTTGCAGAAACGGAATATATTTCTTTTGTATGCATAATTTGGCAATTCTGTGAAAATGTGCTCTTCAGACACTTTTGGATAGTCACAGATTATCGTGAATGTTCCCATTACCCAGCAAAGAGACAGAAAAATATCTTCTTAATGGAAGAATACACATCCTGATTTTCATCCTCCGTTTATACAAATATTAGTATAAGGATTTGACAAAATGTAGTAAATTTTCTCTTCCTGAGCAGGGCCAAAAGCAGTTCAATGGACTAAATATCCTAATATTCCTATCGCTTTGCTGTCTGCTATGGAAAAGATTGAAAAGCCCCATGTGAAATTGTTATACCTAGTGTCCATTCTGTAATTAAAGCTGTGTGGAGGTATCTCAGCAGGAGTTTGGAACAGGCAGAGTTAGAGGACAGTCCACACAGTGGTTCTGCTACATGAGAGCAAGAGAAATAAACAACCAACAGCATCATCATTCGAAACTTCGGGCACATCTGCTCACACAAAATCTGTATTCACTCTCTGCTGTTTTCTTTTTGTGGTAGACCTGTGAGTTTTGTGCACTGGAACCCCTGATACAGGTACTGAAACCTGGTTTGGTGGCAAAAACATTGCTCATGCCAGGAGGCAGCAGCACAAGACTTTTTGCCCCACCAAAACTGCTCTTCAAATATTGAATTTTTGAAATAAGCTCCTGTATTTGAGACCATTGAGCAGCAGTAGGGGTTAGGAAACTCCTAAAGAATTGTTGCTTATCCCGTGCCCTCACTCCCACTTATTTTCCTCTTGATTTACAAGGGCTGCACCTCTGCAGATTGCTTGGATTTGTCTTCCTTTAGAAACCGGTATCCTTAAATCCCAGGTTCTTTCACAGTCAGTGGAGGCATAGACAGCTGAATCACCCTGGTGGGATGAAGATCACTGTCACCTCCCATCTGTGCTTGGAGGTGACTGCAGGGAGAAATCAGTGCAAACATCTCACACAGGGACTCTGAGCCTGAGCACAGGGAGGGAAAGTCAGCACTGGCTGTGTCTCCAGTCCCCCTCACTGCTCTCTGCTCTGCTGTGGGCTTGGGGTGCTGCACACACGTGTACAGGAAGCACAGGGATGTGTTTGCTCTCACATGTCCTCTGGGAGATGCTGCCAAACCCTGTGGTTTGCACTTCTGCTGAGGGGACAACAGCTCCAGTGCAGAGCTGGCGCTCAGGAGTGGTTCCTGCAAAGTTCCAGAGAGGGTTTGTGTTCACACAGCGCAGTTTTGGATACAATTTCTGAAGGATGAAATTAACCAAGGCTCTTCTCTGTTCTTTTAATGCACAGAGGAGATCACAGAAAAAGCCACCATGAGGGGATGGCTGCAACAGGGAGATCATGATACCAAAGTTCTGTACAGTTGTTCACAAAAGTTCTATACAGAAGTCATTAGGGAATGTCTGAGAAATGTTTGCACCAGCACTTAAAAACCTCTGGTTATTTAAGGACTGAGTCTCCATCATCTTGGATCTTGGTATGAATTCTGTTCTCAGCAAGATTCCCTTTAAGCTGCTCTGTTTGATGACAGATGTACATTTATATAAATAAAAACCTTACAACTTTAAATATCTGAAGCACTGATTTTGAATATGTGTTTCATAACATGCACACAAACAATCCCATGTGGGTAAAACAGCTAGGGCAAAGAATTAAACATATAACTAGTTAAGTTAACCATGGCCTTATTTGCCTTATTTAACTTATTCACCCTAATTGTGCTATTCATTAAACAATGGAAGATTGAAATGAGAAGTGAAAGAAAAAATCTATCCCAACAGCTTTTTTTTAAAGAAAAATTAAAAATCTGCCCACTTAAATGGCTAATTCTTCTCCATGGTATCTGGAGCTTGGGGGGAAGATATTTTAACATGAGTGAGTTATTCCTTTTCATACTTGACCTTTTTTGGCATTGGATTTGTTTCCATTGTTTAAAGAGATAGGAAAAGAAAGAGGCTTAGAAAACTTCTGCTAATACATTAATGGCAATATTCAAAAGAGAAAGGAAACAAAGACAGACACGTTAGTGGAGAGCAGCATCAACCTCCTGGCATTTTGAACTGTAAGTAGTAGCTGTCTGCCCAGTTTCTTCTGTTTTACAAATAATTGGTTAGTATTAATAAAGATGAAGTGAAGCCTTCCCCAAAAGTTCAGACACAGCCCATCAACAAGTAAATATCCCCTGCCTTGGCCATCAATTGACACTGGGTATGAAGTTCATGTTATTAATGAGTTTGTGGGCTGGAAAGGAACTCAACCCTGAACATGAGCTTTGCCAAGGTTCATGGCAAACATGCACCACAGTATTCAGTGCTAAGAAAAACGAGGAAAAAACCAAGAGGTTGTTCCTAAATGCACCAATTAATAACGGGGGGATGTGGGTAATGAAATGTGCTGTTCCCCAAAAAGAACCCTGGGGACATAGGGATAATATGCAGGTGAAAGTCAGGGAGTGTCAATGCAGTCCTGAGCGCTGAAATTCAGCTGAAATTCTGACTGCAGAGGCTGTCAGCAAACAGGCCCTCAAGAGCAGCTGCTGAAACTGGGCTCCAAAACCCCAAGGCTCGAGGATATTTGGGAAAAAGAGGGTCAGATTTCCCCAGCAGACCTTGGCCAGAGGGTCTCAGTGCATTCCCCTCAGACCTACCTGCACATGTCTCCGTTCCTCCCCTTGATGTCAACAGGAGTTCCCTGCATGTGGGGAAGAGCTGAATGTTACTGTCAAGATCTGCCGCGCAGATCTGAGGGAAGAATTTTTGTCCTTAAGTGTTGAAAATGTAATGATCTATTTGATAGTGAGAAAAAAAGACAGAAACAGTATGAAGATTTTTAAAAGAAAACACACACACACACACACAATCCAAGCAGCCTTTGAAGTCAATGTCTTTGAAATAAAAAGCAGCCACTTTACCAGCCTCGTGAAACATATTTTGTTAACATTCTAGGTGTTGTATTTAAAACTGAGTTGGCCAAATTTGGCCATCAGAAGCTTGAATATAACTGGAAGGAGAGATATTATCTGTGAGTCTCAGGATATTATCAGTTATTTTAAATGAACTTAAGCACACTCAGAGATCTCATGAGGCCATTTCCAAAGGAAAATATTCTGGGAGTCACTGGAAAGTAACTTTATTCTCTCTGTTCTGCTATCAGAACAGCCACTGAGGCTCTTGTTTTACTGGACATATTTGATCCTTTTGAATGAATTAATGTTGGGATTTCCAAAGGGATTTAAGACTGATGAGGGACCAAGCACAACTGTCCTTTGATGGGATTTGGGAGCCTAGCTGATTTAGTCTCCTTTAAAAGACTCAGCTACCATACAGTTTGTTGCTGGTTATTTTGAGTACTGCAGGTAAGGGGCACTAATGATCTTGGCCTGAAAGGAGAAAATTGCATCCGAGGAAAAAAGCATGTCCTGGTACATTTGCTAATCCCAGAATGGTATAGAGACCACCTCATTTTAACTAATGTATTGAAATGTGGAGATTAGTCTCCCTATGCGGTAGATAAATTGCATTAACATGATTAAAAACCCCAACTAAACTGAGGCTCCTTTTATAGTTAATAGGGGGTCAGACTTCATTAGTCCTTCAGTGAAAGCAGACCTGTTCATTCGAGGAGGTGGAAATTTGCCATCCTCTGAAATGGCAGATATCTGTGTGGACAAATTGAATCTCTTACTCTTACCATTATGGGTGGGATTTTTAATTTTTATTTCCCCCCAAAATGGAGGGTTTGGGAAAAATGCTGTGGAAATGAAGGACTCTTGTTGAAAATATGTCTGCTTTGATGCTTTTGCTAATTATATCCCTTGTGAGAGAAGTCTGGCTCACAGAAACCAAGGGAAAGATAAATATTCCACAAAACCCTTATGAGCTTATCATCTGGACTATTTATTAGGAAAAGAGATACCTCCATACACACACGTGCATACCTTCCATTCACATAAATGGAGAATCTCTGGATACAGGGAGAGAATTAATTCCTTTCTTAGCAAATATTTTTCTTTGATGGAACTATAACAAAACTGCTGCTGGCAATTTTGGAGCAACACCTTTGCTTGTTGCTACCATGCCTCTGAGGAATTCTTTGTAGGATGGACTTCATACTTTACAGCGCTTCAAAACAAGTACACACTAATTCTCTCTTTTTATTTTTTTTTCCTTTCCCTCCAAAACTCACACATCTTTTAAACTCATACAAGAAAAATTGAGCCTATCAGTTCTTGCAACATTTAGTTTACACTGGAAATGATGAATGTCACTCCGTGGAGAGGACTTGCTAGAATGCTAATTCTTTCTTTGGTTTTAAACCAAAGCAAGATTTATGAGTGCATAGATTCACTTCCAAGATGAAACAGAGAAACATCTGCAAGATGAGAATTTACTTGCATTATTAGTGCTATTCTTTCTGCACTGATGAGTAGTACAGATAATACCATTCATTACAGACGTCCATAACTTTGCTTGCAACATTTTAACTCCTAAAAGATTCCAGCATAGATCACAGCCACATCACAGCCACGACTTTCAGGCAAAAGGAGAACAGAAAGTGGAAAATACACTTCCTGAGAGCCCTTGGCACAGTTCAGAGGGCATTGCTGTCAGGGATCTCTTCTGATCTCACACCACTTAGGGCTGTAATTAAAGGCTTCCTCCTGGATGTAGGCAAGACTTAAACTGGTCAAAGGGAATTGGGGATTTTGTAAGCAAAGTATCAGATATTTTTTGCTAGAGATGGAGATTAAACCTGCCATTTTAAGAAGCAAAAGAATGAATATTATTCTTGGAAGCATTACATAGCCTCAGAATGGTGCAGACTTGTGACCTAAATGTCACCAAGTACTGTCTGTGAATGGGAACCTACGTGGCAGTGCCATTATAACACATCATCAGAAATAAATATTTTGCCATTCCTTACAGCAAGAAGCTGGTTGTGTGTTCTGGAATTACTAGTGGCCAAGTCTGTATGGAATATTTTGGGAGTCTTTTAAAGCTGCTGTGCATTCCAGAGCTGTGCTCACTGGAGAGGTCCTCTCCTCTCCACCTGCCTGTGCAGCACAGAGAGAAGCAGAGCTGAGCTCTGAAGTCAAATTAAGGTGATGACACTTTTCTGGGAAATGTCTTCGGATTTTCCAGGAGGCTAAGTAGACTCCCACTGAAATTTGGGTGTCTGCCTCTCTGAGGCTTGTCTGAAAATCCCAGGCTAATATGTTAAGAAATATTCTGACTTCAAAAGAGGAGGATATGCAACCATAACCACTCAGGGGTTCTGATGCTGATAATACAGTACTTAGAGGGGACTGCTCATGCTATCCAGTATGATAATACCAGAATTCACAAGAAAGAGCTGTGAGCCTCTAGCACTTACCAGCTGTAATACTGAACAGATTACACAGAAAAATCAGGCAAAAAAAAGTAATATGCTTTCACCTCACAGCACGAAACGCTGAAGTTCAGGAAGAGGAAATGTGTATTAAGAGAGCAGGTTAAAAATCTACATTATTCCAGACTTTCATGAAATCAAAATGATAGGCACGATGCTAAGTTATTATAATGTATTTATTACCAGAATTGCTTTCATATTTAACTGATTTGGCCCATCTTGAGACCTGTTTTAAAATGCACCACCTTGTCCACCTTTCCATTTTCATATGAAAAACAGGAAAGCAAAAACTAATTTACTCAGGGAGACACATCGACTGTTTGCCCGTTTATCTCTTACAGACCACCCCTCAGTCCAATGTTGACAGTACATGATATTCCATTAATCTGCCTAATGAAAATTTAACCAGTGTTATAAACAAATAATTGGCTATTATCCTCTCAAAGATCCCGAATAAATTACTTCTGCTTATTTTTTTTCCCCCTCTTCTCTCTCTGTGCCTCTTCCCCCGCTCCTGCCCCCACACAAAAGCCGGCTCTTTCTGTCTGATGTCGTGGGAGAAGAAAAAAATCTCTGTAGCTGTCACTCTGCTGCTGCAGAGAGTGAGACTCAGGCCAGGCTTAGGGGATGCTCACACAGTGGCCCTGCACTTGCTTGGCTTTAGCTGTGGGGTTTTGAGGAGGAGCTGGACTCTGTGGTAGAGCTGCCTCCCCATTCCCACCCCATCCCCGATTCCTCCGGTCCATCCACCTGCAATTACATCCCCGTCTCCTCCAGCCCTCTGAAGCTGCACAAGAGGCTCAGCCACCTTTCCTTATCACCCTGGCTGTCTTTTCCTCCTCTTGTGTGTGGGGCCAAGGTAGGATTTTTTCCCTTTAAGAACTAAAAGGTGAAAAACCTCTCTTCTTTCAGAGCAATGAAAGCTGCAGTGCACAGGGATCCTGGTCCAGTGTCCACCTCCAGCTGCTGGGGGATGGGATGGGATGAGCTCTGCTGCTCTCCTGCCTCCCCTCCCCAGGCCTTTACCCATAAAATAGATAAGATAGCTTAGATAAGCCAAATATCTGACTTTTTTTTCAGTCAGGAAGACATGAATTACATATAATATTCAGAACAGTTTGTAAAAAGTACTCACCATATGTATCTTTGCAATTTGGACAGTATTTCTTCACAGGCAAGAAAATGATCATTCATAGCTGATGCACTATGACAGCTAAACCAGAGAAGAGTGAGTGGTGTTTTTTTTCAGACAGATCCTGACCTCTTTTAAGATATTCTTCATTGCTAAAACACACCTCATCATTCACAGGCACTTTAATATAGTGCTGAACAAATAATTAATTTTATTTTCCACACAACAGATGTACAGGGGGAAAAAAAAGGTCTATATAAAAACTTTCAAAATATTTGACGAACCTAAATAATTAATTTCGGGGTTTTTTATTTTTTATTTTTTTAAATTTAAATAGAATGAAATTTCCTGGAAGAGCACAAGTACCAGTCATAGATCAAGCAAGTAGGAAGATGAGGGGCAGTTATGTCTTCTCCTGAAGGAGCTCCTGATGCCTTCAGAATGTTGCTGAGAACTTCAGTAGGGACTCTGCACAAGATCAATATATGGGGCACCTCAGCCTCTCTCCAGAAGTTATTGCCAGCAGGGCAAGACAAGCAGCAGCTCTCCTCCACATCAAGATGCTGATCTTTATTGACCTACTTTGGTTTAAACCCCAGAATATTATGTTTTGGGTTTAATTTAGTGTACACCCACCTCTCAAATTCTGAAGGTGTTTGCATGTCCAATGCTCCTGCTGTTGGAAGCAGCAGCCTCCAGCAAAGCACTGGGAAGAGAAGGTGCATTAACATTTCCAGCCATTCATGGTTCTTGATCCATTGTCTCCGCTCCACAGGAAACAAATAGGAGACAAAGAAACACAACTTTCAAATTAATTTTTCTATTGAAAAAATAAATACCCCTGAATATTGGAGTTGGAGTGCTCTTGGAACAGTTTCTTCTTTAAGCCTTGTGGAAATTCCTCTGGGGAAGGATTTTCTTTGTTGGCTTGTTATTTTTGAAATTAAAAGTCTGAAAGAAAGGAGTTTCAGCCATGTCTAGGACAAATGGCATCTGCTTGGGTAAGATCTTGCAGCAGCAGCTCCCTGGAGTGACAGGGAGCCAGCAAAGAAAGAGCAAATCTGAATGCGCTCACCCCAGGTTGGAGTTTCTTCTCTTTGTTGGAGCAGGAGCAAATCAGACCCTGTGGAAGTGATATTGCCATCCCAGTGGGAGTGATGTGAGGCTCCAGGTCCCAGGTGCTTGGGTGTGTGCCTTGTGAGATTTTCTACATTCCAGGGAAAAATTTTCCAAGGGGGAGGGTTAAAAACCCACTTATTTGGCTCATGAGCCCTCATCCCCTCAGAGGGAGAGGAAGAGGAGCCACGGGAGATGTGGGCTGTCCATTGGCCTTGCTCTGCCTTCCTCAAACAGGAATGGAAAAAGCTCTCCAAAAGCCTGGTTCCAGCCTGGGAAGCCATGCAGTCCAGCAGAGCTGTGCTCTCCATTTTTGAGAAGACACAAAAGAAAACAACCAGCACTGCATTGATCTGCAAGTGCTCAGACTAAGAGTAGAAGTGAGATTTTCTCTACAATGACAAATTAATTCTTGCTTTCATACTTTTATTAAAATAAGCATCTTCTGTCTTTTAACTAGACCTGACATATGCTTACATAGATACAACACACCCTGTAACCTAATCTGCCAGCAATCTTGAAGCAATTAACTCCTTCTAATCTTTAGCTAACAAAGCCCACCATGCAAAAGGTCCCTGGAGAACAGCACTCCAAAGGCTGCTGTAAGCTCCCTCTGACTAGTTTTGTATTATTTGGTGTGTAGGAGCTCATTGGAGTGCTCAGAGAGCAGGGATTCATTTGAAACAACAAAGATAAATCATCACAGATCATAAGATCTTCATTAACTCCTTATTTCTCTACTAATTAACACAAAAGAAATGACTTGAATGGTTGACAGGCAGCGAATGACCCACAGCTCTGTGGTTAATAGGATGCAAATGATGCCTAATGAGGGTCTCTAGCTGCAGCCTGGGCATCTGGCCTGCTATTTTTGTTGGGGATTTAGGGTGGGTTTGAGATGAAAATAGTTTAACCAATAACATAGCTGCTGCTGGGTTCATAGTAAAGTCTATGAATTTATGGATGCAGCACTCAGAAGAATTAGCTCAAACTAGTCATCAACAGGTTTGGATCCACACAAAGCACTTCACAGACAAGACGTCTTCCTTTCCATGAGACACAGCTACTACAATTAAATATTTCATGGGCTATTTTTTTTCCTCTGGGCAATAAAAATAGTTAATTTATTAATTCCTAATGACCTCTCAGTTTACAAAGGAGACAGATTCCCAAACAACTGTAATAGTGGTCTTTAAAAGTCTTCATTCAAATCTGTCTCCCATGTCTAATCAAAAACAAATTTGGGTTGCTCTGAATTTTTTTTACAGAAACTATTTCCAGCTGAGTCTTTATGATTAATTAGCAGTCTTTCAGTGAAGAGACACACCACCATTAAAACTTCTACAAGTCACTCCCTCACTCACAGAAAATTTTGGAGCAGCTTCAGGTTGAGCTTTTGATTCAACCACTTCTGTGGGGTCCTTTTTCCTCTGCTTCTTCTTTATACACAAAAAAGCAAGGGCTGGTGTAAGAATGGAGTATGATGATTTCCCCTGTGTGTTCATGTTCTGCTGTGGCTGCAGGGTGGCCAAAATTCCTCTATTTTCCAGCATTCTCCAGCCAGAGCTTATCAACCTTCCTGATACGGTGGTACAGCCACTCACCTAATCACTTTATTACTGGCTGCATGAGCCAAGCTGATGAAAGTAGTTTCAAACAGGTTCCAGAGCAGAGCTTTGCTACCACCGGTCACTTTGAGTGAGGGCAGGGAGCACTGGCACTGCTCTTTTCCAGTGAGAGAGGTCACCCAGCTGCCAAGGGCCCTCCTGCTGCAGCCTGGAGGATGCTCCTGCTTGGGGAAAGAGGTGCAGGGATTTACAGGAGGACTCACCCATGGGCTGGGATAGGCTTGGAGCAGTCTCTGAGGCTCTAGGCCGACTCCTGTGCCACCAGCCCCCATCACTTAGTGTCTGACACTTCCTAGGCAGTGTCTGTGCCACCCACTCTGCTGAACGAGGTGTTACCCCTGTGGTGCTGCAGCACAAGAAAACAGCGACAGCAAAGCACCTACAGCTCTCAAAATTCTTGTATCACTTCCCTTCTTTCTTCCTTTTTGTTTGTGTTAAACCCAAGAGAACAGGTTTGTTATTTAGAGGCTCGTTTTAATTAATATGTTTAAATACTGCCTTTCATGCTTCAAACCAGCCACGGAACAGGACCATGAAACGAAATAGATCTGAAGGACTTGAAGTGAGAAGCAAAATCTATTTTCATTCTGTAGGTGGATTAATATGGAAACAAGCAAATGGAGTTCTTCATTTAAACATGTAAAATTTGAATGTGATCATTTTCTCTCAAAATATCCAACAAACTCTGAATGACAGTGGGGTACAGACAGTGTTTCACACACACAAATTCTGTTTCAAGGGCCCAAATTCTGTATTGATTTTCCAGCCACATCTACTGTACTTTATCTGAAAAACCTTAGTGTGTTTATATTCCTACATAATCACTTCTATCAAATGTACAGTTACAGTCCTGTGAGAAAATCAAGTATTTAATACCTTCTTCAGCTCTGTTCTTTAAAATAATAGTCCCTTTTTGTTTTTAATGTAGAAAAGAACAGAACATAGAAAGAAAGAAGACCAGAGAATATATTTTCTTTACCGTAAACACAAGTTGAAAAAAACCACCCAGCTGCCCTGCCTGATCAGCAGGCTGGCTCTGCAAAGCCCTTACGTTTCCCATTACTGTCAGTGTGCATGCAGGAAGCGTCAGTCCAGGAGCATTCAGCCATATATCATTCCCACTCCATCTTTTCATTGGATGCCTTCCATCCCCAGACGAGAAGCAGAGCACACAAGGCGTGCAGGGTGACGTGCAGGAGGCAAAGCAAAAGCTGCTGCAGCACCACCTTTGCTGGACATAGGCTGCTCATCCCGAGGCACTTAAGGGATTAATGAAATGAAATTGTTTTTTGGACTTGCTGCACTCTCTCTTATCTTTTAAATCCATAATGTCCCACGGAAGGCAAAATGTAGTAATTTTAGTCAGCAGCCTCTCATTAATTTTCTACCTTTGGGGGAAGGCACATTTATAAAAAGAGGGGCTGTGTGGAGGCTAAGCTCAGCACATTGCTTTTCACTTAAAGAGCTCAGCATGGCACAGCAGAGACAGAAGCGTAACACGCTTCAAACGAGAGCATTCTTTCAGAGAGGAGGCAATCTCAGCTGTGTCTGCAGCTATACACATCTTTATATACATATATTTTTCTATACATGTGTGTTTATGCACACATATATACAAACCTATGGAGTCATCAGTTTTTGAAGATAATCTTTCAGGTTAAGTATTTTCCCACATTAAACTGATAATTATCCCCTCCTTTTCTTCCTCTGTCCCCAGACACCAAACAAGCTGGATTTTTGCTTCATGTATTATTTATGGAAAGGAATTAATATGCAGATTCACAAAAACTTAAAAACTCATAATTATTCATAAAGGGCTTTAAGGTTATTTAGTACATATTTATGAAACTTTATGTTTGCTAGGAACTGTGTTTGAAAGTGCTATGGAAGGGTGTTGACTGAGGTTAATTACTAGCATGGAGAGTAATCTGAAAATGATCAAACTCTTTGAATGAAAATATTTGTCAGTATTTCTGATCTATATTTAAGTGAAGTAATGGACATCAATAGCCTTGCAAATATATTCGGAAATGGCTCTGCAAGAAAGAAGATATGCATATCTAATGCAAACAACCAATGAGGAAAATGTCTTGTTAGCCACCTTTGATCGCTTGGCAAATGTAATAAATGATAGAGATTTATCCTGTTTGTTGTCCATCTGTGCTGAGTTATGCTCTTATACATCCCCACTCTAGTCTAGAAATTATTAGGAGCAATTTAAGGGAGCCAGAACCCTCCAACCTTTTCTGGACTAAGATTCAGAAATAAGGTGTGAGCTATTCATGATTTCTCCAGAAGTTACTTAGGATAAGTACAGGCTGTATGTAAATAATACATTATATTGGTTTTATATTTACATAAATCTTTCTATCTTATGCATAATTAACCTCCTTTCTAATCCATTGTGCTCAAAGGTTGGAAACCTATAAAATGTGTTATGGGTTACGTGATGTCAGACAAGCAGCAGTGGCAGCAATTCTGGAAGGTAGGAAGCACCAAAAATACGATCACAGCTATAATGCTGCAAAGAGCTCTAAGGAAGATTGATTTTATGACCTTGATGGCTTTATTGAAATCACTGGAGGTGCATGTGAGTTGGTCTGTGGGTCTCATGGGGCTGGGGCTGTTTTCTGTGAGGGAATAAAGGTTCTGGAAGGGCCCTGGGGGCTCTGGAGTGGCTCTGGATTTTGGCACACATTGTGTAGAACAGTGGGATGTGTTGGTGGTCTCACACACTGGAGCTTCCTTAACCCATGCTTTTCTTCAGATGTGTTTCCATTGAGGAGCTTATCAACCAGAATCTACTGCATGTGAATAAATGCTGTACATATGGTTACTTATTTGATCACTCCGGGTGAAAGCTGAAAAAAAAATCCACTAGAAACATCTAGATACTGATTAAACAGCAAATGATACCTCAGTCCTTGGCAGCAATTGTATGGGATGCTTTGGGAGATGCTCTAGAGACATGCCAGGCCCTTCTCACATTAATATTTTGGACTTTGAAGACGTAGGGTTCACTTACAGTTCACTGAACACTGCTCTGCCTTTTTGGCATCCTTGGATTCCTCCATCAGAGCTCGAGGGATGCACAGGGACCCCCTTGTCCCTCAGCATCTCTGCAGCTTCTCAGTGACTTCATCTCTGGGGCTGTTCCTGCATCTTTGTTCTGCCATGGGCTAACACAGAGCTCCATAAATAAAATCACTAAGCCAGGATGTATCAGGCTCGTCCTCTTCTGGGCTGACCCTCCTCTGAATCTAGGGAGGAAAAGGAGACAACAAACTCTTCTGCCACAGAAGAGGGCAGATCATCAGGCAGAAAGTCTCTTTCTTACACTGCTCATGGAGGAGCAGTCCTTGCCAAAGATATTTTGAAATAAATGGAACAATAATATAGCCATAATGGTTGCCCTAAGTGCAATGACTATAGCCTGGATAGATTTGTAATCTCTTTTAATAAATACATTAAATTATTTGAAATAATGTTCTATTTGCCAACAGCTTATTCCATAAATATATATGGAATATAAAATAGGAGAGATTCCCTGACATAATTAAAATTGTACAGCCAAGTAGGAGGCAGGGAATAGTGTTATCTTTTCAGCTGCAAAATATTTTACAGGAATATTTCTCACAGACAAACCTTCTATTTACCTTTAGGGGTGGCATAATTGCATACTGAAGAGAGTGCAGCTCTGAGGCAGCGATGTCTGGTGCCTCCATCTCCCACCCCCTGCTACAAGGTGAGCTCAGCCAAATAAACTGCACCTCCCTAGCTACCAGTGCCAAGCATTCTCCCTCCCCCAGACACCTGCACAGAGAGAACCTCAAATGCCACTCTGAGATCTCATTCACCTTGCAACAAACACACACCTCTGCCTAGGGAGTCTGGATATTCATCCTACTCCGTGGCAAGGGGTAAAATGCCACGAAAAACAGTGTTCAGTGGGGCTCAAGGTGCTCACCAGGGGTTCTGGGGGGCTTTTTGCTCACATTCATCATCTTCAGAAATTCCAGTGCTCTCTAAGAAGAGATATTTGGCACCTGACAAAGGACCTGAAGGTTACAGCATGGGTTTTTATCTTCTGTGCAGACTGATTATTAGACAGGGTTTTAAATGTGCTGCTCAAATGGCTTATATACATTACTTCAAAGGATTAAGTTTGCATTACAAAAACTATCAATAACATGGTAAATTATTGATTAGGACTATTCTTAACTTCTAATGTGTTGTGTTTGGAGCACTGGTGATTTATACGCAGGATAGCACAATGAGGAGCAATCAATGGAGTTTATGGATCTCATATATATCTGCATATCTGGATATTGCATCATCCTACCTAGAAAAACCTATTAATAACACTGAATTTTCACTGCCTTAGAAAATTCATTTGGAGGAACTGTCTCTTTGCACCATAAGCTATTGTGTCTGACATTAATTTATCTCAACGATTGCTCCCAAAAAAAGTAAATACCTGAAAGCAACAGAAGTTTCCAGACTCAGGTGATTTAAGGAGTCTGTCTGACCCATTTACTCAGCTGCATTTTAAATATCTTTATTGAAGCACAGAGGAATAGATGAGTTATGTCTGTCCAGCTCATGGGTGGTTCTCAGGTATGCCATGGAACCAGGCAGGCAAAATTCATTTCAAGCAATGAAGTGAATAAAGAAACACTCCACTGATCTGTATTCCTGTTTCTGGGCTTTCTGCTTTAAAAGACCCCCAAACCCAAGAAAGACAGAATCAAAAACTGAGTGTTACCAACTGAGGTGATGTTACTGAGAGCTTGTCTTGTGCCCAGGAAGGAGTGCTCAGGCATCACATTCAGCTTCACAGCTGCTGCCTGCAGGAGGCCCTTTAGCATGCACAGGAAGTGTCCACGTGGGGAATTATCACAAAGCAGCCAAGCTGCTGCAAGCTCCCACCATCTCTGTGTGCTGCCTTCCCCAGGAAAGCCTTCCCAGAGCTAAAACACGAGGCTGGGAGTTGGGCACGATGGCACCGGGGAGGCAACAACAAACAGTATGTGTGGAGTGTAAGTGATACAGGGGAAAGGAGAAGCCAATGCACATCTTTTCTGAAGAGGTCACTTACTGGGGTTTTTTTAGTCTCCTCAGGGTGATGGAAAGACTGCAGTTTGTTCCACAGCCAGGTGCTCTCTGAGGAGCCTGAGGTGTTTTCAGCTGCTTTTCATGACCGGGCAGTGGCTTCAAAGTGATGTGATTCCTTCAGACCTGTTGACTTCTAAATGAAGAAAACAAACAAGGCAGTGACTTCCTGCCCTGTCCCCTTCCCTGGGGGACTTTAAATGGTCTCACTTGGAATCACCTATCCCCTCTCCCCACCAGAGCAGAAATCACCTAACACCAAACCCCTAACTTCCACATTTCCTTCTCTACCAGGCATTGTGGAAAACAGGATCTAAATGCATCAGGCAGCAGGTTAAATTCAAACAAAGCTTAAATACCCTGCAATGACATCATGCCAGCCCTGTGTGCAAACTGTGCGCACACAAAAATGTAAAATATGGTGTAGCTGTGTGTGTGGGCACAGGCAGGACAGATGATCCTGCACACATTCCACACCTGCACACCTACACAGCCCTTATTTACATAGCTGTGTGCATGAAATACTCTGTGGTGTATTCTCTCATTACCTTCAGTGGGTTTTGGATCTGATCCACCTCACAAAAGCACTGGGTTGTATTTCATACACACAAATTGTATTTATGTATGTACCTTGTAAATACACGTCCTATCTTTGGTGGAGGAGTGGCTGAATTTATATATCAAAGCAAAAACACTTTCTCAGATTTACCCTGGAATCTTTTCTAAATTTTTTTTTCTTTTTTTTTTTTTTGTGAAGCCAACAGTGCACATTTTGGGGAACTGTAAATACATAATTCTAATCCCATAATTTTTCAGACCAAACACCACACCATAATTTGCTAAGAGATGCTGCAGAAAGCTAAGCCATGGATACTTACAAAATCCAGGAGAACTATGCTAATTGGAGAATTGTGTAATTTAAAATGATCCAAATGTCTACAGAAAAATAATTATTGTATTTTACTGTATTAAATTAGAGTTTAAAAAATTTTGCCTAAAATTGCACTGGATCGAAACAAAAACAAAATCACATTTAAACACTGAATTTAAAGAAAATGTTAAATAACCATAATAGCTATGCATTAGTCAATCCATACTCTTGAACATCAATTCTATCACTTGCTATGACAAATGTTTAGGATGCAGTAATCTCTTGCCATTTCCTAAATGGAAAAAGTTTGATGAGGCTGAAACTGCTCCTGAACAGTTCTCACTCAGCATTGCTTACATCATTTTCTGTTTATTATTTGGAGTTACTTCCATTTTCAGTACTTGAGTGATGCTCTTGACCTCTGTCATCTCCTGAATTCTGAATGATGGCCAGAGATAGTCCTGCACATCATGGAAGAAGCAGAGAATTTGACTGATGTAACAAACAGCCAAAGCCAATGGAAAGGCTCCCAGTGGATTTTGGATGGCTCCCATCCCACAGCCAGGCTGGGTTGCATTCTGCACAGCCTGAACTGCCAGGCTGGGATCAGGATCATGGTCAGATCTGCAGCACCAGGTGCACAGCCCTCCACTGCTGTGCATGCAGCAGATTAAAGATCCAGCTGTGAGGAGCTGCTTTGTTCACTCAGACTCCAACCTGAACTTCATCAAACACAGCGTTGCAGTGCTGGGGATCTGTGCACAGACAGGAAGCAGATGGGACGCCTGAGTTTGTGTCTCAGATGCAGCAGAGCACAATGGGGTCTAACAAGGAAGACACATAAAATTCTTCCAAGCAGGGCAATTTGTAGGTGCTCTGCTAGTCTTGCACCTATTGTGCTCATAATTAATACAAGCAGTGGAAAATTTGACTGAAGATCTCTTAGTGACTTAACAGAAAATTGAAGTTTCATGGTTTATTCATAATTCAGCCTGTGGCATGTGGAGGAAAATATAAGCAAATGCAATGCAACCCAAAACAGGCAGCATGTCCCTATGCCTGGCCTTTGTTTTCAGGCAAGACAGTCATTTGTACTGCTCTTTTTAGGAAGGTGCTTTCACCTCCTGCATTCCTGTTTCCCCTTGGTCCCTCACTGGGAGCAGTTGGGAGCAGGACCTTACTCAGCCCACACTGCCCAGACATGGCTGTGGAGAACAGGAAAATCACATCTGCAAAATCTAATGATTATGGTCCAGAGCCACTGCTAAAACCACCTAAGCTAAAACCTAAAGAAAATCAAGGACAGAAAGGATCACGCTCACAAAATACAGAAAAGCTTGGTAGGGGCTGAAGGAAACATTGCTGCAGTCCCTCAATAAATTAGGATATTCTGACACAGAAACAGGCGCTAAAATGAAGCAGAGGTGCCAAATATTAGAGAAACTGTGGTCAGTCTTTGAACTCTTACAAATAACAGACACTGGAGTATTCAAACACCACAGGAACTCATATCAGCTGGGGAACTCCAGCATAATTTAGTCTGAAGTTATTCACAAACATTATCAATATTTCTGAGTTTACACTCGCACCTTTGACTGTTGACTTAAAGCATCCAGTCTGGTTCATACTACTGGGAATGTTTACACTTTGGAATCTATTATGCATAGAAAAATTAGGGATTATCTTTGACCTGGGTCCCACATATTTTTATGCAAAACTAAATAATAGGGTTATTTATTCATTTAATCAATTCCATATATTTGCCATAAGCAGGCTTGATTTCTTCTGAGGTCACAATCAACATCACACTTTCAGGAGGACATATGGTTTGACTGCTAACACAGATATCCCAGTCAGCATCCAAACAATCCTGAGCTTTTCTATGTTTCCTCAGGTTAGGAGCACTACATGTTAATGAGGGCTAATTCTTATGTGGAAAAATCAAAAAGGAAGTAATTTTTGGTGCAGTACAGGCATGTTTAACTCTTAAACGTGGAGGGTATGTGTATTTTTTTGGAAGGAAAAAGGAAAACCACACTCAAATGTGGCAAAATTGTTTAAGGCAGGACCTTTTGCAGGCAGATTTGGGCTGTCTCTGACCGTGATGTGACTGGGCAAGAGCTGAGTAAAAGGTAACAATCACTTGGATGCAGAGGTGGAAGGATGCAGGAGAGCACACTGTCTGTCCTTAGAGCATCAGAGGTGCCTCTCACACCCTGTGCTCTGCCACACAGCAAGGCAGCTGCCTCAAGGGAAGAACTGCCTCTCTCAAAGATCTCTAAACAGCCAAAATTCTGCTTTACCACACCCTTACCTCTTCCCAAACTTCATCCCAGTACCACAGGAATAGATCTGTTTATCCCATGTGGTCACTCATACATAGCTTTAAAAATTAATGGTTGCTAATGACCTGCAGTCCCAGAATCAGAAGCTCAGAGAACAGCACAAATATCTTGGGATAATGAATTAATTCTCTTTTTCATAGTCGGGCACTGCTGGCAAAAGGGAAATGAAAAGCTTTGCCTTTAATGTCAAATATATTTATCCACTTAAATCTGTACCTAAATGGCCCTAAGGAAAATGAAAGCACAGGAGTTTCTTTTAGGAGAAGAGTAGATTTTGTCTGAAAACAAGAAATATCCCTTCTAATGGGGGATAGTTGATCAGTAAATCCTAGAAGTTCATGCATTTAAAGATTTAAATACCATACTAGGAAAGAATTTGTTCATTCCATTCAGACTAACCAACATATTTCACAGAACTTGCAAGTCATGCTGGTGTCAACATCTTCATAAAGAGCTGTCATTTTATTATTATTGGCAAATGTCTGGGTGCTGGTGAAGGAAGAGGCATTATTTCCAAGTGTGAGGAGGAAAAATAACAGTTAATGTAACAGATACCTACCACAAACAACAGAGATCATCCACATTTAATGCCTGGAGTAACCATATCCTCCTTCAGCTGATGGAGGTTGTATAGAAGCAGATGGAGTAAAATGCTAACAAACACCATGTACCAAATGTAATAGCAGATGTGAAAGCTCATCAGGATTATGCCATTGTGAGACTAATTGCCTGGAAGTTTTAGCAAGCATCTTTTCTTCCCCCACCCCTTCTCCCCTTCAGCCAGTGCTTATATTTTATTTATTTATTTAGGTTTTAACACCTCCTCTTGTGATTTGCAGGCAAGGGGAATCAGTTTCAGTATCAGTACAATGCCTCATACAACTCTCCTTCAGCTGAACATCTGTTTGACAGAAGGCTGCTGGAAGCTACATGCCAGTTTTGGGACTCTTTCTTGTAGTTTGTGTGGCAGAAGTGAAGTATTTCAAGCATTTAAGGGCTCATGGGACTCACCAGAGAGCAGGCATCTGTGAGGATTCATAGGCTGTGCAGAATGTCCACCAAAATTGATGCAGCCTGGTGAGAGCAGCTGAAGGTTTGTACCTTGCAGGGATGTTGGCCTGGCCTCAGGAGTGTTCAGGTGCTGGTTCTGGCTGTGCCTGCTGCCCAACATGGGCAGAAGAACCAGAAAAGTGCCTCCTAAAATGTAAGAAAGGCCTTTGAGTTTTGTGCCTGGCAATGAAAACTTTAGGATAGAAGCAATGTGGGTATTAAAACACTGGCACAGTTTGTTTTGAGAAGTGGTGGATACCTCATCCCTGGAAGTGTTGAAGGTCAGGTTGCATGGAGCTCTCAGTATCCTGGTCTGGATCTCCTTGTCCACAGTGCTTGGACCAGATGCTCTCTAAGAGACCCTTCTAACCATATATATTATATTTTTATATGATTGTCTGTAAAAAATGGAACATGTGAAGGAGAAAAATGTTGGTCCTTCAGAAAGAGAGGCTGCAATTTGTGGTGTTTTGTTGAAGATCAGTGTATAAGAAAAAAGAAGAAGCTAGAAACAAAAATGGCCTGGGGAGTTAAAATCTTTGGCCACAAGAACAGTGCTGTTGCAGGAGGCTCCCAAGAGCCAGATAGGTGGTGGATTAGTGTGGTGAGATTTCCCTGTGAATGAAATTTAAAATCAAAGTCCCTACAACAGTTAAATCCTGTAGGCGTGGTGTCCTCAGCAGGTCAGGCAGAGGCTGCATTTCTTCCACACCTTGTTGGCTGGCAGTAGAGGTTTTGTGGTGAAACACAGGCTTGTGGCACATCATGTACAGGGGTCCTGGTGCTTAAACTTCATCTGAAACAGGGAAAAAAAAGAAAGCGGATTCGTATTTTCTAACATCAGTTTCAGGTGGATATTCCTTCCCAGATGCAGGAGAAATCCCGCCGGGTTTTGCAGAAGAGTCACAGGCTATTGAATAGGAAAATACTGGCACAGCATTACAGCAGCTGATGGAACAGCAGAGAGGAAAGGAGGGCTGAACTCTGCTCCTTGTCCCAGGCTCCTCTGTGGTCACTCCAAAAACAAAGCTAAGAGCAGGTGCAAGAATATCCACCAGTCAGAAGGTGCCATCAATAATAATGTGCTTTTCACCCAGCCTCAGATAAAGGAATGTGGAAAGCAGAAATGGGCTCAAAGTGGAAATGGAAATGTTTGAGTGAAATACGCCTAAGCTGGAAAGTGATGCAGATCATAGAATCACAGAATCTTTTGGGTTAGAAGATCATCTAATCCAAATCCTCCAGTCATGGGCAGGGACATCTTCTACTAGACCAGGTTTCTCAAACCTGGCCTTGAACTCTTCCACAACTTCTCAGGACAAACTGTGCCAGTGTTTTTCTGCCCTCAAAGCAAATTTTGTCCTAGTACCAAACCTAACCCTGCCCTCTGTCAATTTTAAGGCATTCCTCCTTGTCCTCTCCCTCCATGGCCTTGACAAATGTCCCTCTCCACCTCTCTTGGAGCCCACTTAGGTACTGGAAGGTGCTGTAGGGTCTCCCTGGAGCCTTCTCCAGACTGAACAACTCCAGCTCTCTCAGCCTGTCTCCACAGCAGGGGTATTCCAGCCCTCTGCTCAGCTGGGTGATCTCCTCTGGACTGGCTCCAGCAGATCCAGATCCATCCCTCCTCCAGATGCTGCAACCCCAGAGCAGGACACAGCACTCCAGGAGGGGCCTCACACGAGTGGAGTAGATGGGTAGTTACAAATAAAACCCATCACTATATAATAGAGATATCTCAATTTAAACCTTCTAAAACTTGAATTTGTATTTTCTCTACTCCCTATCTCTGTTAGAAGATTCAGGTTCTCACCCTGGTGAGGCTGAACTGTGCTTATCAGCACCCAAGGCTTTATGTCACAGGGAGAGAAGTCAAAGATTTAAATGTAACTTTGCGTTTAACTAAGGGGAAAATAAACCAGGACTGGTGTCTGTGGAAATAAAACCTTACCAGATGAGAGGGACTGAGATCCTGTCACCAGCTGAGGCACCTCTGGAGGCAGATGGGGGCCAGGGGCCAAGGCTGGGGGTCTGGGGTTGGTGGAATAAGAGACTCAGACCCTGCTGGTGTCTCCTGGTGATGCACTGAGTTTCTGCATTTGTTGCATTGGTGTTCAGGGGCTCCCAGCAGCTCTGAGTAATGCCAAGGAGCAGGTACAATTCCCAGAAACCAGAAAGAGACATCCCAATAATGAGAGCAGGGGACAGAGCCCTGTCCTGGTCCTGACTCAGCTCCAGCTGCATTTCTGCCTTCAGTCAAAAGGTCTTGATTTTCAAAGTCAGTTTTATTGCACGTGATTGTGGCCTCACAGGTAACTGCAAGGTGGGACTTCTTAGTTTACCTAATAACTATTTTTTTTTCATTTTTGGTAGATTTATCTCTCATATACTCCTGTCAGTGATGTAGAAGCAGATAATGACACTTGAAATATTGATTTTCTCTCAAGCAGATTTCTAACATTCAGTTCAGAGAGTTCATCACGTTTAAAAGCAGGTAATTTTGTCAAGTTGAACCCTTGAAAGTTTATTCAAAATAACATAATATCAGTCCATTTTCCAAGGTTAGCAAACTCAGAAACAGACTCAATTCCTTTTTCCCCTGCAGCTGTTTGTACAGCCCGTGAAATGATTTGTGCATGTGTGTGTCACCAAACAAATGTTCTGGTGCCTTTTCAGTAACAAATAGTCTGCAGTTAGGAATCTCCATCTACAGTCAGACAAGCAGGTGATGCTGATGCATGTCACAGCCTGCTCTGAGAGCCAAGGTCTGTCCTGTACAAACCCCAGCAAAAACAAACTGCATCTTTGGAGTCACCTTTCCAAGCTAAAATATGGAAAATTAATGAATGTAGTTCCATGACCAGGGTTTAACACACAATAGATTTTTTTAAAAAACACCCAGGAGTCTTCATACTGATGCCATATTACGCCTTCACTGGTCTTAATATTATTGTTTCTGTCTCATTTTAGGTTATTCTCCAGTGTTTATTATTAATTCACATTCTCACTATTAAAGGGGAGATATTACCCATATGGTTGACGTGCTGCTCAGTATGTTCATAAGTTCTCCAACATTTTGATTAACACTGACAGAAAACCCTTTGAAAACATATGGCCCTATATACATCCTGTCATTTCTAATAATAGGGTACATTCTTCAGTACACTTTCTTAAGAAGATGAATTCAGTCATATTTTAGAAACATGCTAATACTTGGTTAATTAGTCCTTTGAGGTCAGGGGGAAAGAAAAGACTGAATGAAAATAAACTTTTCCTTGAGCAGACACCATGAGCACTGAAGATAATTTGTGTGGCAGAAAAACGTGATATCTATGAGTAATGGTCTCTGTATACAGCCAGATTTCTTAAATCAATTAGCTCCTGGCATATTCCTGAAGATATTCATGCTCTGTTTGATATGCCAGACTCTTAAAGCTTCAGCATGAAGACTGATTTTGATGCTCATTTCACTGATTAGGTCAGTATCTTATTTCTGGTGTTGAATTCCTGTATTTATACCAATTGTTCCCCTTTTCTAGCACCTTTGGGATATCACAGGATCTCAGCACTCTCCTCCCTTACACAGGCAGGTCTGATACCAAATCTAGCAGAGATATTGTTGACTAAAATTCACTTTAGCTCGTGCAGTGATATGGCACATTTATGTGGCAGAATTTACCTCCAGAGACTATTTTCACCACGCCTATTTTGCTGGGATTTTAATACATTTTTTTTTCACCATGATGAGAAAAATTCTTATCTACATAGTCTCTTTTAACCATATTTTTCCTCACAGAGGTACTTGCACTATGTGTCAGACTTCAATAGTTTTGATTTTGTTCAGAGGGATGCTCCTCAGACATATAAAAATTTATACTTCAGGATGTGGCTACACAAAATTAATATTGAAAATTCTGAAGCATAATAACACAAATATGTTTTTAAAAGGTGATTTATCAATTTTGTACTTTATGAACCTAAATATTTTCATACAGCTCACATGTTCAAAACATATACTCAAGTTCTTTCTACCAAGAGATGTATCATTATTGTTAATGCAGATAATCAATGATGATAAATTTGCAAAACTTCAATTATAATGATTTTAGCCAGTGTCTTACTCTCATTTCTTACTTTCTCCCTTTCCCCCCTGAGTAAGCCCATGGAAAAACAATTTGTTTCTCAAGAAAAAAATACAAAGAGAACTAGATTTCCCCCCCTCCCTCCCCCTTTTCTTCCCTGTCTCCTCCCCCTGTTTGCTCCTGCTCTTTTTCCTTTGGGAAAAGTCCCAGCCTGGGCTACATCAGTGAAGCATTTCTGGGCAAAAAGCCATCAGTCCTTATGAAACTCCATCTCTGACTGTTCCTGTGGATAGATTTCTCTGAGCCCATCAAATCCCTCCTTCTCTAGATTCCTCTCAAGGAAAACATCCACCAAAATTTGAGGTCTTTGTCTGTAGGGATGGAGGTAGAAGAAACTTTGTGTGGTTCAAAGACCCTTGGAAGCTTCAGGATGAGGTTGAAAGCACTCCAGTCTTTAAGGCCAAGGAAGTTTTTGAACTCCCAGCCAAATCTTACCCATTCCACAGTGTGAAATAAATAAATAAAACAAAGAGCACATCTTTTCTCATGAAGTCAAGAGAAAAGAAATAAAAGCCATACAAGTCTACTCGACTTTTTGTCTACCCGTACATGCATGTGAACAGTGTTTACACAAATATTGATACCCAACCAAACGCCTTCAAGAAAATGGAATATCCTCTTGCACAAGTAACATTGTTTTTAGGACTTAATGGGAGAAAGAATGAAGTGCCTCTAATGGAGGTTAGCAGGGTCATTCAAAGCTCATCTACAATAAAAAGAAAGGTGAGATCCTAAGAGGATAATGCAAGAACTGGAATAGGTTGGAAACCCCCAACATTGATGGGAAATCAAAATAATTTTTAAAATCCCCAGCAGTCAAAATCAAATTTATGGTTTTGTTGCCAAAATTCTGTACACTTTCTGTGAAAATTTTTGCCTGTTGTACTGAGCTTCAAGAGCAGTACAAGTTCAGTTCAAGCTCTGCCATTCAGATAAAATATGCTCTTTTACACTTTGTTTTGCACTGACATTTTGTACCTGCCTTTTCAAAGCTGCCCCTCCTCCCAGCCTCCCTTTTTCAGACCCTGAGAGACATGAATTGCCTTCAGACCAGGGACGTACAGCTGCCCTGCAGATAACTGCTCACTGCTATTAAAACTGTGCCTGTGTTATGCTGTTTATCTCACAATACTCCTTAAGTTACAATACTGTCATTTCACTTTTTTTTTCTTCGGTTCTACATTATTTAAACTGCTGCACATGATACTGAAAACTTGAAGACTGTTATCAGTTTAGGAAAAGGGTATTAAATGGAAAAGATTAAGATTTTGGCTGGAATCCAGTGAGCACTTAAATGCATGAGTAACTTTACTCCCATGAGTAGTGTCTTTGACGCCAATGGGACCAGCCATGCATGGAGGAGCACATGTTTGTGTAGAATTTGGGGAGAGCAGGTTTTGCTGCAGGAGTTCAGGTTCAAAACTTGGGCCTGTGTAGAGCTACACATGTGCTCAGGTTCATAAGACATTAATGTTATGCATATGTTCATTATACTCTTCCCAAATGTTAGAGGTCTACTGATATCTTGCTATTTTTACCCTCTAAAATAGGGGGCTTTTTACCAGAAAGAAGAAGAGTCAGGTTTCAGTCTTTCTGAGAAAATAAAACAATTCATTGTTTCAAAAAACCACAGAATACATATTTTCCTATAAGGCACTGTGCTTGACAATGCCCAAACAGGTTTTCTTCAGACTGTCAGAAAATAAAAACCACAAAAACTTTCATTCACCTCCAGAAAAAGTCACTGGATTTTTTAACCTTTCCACCTTTTCTGTCCCAGTGTTAGTTACTGTTCTCCATCACTTCCATCTTCAGTAAAAGCTGAGCACAAGATTAATCTATATTTAAACGTTTTCCTTCAAGATTTATACTGGTCACTGAAAGACTGACAGAACTCAGGTCCTATTGTCCCATATGAAAGACATCAAAGTTGAGCTTTATCTTTTTAAAATCAATCAATAGCTCGTAATATTTTAAAAATAATTTAATTAAAAAGTGTATAAACTCCTAATTAAGCAGCATCAAAAACTAAATTTTAGCAATTTTAACCAAACAAATCATTGCGGTATTACAGAATCTAAATATTTAACTTTAGTTTTTTGCTAAAAATTACTGATAAGAGATGTGCCTCTATCCTTTATAAAAGCAGGGGTTTGGCAGCCTTTTATGTGTCATTCTCAGCTACCAAGAGGATGCAGCAGGGATAAAACCACACAGTAACAGAGGAGGTGTAGCCATGCCAAAGAAATTGCCTTGCAAATGAAAATGGCATCATGAGATACCTAAATTAAAATTTCTAGAGCCTGGCCTTATTCAGTCCAACACACTGTAGGCACAACATTTGCACCTTCTATAAATAAAGCACCATCCACAGCCCAGCTCATCGTGGGCTATGCAAAATTAAATAGAATTTTGAATGGCTAAAAGCAGCAGATTGATCTTGCTGTGGCCCTCTCATGATGCAGTTTTTTGGTGTGTTTTTTTTTTTTTTTCTTTTTAATTAACTTTTGAGTTCCTACATTGAAACTCACTACTCGTTCATAGGCACTCAGACAGCCAAGGCCACTGAACAGATTTTCCTATGACAATATATGTTGCTCAAATGAAGTAGTCTTATTTCCAGCTGGCTGAGTCGTGGCCAAAATAAAATCAATGTGCCTGCAGAACTTATTTCTAAGGGTGATGAAGCTCCCTGCTAGGGATTGCAGTGCCTAATTTGCCAGATATTTGTTTCCTAGCTATTATTGCCTGCTGAATATTTTAAATCTATTGTAATTCAATATTCAGGCCAAGTCTAAAATAAACCTTTTATTTTTTTTTTCCTCTTAATCATTTTCTTAAAAGATATTTTTGTCTTCAATCTTCCATTTCAATCTTGGCCTTTTAAAAGGCCATCTTAAACTTTAAAAGCAGCCTTAATTACTAGACATTTTGTCTCCTACTTGGCAACATAATACAAGATGTGGAAACTGGATGCAGAGTCTAATAAATTCGTAGCACCATCCTGAAAAGGCAATAGGATGCTACATCCAGTTAAAATCAGGAAACAATTTATATGAAGGCCCAGTAACACATTATTGTTTCCTGATTTTTCAAGTATAAAAGCAGAAACTCAAATTTTCTGAAGCATCCTAAAGGCAGATGTGTGTTGGCTAATTTTAAAACAGTAGTCAAGAAAATTTGTGCTTTATTTTGAAAGTAGGATTTTGAAGGATTTAAGATTTTTTTGTAATCTCTCACTTGTATTGTGAGAGCTCTACCTTTCTGTCTTCGTCTTTAGAACAACTAGCTTCAGCTGGGAAAAAGGTGACCTTTTCATTAGCTTATGTGATGAAAAAAATGAATTAAATACAATGTATTTCTCTCATTAGAGAACACCACTAATTCTATTCCCACAATTTGAGTCCTATACAAAACCTTAAAAGTGACACTGGAATTTCAGGAGTTAAGGTCCATGTCTCATTTATAGGCACATTACTTGGTCTCATGAGCAAAGTAAAATAAAAAGTGAATAATTTCAAGAAAAATATTTTTTTTTACATCTGTAAAGAATGACAAAGGTAGAAAAAAATCTTCTCAGTGAGAGGGCAGAAAATATCCAATCAGTCAGATCCTGCTGCCTTCCTGAGGTGTGCTGACAGTGATGGGGTGGGGACTGAGCTCTGCTGTGTCACCTGTCCTTGCTCCAGGAGGAAGGCACAGGGTATGCACAGCTGTAACAGGATTCCTTCCTTCACAACACCTATTTAGCCACCAAATCTTCCTGTTTCTTACAGAAGTTCCTGACTTAAAGGAGTTTTTAACCTTTTTGCTCTGCTTCACCAGCCTAAAGCCTTTTTTTTTCTCAGCCTTTGGAGTGGCACGGAAGGACAGACTTTGTATGGTGAGGCCTGAGAAAAAGCACCAGTGACTGCTTCTGGAAAAGTGTGTAAGGAATTGTAATGCATGTCTTGCTCCCTTCTCTGAGTTTATTTGGCTTTAGGGATTTGGGAGTGGATTTAAACAAAGCTTTTAAAATGAATGTTCCCATTTTTAAAACACTAGGCTGTGAGGTCTGCTGGTGGCCACAAGCTGCTGAGGAAATGGTGACTATCTCTGCAATGCATCACAGTGGGAAATGTGCTTGTTTTGTCAGGTCAGAAGGTGGCTGGGGAAAACAGGAGGTAGCAATAATTTTATTTATACAGCCAAAGCTCTAGAAACATACATCTATACCACTTTTTCTTAAAATTTGCAGTGATGGTGTGTCACCACATCGTCACACTTGTAATATTTTAATTTTTTTTTTCCTACACTATATCTACCTTGGTGGTAAGGATTCCCTTAATATCTCTGCAAACTTTTTTGTAATCCACACAGCACAGAAGATACACACACAGCATGTGATCTCCATGTGCCTGTCACAGCAGTGATGCAAAAATGGCACTGAAATGCCAAACTCCCCAAGGGTCTCCAAGGACACAGTCCAAAGCTGAGCCAAGGGAAATACAGGTTGGATATTAGGAAAAAGTTTTTCACAGAAAGAGTGATAAAGCTCTGGAATGGCTGCCCAGGGAGGTGGTGCAGTCACCATCCCTGGGTGTGTTTAACAAAGCCTGGATGTGGCACTGGGAGCCAGGGTTGAGTTGAGGTGTTGGGGCTGGGTTGGACTCGATGGTCTTGAAGGTCTCTTCCAACCTGGTGATTCTGTGATGCTGTGAATTCTGTTGATTCTGTGAATTCTGTGATTCTGTGACATGGCAGGGAGAGATGTGAGGACTCCAGGAAAGGCAGGAGGAGGAGCTGCACAGCCCACAGGTGCTCGTGGTGTTTTCTGAAGGAATCCATCCTGGAGCTCTGTAACATTTTGCTTTCCAAAGCACTGCCCACTGATTTTTCTGTATTATTTATGACACTGCACATGTACCCAGGGAGGAGGAGGAGGAGGGGAGAAGGGTGGAGCAGCACCCACACACTCTGCTTTAAACACCTGATTTTCTTTCTCCTTGGCCGTCCTGCTGCTTTATCCAATGTCTGGAGAGAGATCTGCTGCTCCAAAGGGCAGCTCCAAGCAGCTGTGTTAGGTCCTGGAGCTGGATTGTCCCCTGAATGACAGCTGTCAAGAGATTTGTCACCAACACCAGCCAGCCCAAAGAGTTTCCAACCACCTTTCATTGAGCAAAAAGTCTTCTGGTAGGATAGCTTTAATGATGGAAAAACAGATTTAATTTGGCTTCTATATTAAGTCCATGATAGTGTTAATCCCATAAAAATATAAAACCTCCAGAATTTCTCTCTAATAATTGTAAACACTGCTTCCTTTGTCAACTTTTTGATTTGTTGGAATTTATTATAGAGCTAGACTTTATTGTATTTGCTTATGATACCACAGTAATCTTTTCCCAGGCTTTCACTTTATTTTGTTAAATTTATCTAGCAAGCCAGATTCACACTCCCACAGTAACCATATGGAGAAAAGCCACAAAAGCTGTTAAGTACATTTAATTACTGTTTTGATGAGCTCATATTTTAATTATGTTTATTGATTCTGTGTGCGTTGAAATAGTTTTAGCATTTCAAGAAAAAAAATGGAATCAATATACTGTAATTACTGGGCATTTTATAATTTTTCTGTGTAATTAAAACTTTCATATAATATTTTTAACACCTTTTACTAATCCTTCAGCTGTGATTGGCTGCATTTCCTCTATGTTTAGGTGAGCTTTAATTTTTGTTCTTCTACAACGTGAAGCTAAGTTCAGGATTAAACATCATTTCCATCCTTTCCTCTTGAACCTTCTTAGGAAATTGAAAAGAGCATGAATATGGTATTTACCAACACATCCTCAGTAGTGACACATGGATACATCTCCCACTTGGAGCTGTCATGACAGGACTTCCCATCATTGGTAACAGCTGGATGGGCAAAACAGCTAAAAAAGGGGATCTTCACTGTTCTGCTTCATTACAACAGCTGGATTTTTCTCTAAAATAGTAAAGTGTATTTTTGGACTTTAAAAAAATCTATACACTTCTAGTCCGGTAAAAAAAAAACCCAAAACATTTAAAGCTGTTGTCAAACTTTTAAATTAAGTTTTCCCTTGGATAGATCTAGACTTCTGAATTACTAAAAGAGGTAAAACAGATGTAAATATATAGGAACCTGATCCTTTAGTGATGGAAAAATTTTTGTTTCTTTGTGAAAGAAAATTACTTTGGACACAAAGCTTGGCCAAAAGCAGGAATGACCACTGTGCTGGGTGGAAGTTAGCAGTGACAGGACTGGTATATCAATGATGTGTTTGAGTTTTGAAATTCCAGGATTTCTCACGTGGGGAAAATTCCATCCTCAGGGGAGCTTTGGTGTTTGTAGCCATGAGATGGTGAGCTTCAGACCTTCCTCTTTCAACTTGTTTCTGGGGTTTAATTTCAATGGTATTAAAAGCAAGAAGAATGGTCATACCACTCCATCATTGAATCAGTTTTTATTTATTTGCACCTTTGAATACCACATGGACAAAGTAAAGGAAAAAAAATTAAAAGGCTTGTATTTTGAGACTTTGATTACAGAAGCATAATTTTCCTTTTAGGATACTTTTGAGTATCCAAAATTATAGAAGATTACTCTGTGCCCCTCACAGTCAAACTGGATTTGTTACATGAAGAGTTATTCTTGAAGTATTGCACCCTTGGCTCTCAGTCTCCATCTTCAATTACCAGAGAGAAGGGAATATCTTTTCTGTGGAACTCCCTCTTAACTTGTCCCCGGGCACACAGCAATAGCAGGGCTGGAAACTGGGTGCTGGCTGAGGAAAGAGAAAGGACTTCACCTATTTTAGTACTGTCTATTACCTGAGGGTCATGAGATTACTGTGAGAAGGGGCAGAATGTATGAGGCTGGTAACAAAAAGAGGTATCAAGAGCTGAAAGAGAATATTTATGGGAAAAAACCCATGTGATAGCAACAAATAGAACGACCTGAAAGAAGAGGAGAAAGGATAGATAGGAAGAGTACAGAAACAACACACAAGTGTCCATTTGGAACGAGATGGGCCATGATTAGAGAAGGCTCAGGTGTCATCTTGACCCTCAGAGAAAAGTCAGTGGAGGAGGAGGGGACAGGGAGGTAGGAGGGAGGCACAGAAAGGTGGAAGCCCAAGCTCCCATTTGGGAGCACTTACCAGGAGGGTGAGCCCTGGTTCTGGCCAAATACCCCTGGCACAACACAGGGCAGACATTTCCAGGAGCCAGAGCATTGGACTTTGCAGAAGATGCTCCAGAGCCTCCTCTGTTAGAAAAGGGATTTCAGTGGGTTTCCAAGCCAGGCTGGAGAGTCCTGCAATGGACAGCAGCAGGAATGGGGATGGAAATCCCCAGCTGGAGCTGGTGCTGGTGGTACCAGTGCTCACCCACAGCCAGTGTGAACAATTTCCTCTGTGTCAGTGATGTTTTCATCAACCCTCAATGCACTTTTTAGGCAGACTCATTTCTGTGTGTATTTATAGACATTTTCTTTCATGCTGTCTGCAGCATAATTCAAGTCTATTTGTTTCCTTTGTTTCTGACTCCAGTTTTCTTCTGCCATCATTTAATAACACGGTTTTCTCTCAACATAGAACACATGCTGCATATTTAAATATGAAACACTGATCAAATAAATACACCTGGGAAAATGAAATGGGAGAAGAGTTTTGCAGTCCTAGTTACTTCCTACCACCAGGCAGAGCTCTCCAGGATAAAGGCTCAAAATCTCTGCAAATACTCCACTATTAAACCCATCTCATTCTCTTGAATTTGGAGGAAATATTTATGTTTTCTGCCATGGAAAAGGCAATCTTTCATCAGGAAGGACTGTTTGCTGTCTGTTTACTTCTCCAGAAGTGGAGAGAACATGCAGGAGGATTTTTGAGGGTATCTTGCCTGGTTAATTTAAGCACATATTATTCACTGAAATAAAAGATTTCAGATGATTGAGGTGGAAGTGGTGAAGTGATTGAATAGACTGAGAGCTGTCAGCTCCATCAATTAGGATCAGTGCCAACCATAACCTTGAATCTCTTGGCTTTACTAGGTGCAACAACATTGTTGGTGCTTCAGGATAATTTCTTGGATTTTTTTAACACAAAGCATAATAAAAATACTCCACTTCAGAGAGACTGCTTTGCAGTCCTGGGCAAATACATGTAAACAGTTTTTAAAGAATTTGTTATTCCCCCACCAGGCTGTCAGAGCTCTCTAAGGGACAAATACTCATTTATAAATTTCATTGCAACTCTGTATAATTTGCCTGAGAAGCCAGAATAGGTCCTGCAGCTCTGGTGCAACTCCAGACAGCCACGCACATAATTTCCAAGAGAGCAGCTACATATCAGAACATCTTTTGAATGTTGGTAAATGTGGAAACGTACCACATATGTTTCTCAGTGCAGTAACTCAGCTGTTTCATTTCTCTCTTTTGCTCAATATTCAGCCCCTTGAGAGCTCCGACCCTGGCTCCAGTTTGGCAGTTTCACACACATAAAAGTCTCATTCGTGCAAGTTTTGTGAGCCACCAGACAAAAATAAGATTTTTTTTTGCTGACTTTTTTTTTTTTTTACGCTGCAAGTCTAAGTCAGAAAACCACAATTGTGTATGCAAAACATAATCAGGTCCAGCAGCACCCAGGAGGTAAATTTAGGACCTCTCTTTTCCTAACATATCTTCTCCTCTAAGATCTAAGGTCTGTTACAACTAATCAGTTTAATAATTTCATCACATCCAACAGGTTTATTTTATGGAAATACTGAATCCAAAGACTTCAGGATTATTTACAATAACAGTATCTTTTTAGACCTGCCTAATATTTCTACATGTCCCATCTTAAGAATTAAACATTTCAGTTTAAACATGTATTACAAGTGCTACTCAGACTAACCCAAATTTCTTGTTCACTACATTTTATTTATTGGTTGTTGACAGAGTAATCCAAATTACTAATTGAAACATTTAAAATAAGTACTGCTGCAGATAATTTTTTCAGGCCTGTGAACAGATTCCCAAAATTTTGCTTTGTAAAACATTAGAAGTCACAGGCAGTTGCCTCTCCTTAATTCTTTTAATAACTTGAGAGCCCAAACTGAATGACAATCTGATTCTTTATGTATTGCTTGCTGAGTGATCCTCATTTGAGGATTATTACTGGACAGAATTTGTTTTCTTCACTTGGCTTATCCATAGAAAGTAATTTTGGTGGGTTACAAAACAAAAGGAAAAAAAAAAGGAAAAAGAAATCCAATATCATAATAAATACTACTACTAATAGTAATAATAACAAAAACAACCTCACTTATGGGGAATTATATAAATTATAGCAAGTCTCTCTGGATGAGTGTGTAAAATTCAAAGGACAAGAAGAAAAGATGCAGCAAAATTGCCAAAGTTGTCCAGACATCAGATGCTGCCCAAAACAGGTTCTCACACAGACACTGATGTAAATAAATCTCACAAGGAGTTGCACAGCTGTAGTAAACGAAAATTTTCTAGAAAAAAGCTTGTAAATGGTGTCAAATTAATTATGTCAGACTGTCCCACCAACTGTGAGAGCTCCCCATATCCTGCTCACTGCGTGTTTTAATGAACATGAGGGCTCAGCTCTGAGCTTATGCCTGCCCATGCAGAGTCCCACACATGCACATCCAGCCCTTCTCCCTTTCCAGCATTAAAACCTTCTAAAGGGAGATTGAGAATCAGGGATGCACACTGTCCTCACCTCTTTTACTGACTCCTTCCTTCAGTTTGCTGAGAATTTAATTTCAGGGGAAAAAAATAAAAAAGAAACCTATGAAGAAACCAACATGAAAAATACAGGCCCTGATTCCTGACACATCAAATTTCATTGCAAATTCAGGGCACAAGAAATGTGTAAGAGCAGCAAAAGTGCTGGATTTCCTTCTGCTCCATGGGAGATTTATCTGTTGGTACATGCTATGCACTGAAAAATT
Source organism: Passer domesticus (assembly GCF_036417665.1). Lineage (NCBI taxonomy): Eukaryota > Metazoa > Chordata > Aves > Passeriformes > Passeridae > Passer > Passer domesticus. The sequence goes on from NC_087481.1 coordinate 52,473,423, forward strand.
TGTGTTCCAAAGGCTACCTTCAAAAGGACAGTGCAAAATGAAGGAAAAGTCAAACTAACAAAAACTGCAACGGAAGAGGTGGCTTAACACTTTTGCCATCCATCTGTTCACAAATAATTCCCCTTACCTGGGGGCATTTTCCTGTGTACCTCTCCTTCCCCTGTTCCTCCAGCCTCTCTGAGCAGATCATTGGGGAAGGGGAAATCAGAGTGTTCCCCATCATAAGAAGAAATCAGAGAGGGTACAAAGTTTCACTTAGCTTTAGATTAGTCTAAATTAAAGAGAGTGGCCTGGGGAGGGGTCTCAGCCTGCGGGGCAACCTGATAGTGAAGCTAGAATCACAGTCTATCTATGTTCTAAATTGATGGCAATGAAAATAATACTCCCCAGACACAAAAGTACACTTGTTTTCAGATTAATGCATCCTGAATGTGAGCTTTTCATCTCCTTTCTCAATGACTTAACGTGTGCTCGTTCGCCTTGGCCAGAAACTGAACTGGAGGTTCTTTATTTGAAAACTTATTCGTGCTGAAGTCCACAAGGCCAGTGGCTTTGGAAGATGAAAACTGCTTTCCACAGGCTCTCATTTTGGGAAAAGCTGGTTGCCCTGGGCTGCCAAATGCATTCCCAATCAGCTCCTCCATGTGGATGTTCTGTTTGGGCTGAAATGGAGACAGCAAATACCAAACTGCTGCCAGGCCTGCTCCAAGGATCTCCAGTGGCTCCTTGTGAGGGTAAATGATGAGGATGAAAAACAATTCCTACTGCTCTGCATGCTCCCTCTTCTCAGAGAATAGCATTCCTATCTGCCATAACTGCCAGATCCCACACTCAGATCAATCAATTCCTGGAGTGCACTGTCAATTAATATGTGTAATGGATGATAATTTCACAAATGCTCTAGCCTCATCTTGTGTTTTCCAAACCGCTATTAGTACAGAATTACATTGTTCTTTGATTAATAAAGCAGCACTTTTTTTTTGTGCTTTCAGATGTTGCCATTACAATAGTACAACTCTGTATTTTTTTCACTTATCTGTGAATAGAAGATGTAAGATAGAAGAAAGTTGTAAGATACATCTGTCAAGATGTGCTCAAAATTACTGCTCTTTCTGTAAATGAAGAATTATTACACTAATTCAGACACAAATTCTCTGCTCGATTAAGCTTCAGTTCAACTTGCAATCGAATGAGATACTGAAAAAAAATAAATTAGAAGTGGATTTGAAAAGACAAAACAGCATCATAAGTTCCTTCCAAAAGATATTTTTTTTTTTACTGTCATAACATTTTCACACATTCTGGCAGCATCTGACTTTGCAAAGCATTTCACTTCTGATAAATGATGTGTTCTGAGAGACATATCTTGTGCAGGGTCTCTTAAAAGCTCCTCCAGCCAGAAGTCATTTTACATTTCTCTTTAACAATAGACTATACTAATAATTGGGATTTAATTGCAATATGTTTTTCCCTGCTGTTATAACCCTGCACAAGTGACTGTATTAGTTTTGGCTGACAGAAACTCCCCCAGCACATCTGGTATCAGCTCTGTCAAACCAGACCTGCTGTCCCTGGCCTTGCTCATTCACATTCCTTGGTCAAACCACCTTCTTTTCCCCAGCATTAGCTCATTATCTCCCTGCTATCTGTGCCTGTGGCTGTAACTCCATCCTGGAGAACACTAATTCCCCATACTGAGAGCCAAAGTAAAGCCCCACAGGTTCTTTTTCAGAGCCCTGGACAAATGGCAGCAGATTCACTGATCCCTGCCCACCCAAAATGTTCTTTATGCTCCATATTTTCCCTGCAAGTGCCACTCCTGGGAGTGCAAGATTGCTGTGCTGTTTCCACAACCAGCTGGCTTTTGGAAATCCTGGCTTCTTAAACTCACAAGGTCACTTTGACACATGGAGAAAAGCTGTTGAGTGATCTTTATTTTTCCCTTACAGTGATGATATGCACAGAGTGAATGGAAGATAATTTGAAGAACTGAGGAAAAAAACTCCTTTTCAGTTTGTGAGTTCTCCCTCACACTGTGGCATTGGTGTTCAGTCAAGGAAATGCAATATCTGGGCTTGCATCAGTGAAACCCTTGCTAGCAGTAAGAACATCATGCTGCAGGACAGGAACACAATGGCACAACTCAAATTCCTTTGCTGGTAAATCACAGAATATCACATTTTAAGATCCCAAAGTCTTCACAAATAAATGAGCTTAGAATATTTTATGGAGTTTCTGTAAGCTATTAATTTATTGTGGTCTATTTAGTGATTGCCCTTTATTACAGGGCACATTTCACAGTTGTCTTGACTACAGACAAACCAGGAAAAATAAACAGGCCTATTTTCATGCATTCATAAATAGAACAGATCTAAATTTAGCATAATAAGGGCTGTTTATTCAAGTACTAAAATGCTTAGAATGGAACACTTATAACCTAATAATCATGCAAAACTGTAGACGTCAAGGTTGCCTTGGCACGACTCTGGTTGACCACTCACTTTTGACTTTGCAAAGAGAGGTAAATTCACTCTGTTTCTCATCTGTGTCACTGAAACCCTCTGACCGGAGCACATAACCACATCTAAACCAAGGCTTTTATGTTAAAGGCAAAATATGTAGTACAAAATTAGCTAAAACTGGTGAAAAATAAACATAAACAAACCAAAACCACATCATTTCCACTGGCATTTTAGCTCCGACTTGGGGAAAATGAAGGTGTGTATCTCCCTCTCTTTGTGGGATTTTTTTGTCTGCATTCCAGCATGGGCACTGGAGAGCCACTGTGAACTGAATGATCTTATCCAGTTAATTCTTTTAGACTTCATTTTAGCAAAATTTAAAATTAAAATTAGCCTCACAAATAAAAATGTTGGGATATTTGAATTCACTGGAGCTTTTGAACACTGGTTAAATTTTTAAATCTATGCTGGTTAAACATGAATTATCATTTTACTTATGAATTACTTTTAAAAAATATTACAATACAGAAGAACTGTAGAGCTTCACAGCCATTGACTAAAATGAGATTTCCCAATCTAATAATTATTTGACTGAGCTAATATTGAAACACTTAATAGCACTTAAACAAAAAAATGTTCAAATTTCTTTAAAAAGTAGTACTCTGATCATGAGATTTAAATTATCATATTCATTAGAGAAATCCTGTGCTGTGAGCGAAACTCTAACATTGTAGTGAACCAAATTGACACACAGAAATATATTTGCCTTTAAAAGAAGATAGACACTAATGTGGGATATATTGGCACATGGAAATATTCTTTGTCAGGGCTACTGTATTTTTTTTTTCCCAGACCAAGTTATCATTTAACTTTTCCCCTTTATATTTTTTTTTAATTGAAAAGACAATATTTTGAAAGAATGAAATAGCAGCAGCTTCAAACAGGAGCGGGCAGCAAAGAAACGCATCTTCATTTTCATCCCGAACACGAAAACACCACTGTTTATTTTTTCAGCCTGCAGACCAGAGCATCTAATTGATTCTACCTGGGAGACAGGGCCTGAATAAAGGGCCATTATGCTGGGATGAGATCTGCAGTTGCCTTGAACTTGCCAGGAGTTCAGGTGTGGTGTCCCCGTGGCCCCAGCCCCGCAGGAATGTCGCTCCCGCACCGGCCTCGTGCAGCCCTTGTAGGCACCGGCTCCATTTCACCAGAATAACCTGGCCATTCATCAACAATGAGGTTCAAATTGTACTTTCTCTTAACACAACATTAACTCTCAAAGAGCTGGGAATTCAGTATTCTGTTCCCCGAGCTTGGATTCCAAATCAGTCACTGAGAACATTATATGAGCAGTAATCCCATTAAATATATCATCTTGCAAATATCTAAATCCAGTTAATTAACTTGTATTGCAAAAGAACTCCAAGATATAGTTTTCACTGAGCAAACTTACATTTTAGGTTTCTAATTATGTCAAAAATAAGTTTCATATCTCCTTTTCACTTAAAAAATTAAAGTCAACTAGCAATCTTTAAGCATCAGCAAAACAGGTGTTATACAAAAGTTTTAAAAATCTGAGTGTTCTTTATTAAACTCTATTTTTTGTGGAGAGATCATGTACAGTAGAGGCCCCATAAATGTCGACAAAGACAAGAGCTGTCTATGAAATTTGAAAACATTTTGTACTTATTAACTAAACAGGAACAAATGACTGGACGGGATATAATTGAGGTCATTTTGCTGTTCATGCTGAATGCAGCACTGCAATTCCTCCACTTGGAAATCTGCTTACTAAAGGCTAGAGCTGGAGTAAATTTCCCAGATTTTTTATTCTTTTAATGTTTCTTGAAAAGGTCTCTTTTCTGTACATGCCAGGCAATGTTGCAACATCACTTAAACCAGGACTGCTTTACGTTCAGAAGTAAAGTCACGCATGATTTTAAACAGAACTCCCACCAGTTTTAGGCATCAAGGACCAGGCCCTTTGTTTTCAAGTTGTGGATAATGGCAAAGACTTAAAAAAGGGGGCAGAAGGGATAAACCCTGCTGTCTTGAAAAGACTGACCACAACAAACAACATATTTGCCTATTAAAATAGAAAAGAGGACATTTTAGAAACAAATCAGCCACAGTATGTGGTTTGGTGTTTTATTAATTGAATTCTGCCCATATTAACAAGTATTACTCCTTTTTTTCCTTCAAATTATTCCTATTATGATTTCTCTTATGAAAATAATGATTCATGTTTTAGACTGGGCTGTGTGAACATGAAACAAAAGCAGTATGGAGTAAAACTGAAAAGAATTCTGAATTATTTCCCTCCAGTTTATCAGTACTTCAGGTCACAGTCCACTCACCAATTATCCAAATGGTACCCGGTCTCAAAAGAGCTAATAACTACTTATTCATCAAAGAGAAGCTTCTGGGATTCACAAAACCTCCATAGTCACATCCTCGTTTTAAACTGCCTTGAGCTGTGTCATGGAGCTGCAGCATTGCTGAGCATCATAAAAATCAAGCATGCATGAGCAGTGTTATTTTCCCCCCATTTTGTGGAAATTCATCTCCCTTCCTGGCTGCCCATTCTTCTTTTGCCTTTATGTCTTTTGCTGTTGTGTGGTTTCTGATCTGCTGGCCTTGCTCAACTCCTTCTACTGGAAACTCTCATTTCTCCCAACATTTAGGACATCTGCCTCAGGGGTAATTCAGAGCTCTGAGATTCCTTCCTCTAGGCATCTCTCTCTTTGATTTGATGAAAGGCTTCTAATTTTGGATGTCCTGGAGCAGCCTGGACTGGGGACATCTGATGGCAGAGCTCCAGCTTACCTAACCCTCTGAGTAACTCTGTACATGTGCAACCCAAAAGGTTCCTGTCCCCTGCCCTGGCTGCCTTGAAGATGACATGAAAAAGAACAAAACATGAGCTAAAATCCAACCAGAACAATGAGAAATCCAGTTTGCCCTGGACAGAGCAAGTTTTAGACAAGGATGCTGAGTCAACTTGGACCTGGGATCCAAAGTCTAGGACCATTTAAGCACTGGTTGAAAACATCCAAGATAATCTAATGTTTAACACTTTGCTGCATGTGATTTTGTATCCATTTTGGATACAGGGGTTGAACATCCAGTCCTCCAAAGTAAAGAGAGAGCCTTGAGGTTATGTTATAGCATCATCAGCAGATTGCAAGCTATAGAAAACTGCAAGTATTTTTCACCTCATTGATTAAACAGCTTCTTCATGAGTTGAAAGTGACCTTGAACAGCTCTGCTGTCTGCAGCCCAATGTTGTTATCTGAAACTTCACATTTTCCAGTCAAGCAACAATTAGATCAACCATAAAGCACATTTTTGTTCCCTTTTGGCTACCTTGAGAAACACGTCATCATTTCTTCATCTTTGGCCTCTGGCAAAAATGCACAGTGGCCAGGTAATTTACTCTTCAGTATTGTTTACTACTTGAATTTAAAACAAACAAAAAAATAACCCTTGTGAATTTTCCAGAAACATCAATGATATTATGACTTGACTATGAAATATGTTCTTTCAGCTTGCCTAAATATCCAGCTGTATTCCCAGTGAAAGGGTTAATTCCTGTATTTTACCCTTTTTGGATCAAGTTGTTGAAAGAGGGAAAGCTTCATGCACCATAGGAACCTGCACTAGTACCCTAATGACAGTATAATTAGAAGTATCATTGTGGTAATGATTCTTTTCATCTGGCAAAAGGCCTCCACTAAAAAAGATCCCTTATTCACTCAGTTTCACCTGCCCATTTTCTTACCTCTGCAACACTCCTTTTCTAGGTCAGCACCAGAAGTTAATACTGGGTGTTTGACAAGGCTTCAGATTTTGTGCTCATCAAACTAATTAAAGAGAAACACATCCAAAGCCTAGTGAATTATTTTACTTTTTAAAAATGCTGCCCATTCATCTTGTTTAAAGATTTACCTGGCTCAGTGGGTTTGATTAATGAAAAGGACAATGGGGCTCTTGTCAGTGCAACCTGCAGTCACTTGGTTCAGGGTCAGCAGGTTGAGGGAGAGGCCTCCATGTCTATATTTAGTCTCTCTCTACTTTCAAAATCCAAAGAATTGAAACGCTACTGATATTATCATTATGCCACAGTTTGGAGGAAAAGACGAGAACTGTGTTGGCCTCAAACTCCATTCAACTTTTTTTGTTTGTTTCAGTTAAAATAGCACACAGCAGGTTGTTCTGGCTGTGGATAGGTAGGATGGCTTTACGACAACACCAAAACCAAGTCTAAAAGTGGGCTTCAAGTGAGCTTAAAATATAAATTATTTTGAATTGCTATTGGGAAAAATTTACACTAATATATATGTTTGCATAAACTCTGAAGGGACAAAGGAAAAAAACAAACCAAAAAGGAGGAGATATGGTACTTGATCCTGTGAACATTTTGGCATACAATGAGTACTAGTATCACAAATGCTGCTATTAATAGACTGGAGCTTTGATTCTGCCATAAATTGGAAACCAGATAAAAAGCCACATTCTTATAGTTCCAGAAACAGCCATAAAAGAGATTTCTGCTAAAAGTCAGAGTGGTTCTCTTTGTTTCAAGAGAAGGATGCAGCCTCCACCTGCCTGCTGTGTCCCTGCCCCTGCTCTGTGCTGTGCTGGGCAGGGCTGAGTTTGTGCCTCTGCTCCCCACCTGCTGCTGGGAGCTGCTGCCTCCCTGTGCCACAGGCAGCCAGCAGGGAAGGACCCAGCAGGGATTATAATCTGCCCTCTAGTGATTCATACAGTTCACATTTGGCAACATTTAATGTTATTTATGCATTACATAATTGCACGTTCATTACATAATGGTTTCATTATGCAACAATGACTGTGCTCCTGCTTTACACCTTTCCAAGAGGTTCTTGAAGGCAATCAATGGCCTGAGCATCCAGCAGATTGCTGATAATGATGGCTTGTGATCATTAATAACTCCTTCTACTGATAGGTTTATAGGCATATAAGACACAAATCATGCCTATCGTCCTGGGACAGCTACTGTTGCACAAAGCCATCTGCAAGCACAGGCTGGGCTTGTGCAAAACAACATCCAGTTGCTTCACTTCAGTGCCTGGGGCCAGTGTTTTCAGTTGTGCTATTGAGCAATAATGCCCAGATCCTCTCCTGAGAGGCTGAGTGAGGTTTTGCTGACCCATTTAATGAAGCAGGGCTGAAATACACCTTGGCATCTTTGGCCACAAAGCTGTTTGTGGTTGGAGGGAAGGGCGTGGTCCCCAAGTACTCTTTGACAAGAAAAAGGCTTTTGAGACAGTCTTTGAGTTTCTTTATCAGGAATTAATTGCTCCATGCCAGAAAAACCCAACAGTGCATCATGGCAGAGATCTACTGCCCCATGACAAGCCCTGCTTCAGGAACCATGAAGAGCTTCCACTGTGCTCCTGCTAATTCAGCTGGGCAGAAACAGCTTGTGAGGGCCTCAGTCTTTAGCTCTGTCTGTGATGGGCACAGGCCCCTGAGTAGAAATAAGAGAACAAATCCTGCGGGAACACAACCAAAAGGAACATTTTCCACTGCCACCTGCACCCAGAGGAGCTGTGTGTGCTTTGGCCCCGGGTTCCTTCTCCCCCAGTCAGCCTGAGTGCAGCTCTGCAAACCCACCCTCATTCAACAGTCACTTTATTCTTGCAAATAAAACACTTCTGGGCTGGCTTGATCATTTTATCATCCCTATCATCTGGGAAATGCATTTGGATAAAGGGACATTTATTGAACTGTCTTTTATCACACAAGTATTTCTACCAAAGAAAGATTTCAGAGATTCAACTCTGTGTATTTAAAATGCAAAATTCAAAGAAGTTTTATTGCCAGACTTTCACTTCTCAATAATTATGTCCTAATTGTTTTGCAAGTTTGCATTACAATTTGTCATACATTCTATGAATTAGCATTAAAAATCCACCTTCCTTCTGCTTAATAAATCAAGAAGTTGTATTTTAAATCCTGCTTTTTAAATGCAACCATGCTCTAGCATTCTCCCTAGGTTTTTAAATAGATAAATACTGCACTGGGCTGTTTGCAAGGAAAAAAAAATATTAAAGAGAGATGAGATTGTTGGGGGAAAGAAAAGTGTCATCTTTTCCACATAGCAAGTCAGATAGCAAATATAGTCAGCTAGGTAAAAGAAGAGCAGACACTGAACTCAATTTTTATTGTAGTATATTTGAAATACTACTTCACTTCATTCCCATGAGAGCATTTTATGCAATCTTTCACACTGTACTTCTGCAAGAGCCATTTGCAACCATCCTGCCTATGGCTTTTCAAGACCTAGATTTCCAGCACAGGGAGGTAAATTTTTCCAGTGTGTCATTAGAGTGTACCCACCCACTGAATCCTGAACATTTCCTGCAGCAGCTTTGAGATAAAGATTTCCTGATACCTGCAAACCCTGTAAGAATAATGTTGTTTACAAATGACAGATTCTGGTGCCTGATATTCCAGGCAATGCAAAATGTTCTATCTTCCTTCTCAACACAGTTCCATGTTTCCAGGTATTAGGCTTTCCACTACTTAAAAATAGGTAGGAAATCAAGACAATAAATATTCATAAAATGTCAGACATTCTCCAAAGGGTTGTTTGAGTTAACACAGGCCATAAAGCTCTCCCTTTTATTAGGTTTGAAAATGATAGTTATTTGAAGGAAATTATGTAACCGCTTAAAATATTTTACCAGAAGAAGCTGCTTAGCACCATATCTTTAAACCACCAAGAAAGAAATTTCGGAGAGTTTCCACTTCTCCACAGTCCCCTGACAGCTCTTGTTAGTGTTGCACAGCAATGCAGGTAAAATAAGGAGTAATCTTCCCATTCTGGGTCAAGAATACCACGGCAATCAACACTGGTTTTGCTCAGGACCTTCTCCAGATGATGTTCCAAAGCTGCTTGGTGATTACCCATATTACTGCCATCCCTCCTCGTGAAGTCCTTTGCAACCCTTCATCTGCGTCCTGAATTCTCCAGGTGACCCTGGAGGCCAGCTCACTTCCAAAACACAGAGCCAACGTGTGGGGAGAGTGCACGTGACAGGTGACTCGAGATTAAACAAAGAGCAAGGATCAGGAAGCAGAAATCACATTTAAAGTGTTCCTGCTCTTGGTAAGACGTGGGTGTAAAACCAGAATCAATCTCCCTGGGTTTGGATGCAGAATGGGCTCCAGCTCCTGCTAGAATTTTGGGTCTGTGACAAACACTTGCAGAGTGTATTTGTTTGAAGTCTGCAGATCAAAGTCAGTGCATAAACCATGCTGTCACTTATACCTTCACAAAATTCCCAAGCTACTGAAGAACCCACATGGCTGGTGCAAGAGGAAAAATAATTCTCTGAAACAGCTGAAAACTATGTCTGTACTTCAAGATTTCACACTGACATAAATAGATTCAACTTGCCTGTATGGCTTTCCAGCACCAGCAAGGACTGCTTACCTCTTGGTGGAGAATCCTTGCTATTTGTACATGTGCATTTTAAAATAGGATGAACAAATAAATGGCACCGAAATGCACTGCTATCTCTGCTTCTGACCTCTCAGGATAGGGTCAGGAATCAGCTACACTGCATAAGATAATACCTAATTAAGAGGTGGAAATGGACATTCATTCTGTGTGGTATATTATAATGCATATTTTCTGAGCAGGGACAGTCTAACAGAACCTCTTTATCTTTTATTATAAAATACTCTGAATTAGCAAATACATTCTGCAGCAGAGAACATTTGCAGCATGTCTGTTGAAGTATACCATCAAAACAGTTGGTGCCACAGTGGCTCTGGTAGAGCTGATGATTTGCCTTTCTGACTTTTGCTGGTTCCTTCAACACAGCCATTCTGAAGGCCCCAGATGTTCAGTCTAACAACTCACAGGCCTTATTTTAGTTACAAGCCCCTCACTCTTCAGGACGGCTGTGCTTATTCCTGTAACGACAAAGTAGGTATTTCTTTCAATAACATTCACTTGCCATTAGAAAAATACCCTAATTATGAATTCAGAAGTGACAGATTGTGAGATTCAGTTTGCAAAGATGATGTCACTGGTGGGGAATTGGTGGGTAACCTCCAATTACCTCCTTGAATAAAGACATCAGTGTTGTATCTCGAGAAATAATGGCTAATGATATGTCTTCCAAAAGGAAATAGTGTTATTAATTACCTTACTGTGAACACACCACTTATTGACAGCTTTGAAGGCCATTCATCCAATTAAGTATAATGACTAAAAGCTTCATTTGGCCTTCATGGTTATACAGATGGGCTAAGAACAGAGAGCAAGATTCTGATTTCATTTATAACCTTCATAAATATTCAGAGAAAGTCACAAACACCCATGGAGCTCCCCTGGTTTCTATTGCTGTGATTAGAGTCAGACTGTGGCAGGTAATGATGGCATAGAAAGCGCTGTAAATTGATACCTCTAATACTTTGAAGACTTATTGTTGTGCAATAATACAATCTGTCATCTCTTCTGATTGTTACTAAGCACTTTGCTTCCAAGTACTTTCCTATCAACATTTAGAGGGTTTTGCTTTCCCCAGCTATCGTCCAGGCCTGCTTACATTTCAGTGACAGATGATTTAGGTGCAAACACCTCCCTGAATAAGTCACTTCTTACTAACTGAGATTTCCACATTGTTCCCTCCCCCTCAGATAAATCTAACAATAATTCTAAATAAAGCTTCATTCATATTATACTTCCCCTCAGTTCTACAGATCTGCTTCTGACTGTATTCACGTGCCGTTGTTAAGAGTAACGCAACTGGAGCCAACAGAATTTCTGTGGAGAACAGAATCTGGCCTCATGTATAAAGGATCATTTTCATGGACCCATCTAGGCATCTCTAAAGTCCTCATTAACGTGGCACTTTGCTGATTAATTATTTTAATGGGTGGTAGGACAAATCCTTGAGCACAGCACAGCTCAGGTAACGTGTCTGGGACAGCAGAGTGGCTGTTCACATTGCTTCTGCCACCACTGGCTTTTATCTTGGAGCAGCAACAGGTTGCTAATGACACGTGGTTATCATTTTCACATTTTGGAACATCAAAAATGCTGGCAGACTAAGGTGGCAACAGTTTGCAAGCACTCAGGTAGAACATCAAAGACCTTACTAAAGGTTTAATACACACCAGCACCAGCAACAGTTTTAGATCCACCTGTACCACGGGTTTAATCGCTCAGAAATCTGATACTGATGCTCACATGACATCCAAGAATTGCTTTTTTTGTTAAGTGGAAAGCAACATTACAGCCAAATGGCAAAGTGTCTGCAAGTGCTTTGTTTCTATGCAACACTGAGGAGCCAAGAAAGTCACAACCTTGTAACAGCTGACATTGTAGAATAACTTAATGCTGCCAACAGGTCTTGAGAGAATGCAGAATTATATGTAAATATATCAAGTAAATGTTTTTAAGCAATAGGTCTTCACCTTGTGCAAACAAGTTGCAGCAGCAGTATTTATCAAAAGGGTGCCTGATGCAAAGAAGTCAGATTAATTGTTTATGCAGAGAAGCATTCAGTCTGCATTGCAATGAGCACAAGCACAGAAAATAAATGTTTCTAGAAACCACCTCCTTCACGGGAACAACTGTGAATGAAGTAAACATGGTGGCAGCAATTTTAAACATGATTTTAATACCTTCTGCTACTTTGCATTGGCTGTGTTCATATGTATTGGGTACACTTAGAGCTGACACAAAGAAGGGAGAATAATTGCGACTAAGCAGGTCAGAAATGTGACCACTTTGTAGATAAGCCTCACACAAGAAGGTACCAAATTGTGGAAAAACACATTCTTGCCTGAGTAGGCCTGGAAATCGATCAACTCAGGGACAAAATTCTTGTTTTGAGCTTGAAGCCAGTAGATATCAATATATTTCTGCTGTGTTAACTTATTTCTACTACTAAGGTCCCTTACTACTAATGGTACCTGCAAGATGGGCAAAGATCCCAAGGATTGGCCCACTTTTCTATTCCTGGCTATTCCTCAGAAGCTGCATCTGACCCAAAATTTCCAAGGCAGAGCAACCATTCCTGCTAGTAAGAAAATGGGATGTGGGGATGGAGACTCAAAATCCAAATAAACACAAAGGAAGCAGATGGAGCCAAGTGAGAGTCTGGGTGTTGGAACCTTGCAGTGCTGCAGGGCTGGTTCCACAGCAGGGCTTTGCAGCCTGGCCAGCCTGGGTGGAGATTCACACTCAGCTGTGGTGCCAGAATTCAGGGTTTATTTCTCTGAGACATCTTCATTTATGAAAGCAGGACAGAACGTCTAGCCTGAAACCTTCTCTGAGATTTGATTTTAATTAAGCAAGGACTGTCAAATGACTTCACTGCCACCACACCTTGTGCCAAACATCAGCCAAGCACAGTGGCTGCACCACAGTGGTGAGACACTTCCAGCCCTGTGTGCAGCTCCATAATGGATCTCAGGCACCAAAACCAGGCAGGGACAAGTGAGACATGGCCTTGCCTCAGCTGGTTGACACTGAAAGCTGAAAAACAAGTCTAATCAGCATGGCTGGCCCCCCAGGGCAAGCAGAAATGTCCTGTGCTCTCCATGTGTTATCCTGCTGCCCCAGCTCTTTCCACTCAGGATTATCAGGGGAAACTGAGGAAAGCAGCAATGACATCATTTCATCAACACTTTGCCACCTTCAGCATTTCCGTTTCTGATTCTCTGTTTAACCCAGAGTAAAACAAAACCAATGACACCATTCCTCATCTTAAATATCACTGGATGGCAAAGCTCACACCTGAGCTGCCCTAAGTTGGGAGGTGCAAATTTTAATCACCCTGGAGAAAACTTGAAGACAAGGTTGCTGTGCTCCATAACTGAGCAAAACTGTCTCTTGAATTTGGTTACATGTCAATAGCTACACATAATGAAGAGAAAAGGTTCAAAAACCCCATAAAAATCACTAGGAGAACTGCTTTAAATGGATCATGTCACATAAAAAGAAAATCAAAACTTGTTCACAAAATGTAAACAAAAAATATTTCCAACAAGGTCTCTAATTATGACAGCTACCATGACAAGTAAAATAAAAGAACATTGTCAATTAAAATCTAAATTCTCTGCAGTATCTTAATACAGGGCCTCATTTTATAAATCTTCTTAATATTGAAATAGTAGTGCCAATTTAATGTTTTCTTTTTTTTTGTTATTAAAGGTAATCATAAATACAAGGTTTTTTCAAGAGTAAAATTTAAAGATAACAAATACAGGATAAAATTTAGGGCTGTCTCCACAGTACAAAGAGAAGAGTGTAATAATTTTTTTACTTTCCACAGTCCACAATAATAAGGCAAGCTTTATGTAGGCTTTCAATTTCTTAAACCAACTCACTATCAAAGTGCCTTTGTAGCAAAAAGGGATGGATTTGAAGAAAATATTTTAAGTGCCAATACGCATGAAGAAGAAATCATTGATAACAGCAATGCTGCCAAAAAATTACTCAACTCAGTCTCTATGCACAAAGACATCCATCTAAAAATAAAGTTAGAAGGAAAGGATAGGAGAAAGAATCAAATTTCATGTTATACCAGTGCATGGCATACTTATCATCCATGGCAGGTGTTAAAGCGTGGCTGAAACAATAGTGTTGAAAATATATTCCAATAAATTATCTCTACTGCATCACTGAGGCAGAAATGAAAATGAAAAGAGAGGCAAAATTAAAAAATTTGTCAGAAACACATTAAAAATAAAATAAAACCAGTGCTCTGTTTAATGTTCTTGCCCTGAGAAAATCTCCCAGTGGAGTCAATGAGACATTATCTTGGGAAGGGAGCACTGAGCTGGCCTTAACACATTAAAAGATAAATCATATATAACTGATGCAAGTCAGGGGGGAAAAATGTTATGGGAAATGTTTATCTTTTCCAAATCTTTCTTGAGGGCAGTGTTAAAAAGAGGTTGATGTGATTGAAGCATAATGTCATTACTTGCCAGAGGAAATACAGGATGTTAAGAGGCTGATTAACCTGCCCAAGCATGGGGCCCTGCATTTGTATCATATTCACTTTTGTCTTCTGAACTTCTCCAAGTGCAAACACAGGAAAACCCAAAAGTCCAGCCACTGCAGGCAGAGGGTGAGATGGGAGCTGTGGGACACATTAAAGCCAGAGCTCAGCTGAACTTTTTGCAAACACAAGGAGGGTCAGCTCCAGGAATTTCATTTAGATCCTTGCTTAGCTAAAGGTAACTGAGGGCAGATTATGGCCCCTTCAGTCAGAGACTTCAGAGCAATATTGCTTTTGTCAGCATTGCTTGGGCTTGCACTGAACTTCTTGATGTGAAGAACAGAAGCTGATCTAAAACATGCACATTTATAATCTGCTGTCTATGAACTCTGTGCATAATTTTTTTATGCTCCAGGATAGACAATACTGCTAAATAACTCATTTTGTGCTTTGTAACTAACACTTTTCTTTGGTTTACAAAACAAAGTTCTCACCCTTGGTTGTCAGGTTTTCTATTTCAGGCTGGGGCAGCACTCCTGGAATGCAGCAGAGCATGATTGGGTGCTCCATGCAGGGAAGAGTTTCCCAGGAGCAGCACCCAAAGGTTTGAGGAGAGCCCAACTGCTCCAGCACAAAGCACCAGAGGCAAATACATGCTTGCCAGCTCATGCCTCTTAAAACTGTAAGAACGGGCTGTTCCAGACATATATCATGAGATTCCCAACCTTGCTGACACCTCAATGCCTGTTGGAACACCAATGAATGGTATCATTACTCTTGAATTCATTAATAAGGTCACTTAATCTCAGGTGACTTTGAAAAGGTGTGAGCTTACCCACCTGCAGTAGAGAGAGTCCATAACTTCTCTCAGTGCCAGGAGAAAGCAGTATTATGGCAAAATTATATCAAATTGTTGATTAATAAATGTTAAAAATAGAAGTTTGTAAAGTCAAATACTCCAAAGCTGAGAAATAACAGAATTAGTGTTGCCTTATTATTCACGTCTGATTTTTAACACAGGATGTACTGTGGAATTAAGAGCTGAAGTTACACTTCTTACCCCACCCCTCTCAGCTGGCAGCAGGAGATGAGCTTTAAAGACTCATTTCTTAGAGACATTTACAGGCTCTGGGTTGTCTCAGTGGTTCATACTTCTTAACTCACTATGTTACAACTTCCACATGAGTTGAATTGGTGCCTTTGCCTCAGCAGTGGATGTAGAATCTCAAAGCCCAGAGTCTGTTTGGATGGATGGATGGATGGATGGATGGATGGATGGATGGATGGATGGATGGATGGATGGATGGATGGACAAACAGATTTTGCAGGGAAAGGAAAAAGGTGTGACACAAATTTGAAGACTATCACACTGGGAAAGCCTGGCTCTTGAGCCAGGTGACTCAGGCTGCAGAGCACATTGGAGTTTTATCTTACTTCTCCCAGTCCCCATGGCTATAACCTCTCCAAGGCTGCTGGCAGTGTCCCTACAGGGTTCTCTGCCCTTTGGACCTGCAGATTCTTTGCACACCCATTTATAAACACCTGCTTGGGCACACCAGTGGGTCCTAATTAAGCCTTTTAAAGTTCTCCATTGCAGAGTCCCTGAGATCTGTGATGGAGAGGATCATTTACAAACAAACCTGATCCTCTTCATAGGCACCATCCAGAACAGCAGGGCCAGAGAATGATTTGTTAATTATGTCCCCAGCCTGAAAGATGGTAGCTTTGACTCAGTTTTCCTTCTTCATTACAGTTTTCTGCATCATTTGTGGCAAATCCTCAAAGCCATCACCTGCCAAAGGATGCAAGTGCAAAAAGCAAGAGAAGAATAAAATGTAGGCCCTGGGGCACAGAAGTGTGACCCCTCAGGTCACCCACCTTTTCCACAGTGAGAAATCCTCAGTGTTTTTAGCCCAGCACCACCCTCACCCTCTGGGGGTTCAGTGCCCAGCTCCAATACTCTGCCAAAACAGGAGTGGCACTGCCTTTAACACTGAACATTCAGCAGCAGCTCTTGCAGCTGGAAGGCATCAAACATCCCTGCATTAGAGAGCTGAGATCCTGCCTTTACCAGCTCTGCACTTGGTGTGCTTTCTGCAGTGCTGGAAAAGCTTTAGCTACAAGGTGGAGTGTCCTTGTGCCCAGGACTAAAACAGCCAGGGGAAAAAGCCTCTTCCTGGGAAGCAGATGGTTTGGACCCCAATGCAGTCATGCAGAGCAGGACAGAGAACCTGAATTTCTCACAGCTTGGGCAAGGCTTCTAATGTGGTTTTTATCCTTCTCACTTTCCCCTTTCCCTTCATTAAAATGAAATTTTAAAAAGGCCAGTATAACTTCCATTTTTTCAACGAAATACAGAATCATCTTAATTAGAGAAGAGAGTCTACCTGCATTATTATTTTGTGTTTGTGTAATTATACACAAAATAGTAATACACACTTTTTTTTGGCCAAATCAATCAAAATACCACCTTCAACATCTCACCCTGCCCTTAGTTTCATGTGCATCAATGAACAGTGTATTGCAAAAGCACTTTTCCACATATGCCAGTGAATGTAAGAAAACTCAATAACCACAAAGTGTGCGCTGCCAATTAAATATTTTTAAAGTGAATCTAGAGAAACAGAAGTGGTGTAATTTTCCAGCTACAGGGTGCATTTATGTTACTTGATTATCAACCCCTTTATTCCATTTGCTGTAACAAAGGTTCCAAGATTGGAGTGCACCCACGGGAGCACCATTTACAAGATTCATTCAGAGATGTATCAACAGTTCAAGTCCACGAGGTACAGGAGAACATTGTAGAACATTCACAGTTCATAAACCCTAATGTAACAACTGCCAAGCCCTATAATATCTTGCTTTCAGAAGAACAATTCACCCCTTTATACATCAAACAGCAATTTTCCTAACTGCGGTAATTTTATATGCAATGATAAATTCGTGTGGAAATTAGCCCGATAGTTTCTCAGGAAATGTAATGCAAAGAAACTCCCTAAACTTACTGCACCTCTTTCAATATGCATGTATTATTTAAATACTTAACTATAATTGCATTTCTTTGGAAAAACTGGGTACCTGTGCTCTTGACACCGGCACAGGTCTTTTTCTCCCAGGATTAGTCTCAGTGTGGTTTGCAGGATTTACCATGACTACTTATAATCACTGGTTGAAAAATTGACAGGCAAAGTATTTTTCCAAGAAAAGTACTTTGTAGGGCTTAAGAAACAGATATCTTGGTAATCAAATTGAGAAAGGGAATGCTCATACGTGTGAAGAGAGGTCATTGTTGGCTGAAGTGTGACAGACCCAGTCTGTGTTAATTTATACTGACTTGATGAAAATCCATGACTTCCCTGAATTTTGGACTGACTCCTGACAATTGCAGATCCCAGCCAAATATAACAAGCTTTTACTACTTTGACTTTCAGGTTGACCCATTTGGGACAATAAGCACAATAAGCTTCACAAAGAGGGAGAGTGAAGTACTTAGGAGTTCTTCCAGACTTAAACAGCTCCAAGGAACAAGACCTGTAGCAATTTGAACTCTGATTTGCATAAGATTTTGTGATATCTTGCAGCATCAAAATAAATCCTCAGTTTTTTAATTAATGTAACTCTAAGTGCCCTAAATCTTCCTTAGGAAAAAAAAAAAAAAAAAAAAAAGTCCATCAAACTCAAGATATATAGAGTCTATTTCAGAAGGAGCCAATTTTTACTGGACATTAATGATTAATCCAAAAGCTGGATTAGGTATCTTAAATTTCATATTTTTTGTTTTGTTTCCCACTTACCCACCATAAATTGGGATGAGTAACAGAAGTAATTAAAAAATGTTAGATTTTTTAAAAGTCTTTCAAAAACAGTTACATCTACTAAATTCAGAATATTTTTAAAATTTAAAATTAGGACATAGTCACACAAGTTTTCTTAAACTTTGAAGAAAGTTAAGCTACTAAGTTATTTGAAGTCCTGGCTAAATATCTGTATCAGTCAAAGTCTAATCCACATTTTGACAACACTATCCTTTTCTATTCTATAAAAATGCCTTGCTTTTACCTAGTTTTTTTCACTAGTTATAATTAGCTCATCCACAGCTGAGAAAAAATCAAACAGGAATTGCAAAATGGAAGAGATATTATTTTCTTCTTTCTGTCTGTGTATAACAATACAGTGTAAGAGGGAGAGATTTATCACCTCAAAAATTATGACAGATAAGGATGAATGTAACTAAATTGATTCAATTTTCTAATTAAATACAATATTCACTTTGTTTAATAATTGAATTTAGATGAATTTATATTGTTTTCTTATATATCTAGCCTACCCAGGATAATTGATTTCAGTAGCATTAAGATTAATTCCTAGATTTTATATCCACTGGAATTATAATTTATACATAAATGAGGATATAAACATAATCCAGCCCATAATAAATGCAAATAGAAACAAATCTATACAAATAATAAATACAAGATAAAGTGTGGCCTATATATAAGCAAGTTATTGCAGCCTTAAAGGTGTTCTGCTTGTTTATCAACATTATTTAAATTACTTTTTTATTATTTTGGTTTAAATGAACTCAACATGGCTTGGTCTTTGCAGGCTGCATTGCAAGCCTCTAACAGCACATCTCCACTCTTACCAGAAGATTGGGCTGGAGGAGCCTTGGTGCTCCCAGTGTGCTGAACTCCCCATTTTGCTTCTGTTCCTGTTGCAGAATTTTCCATTTTTCCCTCCTAAACCTCGTTATCTATCATTCTTTCACGATGCCATTCACACTTTGTTAACAAGCATTTGTACATCAAATTTGGGGATTGATTCATAAGAGTTCACTAATAATATTTCCATATAAATTTTACATCTATGATTTTTGCCAGTCCAAGGAATGCATTGTTTATCTTACACTACACTCAGAGCTTTTGGGGATACCAGAATATGATTGTCCATCTTGCCTCCTGAATATCTTCATTCACTTGTGTTCAAATAGATTTTAGTTCAGTCAGCCCAGCTCCCTTTGCATCCTCTGACCGTTGGATAAACACCAATTACATGCTAACCTGACAACATTTTAATTATTTCCCAAATTCCAGTTTATTATAATTTTATGTCTCTAATATCAGTAGGTCAATCAATAAATTGAATATTCCATGTTGTATTCTACAACTAAATCTATTTATAGGCCCCAGGTGACTTTTTTCTCCGTTATTGTTAATGAGAACATTATTTGACAGTATATTAGATAAAGTTTATCCTTTTTACAAGTTTCCCTTTCTAACCTGATCCTTGAAGAATCATACAGGATTGTATTATTTTTTATAAACTTGTTGTTGTCTATATTGCTACAGTAATAATTTTGCTGCTAATGTTGCTTGACAATTTTTCATGAGAATAAAAACAAAAACCTCAATATTACCTGGTTTTGGAGTTCATGTTAGTTTTTATTGAAGTTTGCTTTTAGATCTCTGGAAGTAGTAGTCTATTGAACGTAAAACACTTATAACCTCGCCACAGAGACCATACCTACTTTTACACATCTCTGGGAAGTTCTGCAAAGTTTGACTGGAGTTCATTATTGAGTACATTATTATCAGCTGACTAGAAGATGACCTAATTCTATTCCCATTCCTGACAAACATAATCCTGTTAACATAAATAGGTCATTGTAAAAGTATAATGGATTGCAAGGGATTTTTGTTTGTTTGTTTGTTTGTTTGTTTGTTTTTACATCTTTAAAGTTGTGCAATTCTGCATTTTGAGGTAAAGAAAACATGAGAGCTGGTTATGTTCCTGTGCAGAAATTATTTAATTAGCACAGATTTCCTGGAAAGGTGATGTTGCCTGAGGGTATGGGAAGCTGGACTAGAAGATCCAGTCTGAGGGCCCTTCCAGCCTGAATTATTCTATGGTAGGCATCCCATCCCACTGAGTCACCAGATATTTTTAAAACTGACAGAATTTCTTTCCCTTGAGAGCTTTGGTCATGAACAAATTATTCAGCTCTCTTGGTTAGGCTTGCTGATGGCCTTATTGCACAAACTGCTCTTCTACAGTGGACATGAAGAGAGATGCTTAAATTCAGCTTTTTCTCCTGTGCAGGGCTGTGTCCTTGTCTTCCCAGGGGCAGCTTTCCCTAAAGCCTCACCAGGAGCAGAGGGAAGGGCTTTTGACCTGGCACATGCTGAAGGGGAGGGAAAAGCTGCTGATGTAGGAACAGCTTAAACCAGATTCCCCTGCAAGCTGTGGAAGGCAGAGGAGATGTCTCGGGGGCTAAACAACATCCAAAGACAGGAGAAGATCCCAGAGGGTGGCAGATGGAGTCAGGGTTTGAATTTGCTTCCTTTGTCAGTGGTGCAAAGGAATTTAAGTAATATTTACAAATCCACTTTCGTTGCACAAGAAAAGGTGAGTGTTTGGTGCAGCAGAGCTCTTGCAGAATGAACTGAACAGGGAATTCCCAGGCACCCAGCTGATCACACAGATGCACAAGATTTTCCTTCCAGGTGCCTCAGCCCTGCTTGGTAGGAAGCACCACTGTCAAAAACACTTGAACAATTCCTGTAGCAAATTTGTCAGTTTTGAAACTGTGTTTCTGGCTTTTTTTGAAAGATAAATGCTCTGCAAAAGCAACACATCAGGTTTTTATCTCATCCTTAAGATTATTTACAATAACTTACTATTTGTTCAAATGGAAAAATCCCTTATAATTACATATATTTTCTGAAAAACTTCAGAGCTACACAAGTTTTATGAGTCATTTGTTAGAAAAGACTGAGGTTTTTAAGAGGATCCAGCTGTAACTTGCCCTGAGCACTGTATAAATTCTTCAGTAAGTACTTGTGTCTGAGTGATTGAAAAAAATACCCAGTAGTTTTGTTTATCAATGCAAAAACTTGTTTAAACATATTCAGAACCGTGTTCCTGCTTTTATTGAACATAATCTTTCTGTTTCTCTTATTAAGGATGCTTTCATACAAATGATCATAATTAAGAAACCATACACCTCAGATTCACAGAGAGCTGGAGAAATGTAGTGGTGGTAAGTTTTGATGTTTTCTGAAGTAGGAAGACTACGACATCTTTTGCTTGGGGATAAGTTCTTTAAAAGCATAGCACATGATGTTCTTTCACCCAGAAAAAAATAAAAGAAGTAAAAGAGACTTTTTTTGGCAAAATAATAACCATCCTAACTTCCACACAAATCATCCAAGTAAGCTGAGTCTGATCTCTTCATTCCCAGCCTTTCTGGGAGTCACCACTTGGCACCACTGTGTGCTTGTGCTTTCCAATTATTGGAAGGAAAAGATAAATTAACAATGAGGGAAAGTTAAGATCTTCTTTTAAGATCTTGTAAAGAAAGGTCTTAGCTGTGATGGTGCTTGGTTTAAATATTAAGAACACAAAGAGTAAAATCTGCTGTGCTTTAGTGGGTCACTTGATGTGCCACAACTGATTTATTTCTGGATTCAGAGGTGTTGTCTCAATGCTCTGCCTGTGGAAACCAATAAAATGCAACAAGGTGCCAAACGCCTCCCAAGGCCCTGCTGGGTTTGCTGCCCTCACTGAAATGCACACACTAAACATTCCTGGGATAGCAGTTTTCCTTTGCAGTCACTAACCTCAAAAGGAAAGCTGCTACTCCAGACTGCATTGTCCTCTCTCAAGATAAAAGGAGAAACAAAAGAGAACCCCCCTGAAATTCCTCTGATATTTTTACCCAGGTAACCTCCCAGGTCCCAGTGGAGACACGAGGCTGTAACTCAACACAGGATTTTGCATAATTGGACCCATCTTAAATTGCTGTCTCCTCGTGTTGCTAACCCTGGGTCTGACCTTGGCTTTAATTTTTAACAGTTTACTTTGCTGAGGCTTCTCCTTCTCGGCTTCAGGGATACTCAAAACAACGACAGAGCAGCTAATAACTACAAAGTGGGCAAACAACAGAGCAACCATCAAACTTTTTTGTTCTCAGATACCATTTTAGACACCAGTGATATTAGGAGCAGAGCAGGATTTAAATGTGCTTTGACATGGGAGATGATACCAGGGAAGATAAATGTTTTAAATCAAACTCTGTTTAAGATAAGCCCAGCATACAAAGTAGCTACTTGACTCTTGATTTAAAAGTGCAGTTATTCTGATACATACTTAAATATACAGAACTGTCTCTGGAAAATAATTCCAATGAGCAATTATATGAGTAATGAAAACACAACACACTTGGGCTGAATGCCATTTTATTTATTAGTATTATTCTTCAACTAATTTTTACAACTTCCCAAAGCTCATGCTCTGTACTGTTTTGAAGCCAATACAGGTACAGTGCACCAACATGTAAAAGTGTTATCAAACAGCTGAAGGAAAAGCTTATATTCACAACTGAAGCTGTGGCAAATCAACATCGTTGCCTGCTGAGCTGTGTGCCAGAAGAGGAAAGAGACTCAGAAAGCAACAGACTGATGCTATTGCCAACTCACAAAAATCCTGGGCTACAAACACATTGTATTTTATGCAACTTTAATATCAGACAAGCCAAAATATTTCATTCCCAAGGACTAGGATTTATGTTTAGCCCTAAATTTTCCTCTTTGTCAGCAAAGCTAATTGCTACTTTGAAAACAGGTGGGATAAGGTTCTGCTCTCCTGGATCTAATATAGCCATTAAAACAGGGCAAAGTGGGAATAACTCTAAATATTGGGATTTAGTAGCCTTTTAAGCTCTTTTTGACCTGGTATAATGCCAAATTTGTGTACTAATGTCAAGGTTTGAAAAAAAATAATTACATTTATTAAGGATTCCACAACTTTATACTTAGTAAGGATCTGGACACAAAAAAAAAACAAACCCCAAACAAACAAAAAACAAACAAAAAAAACCCCAAAAAAACCCAACAAAAGCTTTGCATAGAACTGAGCCTCCTGAGTTTTGCTGCTCGGGAGTAGTGGTCTGATAAAAAGAGATTCATGTTTTTTAGCAGATATGCTGCCAGCATTTCTCACAGGAAGCAACAGGCATTGTAACCTCCAGGGGCACATCAAAACAAACACATTTTATACCTGTGGGAAGCAGGGAGGTTCACTGTTCCAATAGCCTAAATAATTAATATCCAGTGCTGAGGGAGCTGGCAGATTAGGTATTAGGAAGGAATTGCTCCCTGTGAGGGTGCAGGCACAGGCTGCCCAGAGCTGTGGCTGCCCATCCCCTGGAGGTGTTCAAGGCCAGGTTGGTCCAGGGAAGGTTGGAAGAAGATGATCTTGGAGCTCCCTTCCAACCCCAGCCATTCTGTGTTCCTATTATACAAGCTGATGTCATGCACAGATAACAACAACCCAAGTGTTGTGCTGAGATCCTCTCCTGTGCAAACTGCAAGTGCTTCAAATTGCTCAAAGGTTTTCAGACACTGACCATGATGTCAAAGTACCAGCCCCAGGCTAGCAATGAGAAAAAGATGAAACCCTGCATATTTTAGAATGTGATGATCTTATCCCTCAGCAATTCACAATGTGCTCCAATGAGAAAGCATTGCCTTCTAAAACACTTCAGAGAAAGCATCACTTTGTACCTGGGACTGATGTGAGTTCTTACTCCAGCTGGCCAGCATCATGCCAGCAACTCTGCCCAAGCTAGAATGTCAGCTGCTTTGCATGGGGATTTATTGAATGGATTTATTTGTGTAGGAAGGACAGTCCCAGGACATAACAAAAAGCATTCCTGGCAGAAGAGCACCACTGCACTGAAAGATTTTAATAGTAATAATAACACCTCTGCTAACCTGACATCTCCCCTTTTTAACTGCATTACTCTCTGTTTATATGTCAGTCTTTGAACAACTCCATTAGCCTTTAGTCAGACTAAAATCCACAATTTTTATTTCCAAGACAAGTCAAAGATAGAATCAAATAAAGAAGAAAAGATTTCATATTATTTTTGTATTTGCCATTGTCCAAAGGCTTGTACTTGAAACAATTTACTTTGGAAGGCAATTTGTGTGATTTTTTTCCCGGGCACTAGGAAAATCTGAGAAACCTGTTACTGTTTGTGTTCACAGCATCCATCGCTCTCCTGAAGAGTGATGCCTTACTGCAGCCAGCCAGTTATTGCCTCCTGGAAGGAAGCAGTTATTGCTTCTCATCCCCTGCCCCTGGAACACTCAACAAGCTCATTCTCCACCTTTTATATCTGAGAGAGCTGCTGTTCCCTTCTACAGCTGCCTTGTATATTAGCATTATCAATCTTCATCACAGCGACTACCCAACCCCCTCCTCACCCTCTAAAATTAACGTTTCTCTTTCCAGCTCCCAATTGCTACAGATCATCATTGCTGAATGGTTTTCTCCAGCTATTTCTAAACATCTTAAAGTCTTGTGACTTTGAGAGATGCCATGATTGTGAGAGAGGCTTAGGTTTCTCACAGAGCTCTCTTTTCCAATGCCAGCTTTTTTAAACCACCACAAAGCACAGCCTTCTACTCAGTTAGAGCAGCTGTTTTTAGCAAGTCTACATGTTTCTGTGAAGGATTCAGGGAAATCCTCCTCATTCAGGTCTCCTCTTTATTCACATGAACTGCCTAAAAGTAATGAATCAGAGCTGAATGTTCTCATAGTCCTAAGTCAGATGAGGAAGACACTGCGCTAATTTAACAGAACACACCCTCAGATTTGGCAAATTTTCAAATAAGTCATTGATGACCCACATGACATGACCAGCAAATATTACCTTTCGTTTTGAATGCTCTCTGGCTAACACACTTCTGTGTAGTAAACCCAGACAGGAACATCCTGAGCAACCCCTCCTGACTGATATTAGAAATTCATCTGCTGATTTGCTTCCTTTCCCCTGGCACTAAAGTGACTTTCTGGTCTTGGGGGGACACATACCTTATTCAAGAAATCTGTTCTCACCTTGCCATTTATTTCACTGTGGTTTGCTCTGTTTAGAACGTGGCTTTGAGTCATCCTTCCAAAATTCAGGATAGTTTTCCAGTGAGCTCCTCAGAAACTTACTTTGATCCCGGTTTTGGCAGTCAGCTCTTGTCACATATTTCATTTGTTACTTTAGACCAAAGTCCCCGTCCAAACCAGCCCAAGAGCAAAGAAGAGGAACAGCCTCCAAATACGGTCAGAGCTAAGCCAGTTTCTGGAGTAGTTTAACACATGGGCGTGCGTAAGAATGAAGAGAACTGGAACAAGTTTTAAATAATGCTCTAAATAGACTGTGGTGAAATGTTCAGCACTTAAAACTAAACAGAAAATCCTGAAACAGATAAAAGAATAACCATGAGCCTGTCAGCAAATAGAACTGTGCTGATCAACTCCAGCAATAAAATTCTGCTTGAACCCTCTGAAATCATATCCAATGAAACAAAGGTTAAGCAAAAGACCCTTACTGAATATTTGGTTTATAAAGAGCTAATAAAGTTTATGCCATTAAGCACAACCAAGGAGGGTTTTTTCCAAAGCAATTATACTGGACAGTTATAATAAAAATACTTACCAGAAAAACTCCTCTTCAGTATACACCAACTGAATCTTAACTCTGATCACAAAATTCTTTTGCTTTTAATTAGGATTAGTTCATTTCTCCCCACTATTGATGGATGTTCCTTTCATCAGTCTCTCAACTTCAAATTCACACTATTTCTCAGTACTCTGCGTGTGGATTATGAGGCCAATTACAAGAGGGTCTCAAACAGCAGTCACATTAATCAAGTGAAATGTTACATGCATTGTAGCCAAATATAATCTGGCCACTAAGAAAAAAATTCATAAAAGTTTTTAAATTGGAAAGTATCAGGAAATAGGAAGTTTTCTGTCTGATCCTGGAAATATAAACAAGCCTGGTATTCACGTGCCAACTACTTCACAAACACCAAAAAGCCAGGATCACATCTCACAAAGCATCCACATTTTGTAACTTGGTCCTTACAAGTAGCACCCAGCACCTGCTGCAGACAGATCCTTACTCTCTTGTCCTTGAGTTATTAAGAAATAAAAGCAAACTTGATGTTATCCTGTTGGATAAAGGAGTGCCTGAAGCTGCATGCCAAAATCAAGCTGCACTGCAATTCAACACGAATGTTTGCACAAATTTTTAGGAAATCCTTACTTCTCCCAGAGCTCACTTTTAACTTTTACAAAACACAAGAGTCTATCAGATACTTCGGCTTTGTGTACTTTGGAAAATAATTTGAAGTCTCATAATATATCCTTACAATTTAAAATAGGTAACTGTGGTAGCTTTTGAATCATAACTATAAAATATTGGAGCACATATCTATAAAGGAATTAAAACTATAAATTGCATGAACACTTCAAATTGTTTCTTGTTATAGAAGTTTAATTATTTAGTTTAAAATAGCATGTAAAAACTCCTTAAAAATAGCATATTTAAAATGCTTATCCAAATGCAATTGCTATGCACAAGGCAAGACTTTTCTTTATGAAAAACCCTGACATTTTGTATTTTGTGCTCCAGTGTTCCTTAAAAATAAGAACTAAGTAATCTACAATTAGCAAAATATAAGCATATTTAAGCTATGAATTATAAGTTAATGAAATAAGCTGCTTTAATGGGAAAACATTTTATTAGGAAATGGAAAATACTCATAGCTGGAGAGTCAGCAGTTGCTTTTAAAGGATGCAATTAAGCTGCCATTATTTTGGCAAAGCTCTGGTCTCAAAGAGGCAGATTTTCCTAATGCATTGTAGAAGTCCTTGGCAAATTACACAGTATTCATGAAATTTAAATGGAGACCCTTGATGTCTCCTGTAAAGATGTCCCAGGGAGTCAATTTTCAAGGAATTCATAATGTGAGCAGCAAGTTATCGGAGAAGGAGACACTCAGCACCTCGGAAGGCCCCAGATAAATGATTTAGAGCAGGTGATATGACACATTTTGGCCACTCCACAGGACCCTGTGCCAGACACTCACTTCAAGAAACAGCAGAGGAAACCTGGCCAGCCACATGCTGCATACCCCAAATTTCCTCAGACACTTCCTAACTTTCCTAGGAATGTGGTTTGTTCAATCCCTGAATTTAATACCAAGTGTCAGCAGGGCTGAAAAAGCAGAAGTGACAGCACTGCTTCTGCCCAACACCTGTCCCACACCTAAAACTCTGAGAATTCATCCCTCTGATAAACTCCCACTTTCTGGGGGTGTTCACCCTGCCAATAATCTTGCTAGTAAGGGATGCTGTGTTACCTCTTCCTGTTACCAACAGAACCTGGCTCATGCTGGGCAAATAAATCCCTTAAAAGCAGACTCCTAGCCCTACCAACCTTTTACTGTTGTTGGGTTTTTTGGATGCCAGAAATGGAATCTCCCCAGTGTTGCTTCTACTCATTCTCTGCATGTCACACAGCAGACACTGTTTGGGCTGAAACAAACAAAACACATCCCACAAAGTTTCTCCCCTTTTTAGTATTCAGCTTCATGTAAACGTTGCATGGCCCTAAAACCTTTTTAAGCTGCTTACTTTTAAAGTATAAACATGTCAGTGTTTAGCCACGGAGGGTACTTTTCTGTCCTAAATCATCATCCATTTATCAAAGACTGATCTACATTACTAAATGCTGTAAAAACACATTATAAATACATTGCAATAATCCCCATGTAATAGCCACAGGCTTCCAGCACTGAAAATACTGATATTTATATAAACATTACACAATCAATGCCACACACTTTCCAGGCTGGGCTGCACTCAGTGTGGTAACCTTCTCTCATAATTGCTCAATAAGTAGTAAAGAAAAAACAGCTTCCTTTATCAGATAGTCTTATTCCTATCTCTTAAAAAATGGCACTATTACAAAACAATCCAACAAATAATCTAATTAATTAATCCAGAAAAAGAGATGCATTTTTAATCATCATTATTTATAACTTCGCAAACATGCCCAGTGTTACAGAAAAGGGCAACATATCCCAAGTGAGCTGCAGCCAGGACTTGCACAACACTCCCATAAAAACAAATCAAAATAGGGAAATAAAATCCTGACTTTTACTTTGTGGTTCCATAAAAAAATAACTTCAATAAGAGCAACTGGAGAGAGAATTCTCCTTAATGATACTTCTAGTTTACATCTAATTTCAATAATTCTTTAACTGCTAAACTATATTTAAAGTATCCTTGAAAACGTTTATTAGGGGGTTGAGATGGTTAGTAATGACAACTCCAAAGACAACTTCATGCTGGGGAAACTGGAAGCTGTTTAATCCAGTTGGGCTCTCATATCATCAGTAGGATTGTGGCTGGTATCAGCTAACAAACATAATGCCTCTGAGGGAGGGAAATGGTGTGGCTCCCTTTTCAGACGGGCACAGGAGCTGAGATTAGTTACCAGATGTGAATTACAGATGGAAACTGGTATTTAACAGGCAGTGTGCTGCTTTCCCCTCCTGTCCTCATTCCTCAGCTCTCACACACCAGACATTGCAAAACCTGTGAGCCATGGGGAGACACAGCTGATGGGATCTGTGTAACACCACCTGAAGTCCATGGCCAGCTCACACACTGGCTGTGCTTCCCCACAGCCACCACATCCCAGGGACACCTCTAAGAGAAGA
Organism: Passer domesticus; assembly: GCF_036417665.1. Taxonomy (NCBI): domain Eukaryota; kingdom Metazoa; phylum Chordata; class Aves; order Passeriformes; family Passeridae; genus Passer; species Passer domesticus. The sequence goes on from NC_087481.1 coordinate 52,502,454, forward strand.
ACTCCTTCTAAGCTTTCTAAGTCCACAAAGGCATTGACAAAGGATCTGCTCACAGAGCAAACGGACTGTGAGGAATCACATCCCTGTGGAATTCAAAGCTCCGGGAAGCTGGGTGGAAGATTCACAAGGCTCTTCTCCCAAACCAGGACTGCTCTCATACCTCCTCACCATCCAGCAAACCTCCTGTTGTCAGGGGACAGACTTTGCTGTTTTGCTGCTTCATGGAAAAGAGAAAAGCCTGTGAGAGCATTGAAAAAAATACTCCTGGGTAATGAGGCAGGATGCTCCAGTTTTCTGGCTGGGTTTTTGTTCTGTCAAGTATTAAGAGAAATATGTGTCATGTTTTCCATATCAGAATTTGCACAGCATTTGTTCTCATGCTAAATGCTGCTCTGGCCTGCAGTGCAAAGATCTCCTGGTAATATTTACACAGCCATGGCATCAGAGGAATAGCGCATTTAAAAGGATTGCAGATACCATACTAAAAAAGACATACAGATTAGGACATTTAAGAACACACAATTTTTTTCACTAATTCGAAGTTTTAGACATTACTGAAGAGATTTCCCTTAATGACTACCCTGCAAACATCTGGGATATTCATTTAGAGCTGTCCCTAAGGAAATACCCTCTCTGTGGTCTGAGAGCCTTAACACCATGGAGTTTAGGAGTCACATGCTTTGCATAACACAGATTAATGTCACAATTCAATAAATACTGCAGTAGTGCATTGTGGTGCTTTATTAGTGTTAGACATGCAATATTTATTTAATGAACAGAAATTAAAATATTAAGGTAACATTTTCATCAAATTAAAGGATCTGAAGTTGCAATAATGGAACAAAAATAAAGTTTTTCATGCATTCTAAGCTTATAGTTCTCACAAGTGCATATAGTTATGATTCTGTACCATTATTAAATGTAGACAAACTACCATTGATTGCACAAGACAAAATAAACCCCTTAAGTTTTATAAGTAGTGATCCTATCTTTTACAGACTTCCTAAATAACCTGGATCTTCAGCTTTTTATAATACACTGTAATACATCTGGAAGCTTCTAAGATGAATAGGAATGGCTCGACCACTTGTAACATACAGTGGTTTCCTCAATGCAGAAATTATAAAAGATAAAGCAAATGCCCACCATGCTTTAGGAGACTGTGACCTTTTCAACAGAAACAAATCTCAAACCCCTTCATAAACAGATTAAAGTGCTACCTATTGCATATTAAACACTTCCAGTGACTGTATTGAAATTTTTAAGTAACAAATCCCTGAAAATAGGGTTACCTACTGAAAGTGCTGACAGACCCTTAAATCTAGCATCATGAACACAGCAGAGCTATAATCCTTCAGCAAGTACTTCAAAGAAGGGGAAGTTAGTCAACATGCTCTAAATTCACCTTTGTGAAAGCCCAGCTAACGCCTCTATCACAGCTACAACAGCAATGGTACAAAGAGCAGAAAAGCATCAGCTCAACTTTACATACTTGATGGAGGACAATAATCTTTCTTTAAAGCTGGAAGCACAAATAAACCCCCAGTGCAGCAGTAAACACATTAAGACAGCAGTTCTGTTTGTTTTAAGATGCATCCAAGAAAGGGCATCCTGTGCAGAAAGAAATGCAGGCTAGTACCTAATGAGCACGATTTTCATCAGGTCCCCAAATCATGAAACCTTTCTAAATACAAGGCAGCATTTCCACAGCTGGAAAATTACAAATAGTTCTTGACACAGAGCCAACAGCAATAAATGCAGTTATAATCTAGGGAGAATGCTACATTCATCAAGAGGTGGAAAACCAAGCTAAACTTAAAATACAGCAGCAAGAGGTAACATACATAAATATTAAACATCCTTCATGAATGGCAGAAAGTTTACATTTCTGACTTACAACATTAAAGTATGGCCTTCATATTTGTCCTTTTAAGTAAGCAAAATGCATGGCAGAGCTGTTTCAAAGGATAATTTCAAAATATAATGCATGCATGGATGAACTCTTATCCTAATTTAGGAGAGAAAATATCAAAATAATATTGAGAATTTCAGAATTTTCATCCCTATATTTTAAAGGGCAAGAAAGACTGACCACAAGTGGCAAGTTTTTATGGGTTTAAAATGATCTGCAAGAAAGTCTACAATTTTATCCTATAGGAAATACAGAACTTTGTTTTCAACATACAAATTACTCTGTATGAGAAGTTTTCATTTGAAAGCTGCATGGTTCAAAAAATACATGTGGGGTAAAGATGCATTTCAAAAATAATCTCAGAATATAGGAAAATGTTAACATTGTCTTTCAAAGCAGAAAATGATGTTTATGTAATCTTTCAAGGATTGTTCCAAAAGTAGCCTGTATTTTTACCTGTAAACTCTATAAAAATATCTTCATAATTGTTAATGTCCCATCCTGCCTCTCAGTCACTCTACCTTTTCCTAAATTGCATTTGTTGTTCTCCCCTCTTTCTTGACTAATTGTTAGAAACAAAAGGTGCTTTTATTCACTCAGAGATCAGATAAAAACTAGACAGCACATTCAAAGCTTCACTAAATTTCTTCACTAATGCACAAAAATTGATCTTTTCGCTACCTTTAATCTGCTTATCGTTTTTGGTATGCAAATATGTCAAATGATCTGCTTTTAGTCAATTATGCAGTTTGATATTCTACATTTACATTCTAAAAGAAGTGATTTCAGAGGTGCTAAATATAGTAGAGTTTCATTTTAATAATTATAAGTTGGCTTGCATGTGAGAGAAGTCACTGGAGCACATTCTCTGGTTAGTGCAGTTGTTAATCCTCACTGGTGGGGATGATTTAAGCACTGTGGATACTAGAGATGGTCTCATACCAGACAGCTGAAAATGAGTGTGGAATTCAAAACTATTGCAGAACATTTCCCCATCAACACCATGAGAAAACCGCTGGCTTTGGCCAAGCATTTGAAAATGTTTAAGAACTTTTATGGAAATACTGAGTAACTGAAATACATCTCGGTGTAATTAGAAAATGAAAACCTAATTGATTGTAAACCCCAACTTCTATCAGCAAACATACCATGAACTAGTACACGACCTTTGGCACTTTGAATATATTACAACAAATTTACAGTCATCGAGATCTGAAGTGGGTCAAAAGAACATTCACGTGGTTTCTGAGGTACCAAACTTGATGCATCCTCAGGCTGACAAAGGAGAGACTGCCTGGTGTGGGATGGATTTCTGCACTACAAAATGCAAATGCAGAGCTCTACAGCTGGGCAGGGCTGGCACCTCTCAGGATCCATCCAGGCACAGGGATCCACACAAAGGGATCCCACAGGTGGGTTGGGAACTCTGGCTGCACACAGTTTTGGGGACAGCACTAAATGGGGATTGGGAGGTAGTTGCTAAATAAAAGAAGAAAGTAAAGGAGAAAAAGCCAAAAATAAATAAATGAAATGTGGCAATATTTGTACAAAGGAGTTTTTTTGTAACTAGAATACTTCTGTGCTGTCCTACAATACTAATGGCATCAAAAGCAGTCAGACAGAACTTTCTCAACCCTTCCACATATAAGTATTCAAAATATTACCAATTTCTGCAGTTTTAAAAATGAAAATGTATTAAAATCTTTTACAACAACAACAAAAAATTGGAATTTAATTTCAAGCTTTTTTGGTCACCTCAGCAGCAGCCATGCCATGGTGCTGTAAAAAAACCCAACAGATCAGGTGCAGAAAGAGAGGAAAAGACAATTATCTTAAATCCAAATCTAAAATATTCTCTGTACATGTTTCAAATAACATTTTACTGTTTCACAGCAACAGAAAATCCAAGTAAGACTCTTATTAAGGAAATTAAAGTTAAAATCTATTCATCTTAATATTTTGAGGGTTCTCCTGCAGTATTTCCCCCTTATACCTTCATCACTATTTTTTTCCAATTCATTGAATAACAGATACTTTTTTCATATATCATTTTACAAACAGTTATTTAATTATCAGGAAGATATTTACTACATTCTTCTTTCATTTGCCTCAATGAGAACTGACTTTTGGAACTATTTACATGGAATACAGACATTTTTAATGAAAAGCCTAAGTACTCTATATGTGTTTAAGCAACATGGCCTATTTCTAAAGGCGTATACTTTCATTGTCATAAGATTTAAAAAGTTAAGACATATATATCATGTAAAACTCAACCTTAAATTGATTTATCGTGTCTATTTAAGTCAGCCTCTCCATTTCTGCTACACTTTCATGGCAGTAGACTTTGACTGAACGGAAGCATTCATTTCTTTATTCCATACTTGAGTTCTCCAGTTGTACCTCTGACTCTGTGAACACTGTTCAAAGTACTTTTAACACATTAAAAGGCATGCAGTAACTTCATACAAAAAGATCCTCAGAACAACTTTATGTCATGAGCTCACTACCAAAGTTCACTCATTATACACAAAATTCAGCATTTAAGTGTAAAATAACTGGTTCCAGCATGTGCCATGACAGAAATGGCACGGGGTTTTTTTTTACATTGTTATATAAAAAGCACATTGTATAGAATACAGCATTTACTCTGCAAGGATTGTGCATCACTGTTTTCCTCTAATATGTGCAGGACTACATTCCATTGCAACAAACCACACTTAGGTTTAGTAGAGTACTACACTGGATTGAAAACAGTGGTCTTGATGGCATGCTGCAAGAAAAGAATCAATATATTTGCCTAATACCAATAATCATTCAAGAAAACATTCATAACAGCACGGGCTTCTCTGTTGAAACTGCCACATGGTGAACACTAAGCTATTATATAAACTGTGTGGACATATTTATTATGTATCATTAACTCTATTTTAAGTATTCTGTACCTAAATGTATTTTCAAAAAGAAAAAAAGAAGTTACTTAAGTAATCTAACATAAAACAACTTTTGGCAGCCCCTGCTAGTGTTTGGACTAAAAAAAAAAAGGAAAAAACCCACGCCATTGTCCCTCCTCCCCATTTTGCTGGAATTTCTTAGGAGAAAAGGAATGAAGAGAAGACAAAACATTAAAGTGTGATCTCCTTCCACTAATGTATTCAGCAGAAAGCAGCACTGTCTCAGCTTTTGGAAAATTTGCCAGCTTTGCGAGAAGGTTCATATGGCACTCTGAGAATACTGGGGGTTTCCTCCATCACCCGGACCAGCAGATTGTCAATGTAGTCCTCCAGCTCACGGATGTGGGTGTCCTTCTTCTTGAGCTGCTCCTTGTGTTTCACCAGCTCCTGCAGAACCTCCTCATAAGTGAGGTTTCGGTATCCTGCAGTGGCATCGAAAGGATTTCCTTCCTGCAGGTAAGTGTGGAAAAACACCAGATTTTGTTAAGCAGTTCAGTGTCTCCAGAAAATTAACTGGTTATTGCTTTTTGTGTTTCTCATGTGCATCTCTTGACATGAAAAGCAATTTCTTTCAGCAACACCTCTGTTTGCTGCAGTGCTTTTCCCTCCAGCACCCCCACTGGAGCAGACAACTGGAGATGGGCTGCCCATGAAAATTTCCCACTCTGTCATCTCAGAAAAAAATCTTTCAGTGAGGTGGACACACAGCCAGTGTGTCAGATTTAGTGACCATATGAGCAGTGACACAACAACAGCTGTCAGGTCCATTTTGGGAAACCAACCCCCTTAATTATGGAATAACAAGAGAAGAGCCCTGAGAATTCAACTCCTACTGTAACTTCTCTGAGTATTTTCCTCTGGAGAGCATCACAGCAAAGCATTTATTCAGCTCTAAATGACATCAGCCCTCATCTGTCTTTCACATTCATATTTGTAGTCACCAGTTGTTCTCCAGGCCTTGGCTTCTGAATCACACAATAAAACTTTCAATTTTAAATTGCAGGTGAAGGCAAAAGGTTACATCTTACTTGCACCAGAGCACTTAAGGCAGACATAAATGTGTACTTATAAAAGACCTTGCTTGCTTTAAAGCAGGAGAGGCCCAGAATTAAGCAGTAGGGAAAACAGAATTGTTTCTGCAATGATTTCTGATGACTCAGTAAGTGAAGGTATTAGCAGAGATGGACAAATTAGTCATCTTAAAAAGGACAACATGTAATCCTAAAGACTGTAAACCTGAATGTCCTCTTTTGTGCTGGTTTATAGAAGTACTAGCACTGTTAGACATGTGAAGCAGTATGCTTCATCTCATTCAAAAATGAAAACATTTAGAAGATATGAAACCTACAAAATCCTGCACTTCTAACAGGGCACACGAGATAGCCTTTGTTTACAGTAGAAGCATGTCATTAAAAATTATAAAGCTTGCACAGCTAAGAAGCACACCACATAATAGTCATACTCATTCCTTTTCCATGCCCCATTCTTTGCTTCCCATACAGCTCCATATTTGCACATTGGCACATGTCGACCCATTAAAATATGCAGCTGGCCAAAGTTTTCAAAGGAACCTAATTAAAAGTGATGGTGCCCTGCAAACAGGCTGAAGTGTGACAGATCAGCTCTCTCCATCAATTATACTCTAACAGTAGCTCTCAAAAATATGTGATTTTAAGGGTTTCTCTCTGCACTTGAGACATTTAATGTCACATTTATGGATGTATATTCAGTATTTTTAATGTACCAAGTTAAGGGATTGTAAGTAATCAGTAACTGCCACTTTATTAAAATGGCTAACCCGATGAAATTTATAAATTGGTTAGCAATCCACTTTCAACAAGTAGAGAAGAGAAAGTAACTTCACTTTGTGGTCATATTCTTAGCACATTTTCTTCTACAAGAAGGAAGTAAAACTTTCTCTTTATTAGATTTTATTCTCTTTACTAAATTTTCGTACACACTGGAGAAAATGCCATTAACACTTACGTGCTTGAAATATAGGGTTTGCCTAATTTTCTGATTTGGCAAAGGAACAGGAATTAAGGTGCAATGATGACTTTAATTATGCAATCAAGTTTATTGGAAAATTATGTGTAATATATATGCTTTGAAGACATTTTATCATGCACATGCTCCATACACATCTTAATTATGCAAGAAAATTCCAGTAGAAGTATGCTATCATTTAGAAATTAATATTGTTAAAATTAAGATTTGGTATGTTCAGCTTGAGCCAGTAGGTAATATTTAAATATATAAGGAACACTTATTTCTTTTGAAAAATAGATGGCACAGTTTTAATGCATAAGAATAATCTTATAATGAATTATTAAGGGGGAAAAAAAAAGATTCTAAACAAGCCATGTAAAGAATGATTGTCTCAGCTACAAAATCCTGCTGGGGTACACACTGCTAGCCAGAGGAAATGACTGATAAAATGAAGGCCTGGCAATCCCTGATCATCTCCTCATTGTTCTAATGAGGAATTCTGCTCTGGGAATGTCATCTAAGCTACTTTCACATCTTTTGTCCTACTTACTTCATCTTCCTTTCAGTTCTTAATTAGGCCTTAAAGAGCTCAAGCTGCCCTTTCAACTGGCTACTGCTCCCATTTAAACACTGCTTTCGAGACAGGTGTTGGCATCAGAGGAGAAGACACACAAACATAATTACTAAATAATATGCACAAGGAAGAAATGTAATAACTTGGTGAGGGCTAATATTACAGAATCTAATAATAAATTACTTCAAACACCTTAGAAAGCAATCCTGAATATTTAAAAAGAAATTCAAATGGTTTCATTCAAAACTATGGTTCAGATAGAGTTTCTTCCCCACCTAATTTGTATTTTGCTTTAAATGAGCACCACCTCATAATCCTATAACAGACATTTAGGATGGCTGGTATTCCAAAAGAAAAATCATCAAGGATTTCTTTTATCACCTTTAAATCCTTTAAATAAAACAATTCACATCTTATTTCTTAAAAGAATTAAACTGATGCTTTTACCAGCAATAAATTACATGATTTGCAGTAGTACATTTGCAAGCACATAGAAACTGTAATTATGGTTACTTTACAGACAATGGCTGCTAACTTAAATCAATTTTTTGATGTCTCTTTTTGTCAGAGATTAAGTGACTGCCTGGTAGAATTCAGTTTACTATCTGATCAAAGGCAGCCTTCAAATACTCTGACATCTCCCACCAGCTACTTACATTATAAAAACTTGGGCATTTACAATAACATCAAATGTTATTACAAATCATTTACATAAACCAGCAGAAAACAAACAGTACAAAGTCATATTTGCTTGTGAAACTTGTTTTCTATATATTTCAGAGATTGAAAACAAACCCACTTTTAAAGATGTCATCTATTCACAGAACAAATTCTAGTAAGACCACATTTTCCTTCAAACAAAGACACTGTCCAGGCAATCTGTGGATTATTTTTTGTCTTAGTACACAATTTATTCTCAGTACTTTTAGAAACAAGAGCATTTTGAATTATACCTTCTAGTATTTCTAATTTTTAGTGTTTTCATCTGTTAATTTATTATGTGTATTATTAATCCTACCACATATAAGGTAATAATTTTAATTTTGATCTGCCTTTTAAAGACTGTCCTCAAGTTTCTGATTATAGTGATGGTAAGCTCCTGTCGGGTCAATTAATAAATCACTGCCTAATGCAAAGTTCCTCACCTTACCATTACTTCTCTAGAGTCATCTAAACCACTCCTAAATTCAGGTTTTGGGTTTGTTTTTTTTTGCTTTTTGTTCAAATAACTAAATATTTCCTTCTTCACTATATCACAGCTAAACTCCATACTGAATGCAAAACTTCTTTATTTCCAAATTTACATTAAGCCTGTGCTTTTCTGCTTAGGTTTTCTGGATATGTCAAAAAAAAAAAAAAAGAAAAAAGACAAACCCCAACATTTCCATATAAGAGGTTAAAAAAGAACAAAAGCTTATAAGCTTATACAAGTACCAATTAGTTGGCATTTACTAATGGCTTTCCATGACATTTCATAACTCACCGTTTTTTTCCTGAGATCCTCAGAGCCAGAAGGATTCACATTAAAACTGTGGGGGAAAAAACATACCAAACAAATATTAGCAGGGCACACTTATTTGACCAAAACATCTGCTAGAATACAGTACTGAATAAAGTATTTAATATGGTTTATTTTCTTGATTTGTTAAACGTAGAAAAACAAACTATTAGAAATTAAAGGAAATTTGAATATATTCCTTGTTCACAATTCTTTGTATTTTTTTGTCAGCAAATTTGAATAACTAATTAAGAAATGCAAGGAAGACTATTATGGATTTGGTTTATCTTTCCTCTTATCTCTAGACTTAGCTTGAGCTTCTAAGCACAGAGTGGTACTTTAAATGAAATATCCTAGAAACAGGTTCCTGGGATGAGATTGACAAAAACCAACAACCAAACCCTACAGACTAACACGTATTTCCAGCTTTCATGGCAGCTCCCAGAGGACAAAGTTCCTGCAGAAATTCCAGTGAGATCACCAGCTAAGGGCTGAAAAGCCATCTTCTGTCAGCTACACTTATTTTGTATTTAAAATTGAGTAAATAATCTATTATTTTATAAACTTAGTGATTATGTGCACATCCAGAAAGGAAAGCCCTTTCATAATGTTGTTGATACTGATAAAAACAGCCACTGTCTAAATATCAGGTTTAAGAAACTGTCCACACAGGCTGGTGCAATTATTAGCAAGTATCTTTAAAAATCAGTGATGCTGTGTTCTTATGTACTTGCTGCAGCAGGTTTGGAGAGAAAACATTCTCCAAAAATGTGTTCAAGATCTGGATATGGCTCACAAATATTATTTACTTGGTAGCACCACAGCAGGCACATTCTTTCACAACACAGAATCTGTTTTGTTAGACTGCATGCACTGGCTTTGAGAGTGATGTGTGACTGAGAGATACAAAAACATATGTATTTTTTTTTTTAAATTGTGAAAATTTTTTGTATTAGAGAACATGTATTTTGTGACTGTTCACCCCTCTGTTATCTGAATTTATAAACCACATATACCATGGTGTAAAAGTGGAAGGGCAAAAAATTTACGAACTAAAAATATGTAAAATATATACATTTTATATATATATTCACATATATGTAAAGAATTATGAACTACAAATACATAAAATATAAATGATAATATTTTTCTGTAAAGAATTATTTTATTTTAAAATCTCTTTTTTTTTCACATTTTCTTTTTAGTCTGTACACGATCTTTAATTCCCAAAGCAGACAAACTTTTGCTCACGCAGAAATCCTGTAAACCTGAGGGTACCTGACAGAGACTGGATTAGAGGAACAGTCCCAGGCAGACACCCAGAGGTGTCATTAAGTCTGGCTAATTCCCATTCCACCTGTGTGTAACAGTGATCCCCAGCAGCCTGCCCTGTTTCTGGAGACCCCTTTTGAATGAGAACCCTTTTTCATGGGGCATTGTCTGCCCAGCCAAAGGCAGGGTCCCTCCCTCCCAGCTCCTTTCAGCCTCACTCCGACGTGTCAAACACATGATGAACTCGCTCCATTCATGGCTGCCTTCCGTGATCCCAGCACAAAAAAAAATGAGTTAACTGAACTGGATCGAATTAGCCTGGTGAAAACCAAGAATGTCTCTATTTAACGAAGTGTGGCGTTAATTTGGGATATCTTTCTTTTGGGACTGTTTCCTCATGTTAGACAAGATATAGAATAATGCAGCCTGACTGCTCAACTGGGGGGCTTTCTGAAAGGTTAAAAAAGCAGGATCTTTCACTGCCTTGAATGACTTTATAGTTTCTGTGAAATAAGTTCCTGGACTCTTTTTCGTAGTGGCAGCTTAAAATGATAGCAGCAGTTCTGACTATGAGAAGCTGCATTTCGAAATTAGAAGTATAAATCACTGGCAATATGGACTAGTTGTTTGGGGTTTTTCTAAGCAGTAAAAAACCTGCAACAATTTCTGCAAAATTGTGGACATGTTAACTGCAATTTCAAAAGAGAACATCTGCGTATTTTGCAAGAAGAAATTTGAATACACTTGCAAAAAAAAAAAAAAGGAAAGCTATTCAAATATTCCCCAATAAAAATCCAAATTATATGAGGGCTCTTACTCATACTTTAAGGAGATTTGTAGAAAATATAATGCTTTTTGAGGAAGAAACAGGTGCTGAGATTGCATATAATATAATTTTTCTAAATCAAAGTGTCTGCTCCTCAGCCTTGCTGAGCCCTGCAAGGTTTCCTGCCAGTGCCCCAGCCTGAGGTGAGTGTGAGCAGATGCAGGCTCCCACCACTGCACCCCTAATTCACTGTCTGAGGGGTAGGTAACACCTCAAAAAAATATCCTATAAAATTATGAATGCAAACAATTGATGGAATTGTCTGGTTGGTGTATTGAAATTCACGAGAGCATTTATTTTTTAATTTGAATTTCATCACAATAATAGACCCCTAAAGTTACCACCTCACTCAATTACTGGCAATAATTATATAGAACAAGCCCCTAGGACTGCAGCCCATGCTGTACAAGCAGCACAAGCTTCCTCTGAGCAGCCCAAAAGCATTCTGAAATCATTGAACAATTACAAAAATAACATTGTTTTCTCCTGTGTTACACTCACAGTTCATAGTGATAGTATTAGTTATAATCCAGTCTCTGGGGATTTTCCCAGAGTTCAATAAACTGGCAGGGATCTCCTGTGATGGAAGAAGTTCCCATGTTCACAGCTTGGGAAAAATGTATCTTTTTGGATTTTTGTAGGGGTTTTTTTGAGTGTGGCTTACTGTGAACAGTGATTGTGAAAAACTGGCACTGTGGGATTCTATAATTATTGTTTGTCAATTACACCCAAACTAAATTTGCTCAGTTTACAAATAAAAAAGATGTTTCTTTTCTAACAAATGGACTTTTCATGTGCCTTACGTGCCTCCAGGTGATGTCTCATACTGATTATTAACAGTTTGTCTCTTAGAAGTAATAAATTTTCATTCTCTCAGATCACCTCCAAGGAGCTACTAAAAGGGAGGTAAATCCTACCAGCAGATTAAAAATCAGCTGCAGTAGGATCATGGAAGTGATACTGAGCCCCCAACTTGCACATCACTCCCACTCCTCTCTAGCCAGAACAGATTTCTCCAATCCAGCACAATTAGTTCTGTCCCCCATTTCACTCATCTGGGAATTCAATTAGTGTCCTTGACAGTTACTTTATGTAACAGACATTTTTACCAGATTAAATCATATCCATTATTTCATTGTTCCATGTTATTTTACAGCTTTGGATATAACTTTCTTTTTACATTTTCTTGAATAGTAAAGGTTGTTTGAATGTCTGGGGTTTTATTGGCTTAGATTTCAATTTTAACTCATCTGAGATGAGAACTCTTTTCTATTGTCCTGCTCCTGAAGTGATGAGAAATAACAATAATATAAACTAATAATGGACACAGATATACTGCAGTGGTGATTCTAGTAGTAGTAGTAGTGATTCTTGTAGTTTGGTTTACTATTTCATAATCATAGCAAGCATATTATTTTGTATTTTATTGTTTAAAAACATTTCATTAGAACTAATTGAAACTTTTTTTTATAATACCTTTTTTATGGTAATTAAATACTTCCATTGCATGTTGATAATTTACAGTTTGTATAGGAAGAATACAGTGGAGTTGAGTTCAGGATGTGTCACAAGCTCAATTTCATGACTGCATCTTACAACTTTGTCTATTGAAATTTAATGATAGTTAAAAATTCAAACATCAGGTCTAGTGGCTGCATAAATATTTAGCTTCTGAATGCCTAGAGCTTAAAACAATCTTTATCAAATCTTTCCTATAACTGATTTAAACATTTTAGTGCCATTTAGTCTGACAACATAATGAATGGGAATCAGACTCCTAAATTTGCTCCATGGAAAGAGTATTTTCTTAAGGACCAAAAGCTTTTTACTTCTCTTTTGCTATTACTATTAGTTACATGATAGTAGTGTATACTATTAGAAATTAAAATTAGGATATTTAAATTAATCATTACTATTCAAAGTATTAAAATTTATGTTAACCCAACATTCTGTAAAATATCTATTATACCAATGAGCTAAGTGTGAGCTTTCAGTTTCTTTCCTTTAATATGGAATGTCTGCACACAGGTAATTAGCAAAGCTCTGCCATATTCATTTTTCACTAGAGTTGAAACTTCTATTCCTATCCTGCTTCTTGGTATTTGGACCAATTCTGACTACAGTGCTGATGCATTTTTCTTTGGATTCTCACAACATATATCAAAATCTTGAAATATTAGGATGCCATTTAGGCTATTACTATTGCACAAGGAAAAAAAAAAAAAAGAAAAGAAAACCAAAAGAAATGAATAAAATCAGATACAGCTGATGAAATTCAGAAACTTAGCTTTCCATAGAATGTCAGCCTGCTGTGCCTGGCAATGCAGAGCTCACTTCATATTCTGAGAAGAAATGACTGCCTTGTCTGGCAGCTAAACAAGTACAAAATAAGCATATTACCATCTACTTTGCAATTAGATTCTGGGGAACATCACTTAAGACACTTCACTGTATAAATTGCTCTACTGTCAAGCCTTGTTCTGTGGCCTTTTGGAGCTTGGGTAACCCCAGAAGGACACAAAAAGAAGATCAGGTTTTGTGACTATCACTACCTTCCTTGACTAGTTAGAAATCTAAGTATATAAATATTTCTCCTTTTACTAGGAGCTGTGCTATAGCAAGTAAGTTTTTTTCTCAAGAGACCACTAAAGAGTTGTTAAACTAAAACTTGTGCCAGGATCTCTACTAGAAGACCCTATTATTAGAGATCTCTAAGTCAACAACAAAAAACCAAATCAAACAATCCTAAAATTACATTTTACACTGAAACTTACAGATCCATTTTTGAATTATTAAAAGAGTAGAACTAATTTTTAGTTCTTATAATGAAAGAGTAAAAAAAAAAGTGCATTGCTTTTACATAGTTTCTGCAGTTATTAATAAGGAAACAATAGAACAAATCATTCTTTTTAAAAATGAAATAGAACAGGCAGTGCGTTTTTCCCTTGGGAAAGATAATATGCCTCATGCATCCTCTCAAAAAAGATTTCACATGCCCTAATGTGCACCAAGAGACAGAGAAAGCTTGAAAAAATCTTGTCATGCAGCCAGCAGGATGAACTTTCCTAACAGTATTCCTAAAACAGTCAACTAATTAGGAGGGACTGATTGCTGGTGAGGAGCCTGCAAAAGTGAAGATTAATACCAAGTATTTCTACAATATCCCTCAAAGAGTTGATTGCTCCAGCCCACCTTAGTCATGTCCCAAATGCTGTGACCATGCTTTGTAAGAGCTTTGCAAAAGATTTCATTATTCTCTTATCACCTGCAGTGATCTTTTAAATCAGATTATAACAGTCCTGGCAGGACAGACTAAGAAACTCTGCATGACTCCTCCTTGTTTTGGAATTTCTCTTTACCTTTCATGTACCATCAATGTATTTCTCTTGTTGAAATAATGTTCCACTGACAGCTTTACCACACTGAAGTAACAAATATTAACAGTCTAGAGTACAATTAAAGCACTGTCATAGTCCACCAATATTCTACCTAGACTGTAGATTACAGTTGACTAAAGTCTAGTCAAATTTCAGTAGAGAACTGAAAAATAATTATTCATTTCAAGAAAAGCAATGCAGAAGCACACTGTCCTTAAAATAAGACAAGCTAACACTGACAGAGGAAACAAAATTTGAAAATACCATAGTTCACCTGGTGTCATTTTTTTACTAACCGAGAAATAAATGTGTAAAAATGTCTTAACAGACCTTATTGCTTTAGCAAGTACAGCAATATCTAGAGAGCAACATTTCTGAAAAAGGCATGTGAAAAGCAGAGTGAATTGCATTGTACACTGGCTTTCCTGTCTGGCAGAGAAATACACAGCCACTACAATCCTTTGCTCTCATCAGGCAACTTTTGGGGTTCATTCCAAGGGAGCTGTTGCCAGTAACTCTGCAAGATTGAAACCATTTAACAGTGACTTTGATTATGCTGAAGTTATTGCACTAATAACTCACCCTCAGTGTGGTTTGGGATAACAGGTTTTACTTTAGAACTTCAGCTGACTCGAGATTGGCACCTGCTCTACTGTCACAGCTCAAGTGAGAAGCAGGAACCCAGAGGAACACTAGGATGCTGCAAAAGCTTCTTTAACCACCTGACCATCACACATTCCAAAGACTGATGTTGCTGAAATGTTGCAGACATCAGCTGTTCTTCAGACTTATCAATTTAACATGATCCAAACACATCGCTGTTATCAAAACCCTTCTGTTTTCATGGCACCTCACTCGTTTTTTTAACAAATCTAATGATGACCATATCAAAATGCAAAGACATTGCTTGTTTCAAACACTGCCTCCATTGGGAAAAACAAAACTGCAGCCCCTGATTTGTTTGGAACATGTGACATTGAGGAGACAGGCAGCTCTAACAGCCACATGTGACGAAGGTGGGAGAGAGGCTGAAGAAAATCACCACATTCAGAAACTACAAGCAGAAAGATGCAAAGAGTTGAAGGACTGGCTTGGTGGTTTGTTTTTTTTTTTGAGTTGCAAATTCAAACAACTGCCGAAGCAGTAACACAATACAGAAAAAATTAAGTAGTTTTTTCATAATTTATGCTCCAATTCACTAATGATTAATATAATAAATATGAGCATTATTTTTAATTGTTACAGTGATTCCTAGTAAGACACAAGTTTCTTTCTCCTCCACTATTCCATCTTCCACGTTGCTAAGAACGTAATATACTTATTGCCACAACTTGATATAAAGTGTAATCTGTATGTAGACAAGCTTTATCTTCTTTTCTATGAAGTATAACAATAGTTAGGTCAAGGAAATGCTACTTTAGAAGGGTTTTTTTTAATGCCTCTCTCTTGTATACATATGTGTATATACAGACACAGAATTATTCATGTATGCATATATATATATATATATAAAATGTTTAGTAGAAAGCTCCCAAACACTTATCAATCCAGTTTCCCAGTTCCCAGATCTGGAATTTGATCTGACTAATAACAACCTGTCAGCTTTAAATATTGGACTATTTGTCTCCCTGTGTCCAGTGCCTGAGATCTTGTTAATTACCTAAATTCCCTTTCTGTAGGTCTTGTTAATTACCCGTCTCCTGTCTCAGAGGACCTTGTTAATAACTTGTACAGTCTCTCTAAAAAGGTCCTAATAACACATTAAAATTAAAGATGCTTTTCTTTTAGCACTTGTCAAGTGGTGTAAATTGAGAAATTTTCACATCAGTTTATTAGCCTGTAGTGTAGTGTCATGTGTTTTCCTAAACAAAAACAATTTCAGAAAAACGATGCACAAGCTTTGGTTATGGCACAAAACAATCTTTGTTTTCCAGGAGCACCCTCAGTTTCTTTAACTGTGTTCAACACAAAAGCCACGTGGCTTCTGACTGCAAATTAACCTCCTGAGAGCCACAATAGCAGTAATTGTAAGAATGAGTGCAATTTAAGGCAATATTGGTAAAAGTTTCAAAACAATGCATTAAGAAGTACAAAACCAAAATTAATATTGGTAAATGCTGGATAAGAGCACTGGATATTGTTTGCTTAAAAATTGGCTTTATGAAACAAAACCTCTGGAATGAACAGATTTTGTAGCATTTGCAAAACCAGCATTTTTTCACTATGAGATTCCTGCATTTTTAAATTGTCAAGAAATCAGCTCATAAATATCTCTACTATGCCTACAACAGACAATGGAACCCCCAACCTTAACACTTATGTAACACTGCAATATCGTATCTACAAAAACACTTTAAAAATACTCATTTATCCACTCAGCATTTGCAGGAGGCAAAGCATCATCCCTATTTTACAGATTTAGCCAAAACCAGGGAACAAGCCTTTGCCAGGTCAGAGATGAATAGAAATGAGGGGTCCATATTTTGTGATTTCCTGTCAATAAGTATTATATACAAACCAAATAGGTTTTTGTTTTGGTTTTCCAAAATACTTCTAAAACCTTCTTGAAACAATAATAAATGATAGCAATAAAAATAAAAAATAATTTTCAAATAATCCTGGCATACTTGCTTTCAGGAAAAAAAAATCCTACAAGTGTTGCTGAGCCACTTCTATAATTCTTGGATCAGCAGCTGAGCAACACGTGGAAGATGTACTTATCTTCATTAGTTTAATTAGTAAGTAAGAGTAATTAGTGACAGAGCATGCAGCCAGCCAAGCACTGCAGGATGGGCTGTTCAGCAGCTCACCCAGCTGATGTCATCAGCTGTTCTCCACATTGTTACTGCTCACACAACATTACCAACCACAATTAATTAGGATGGACTTAAGCCTGACCCAAAGTTCACCCAAGTCACTGAAAAGCTTCCCCCCAAGGTTACAGATGTGGCTTCACCAGCACTGAGAACGTGACAGTCACACCACAGACATGAAGGAGCTGGGTTTGGTGGGTTTCTTTTGAGGGAGGGATGCTATGGGTTGGGTTTTTTTCCTTTCATTTTTCTCTATGTCCAGCCTGGTCCCACAGACTGGATGCTTTATGGCTCCAGTGTGCTCCTGGAATACATCCTCCAGCAGGATTTCATCAGACAGGAATCCAGCTCAGGATGCTCCATCACCCAAAGCAAGGCTGGGTTAAGTGGGAGATCCACCTGCAAAGCAAACACCTGATCCACAACAGAACAATAATTTTAGACACACCTTAATAAAAATATACTGCCTGCTTTACTTGCAGAAATGGGATTCATCCAAAAGAGCTTAATAGCACTTTGAGTAAATAAAAAACAACCCAAAGACTAAATTCTCTGTCTACTCTTTCTGCATACTGAATTTGTTACCCAGCCTCATTTATTTTGGGCCCAGATATTCATACAAATTATTTCTTCAGTATTACTAGTTCAAAAAGTAAAAAACGGATTCCATTTGAGAAATCCTCCACAGATAAAAGGTAAACTTAAACTGTAAACTTATTAAATATGCACATTTTGTATTAGTTTCTACTTCAAAAGAAAATATTTCTATAAGATGCATTTGGAAGAAAGTAAACTAAGTCTAAAAGGTTCACAAAGAACATCATAATGCAACACAAAAATCAAGAGCTTCTAACTTAACTTATTGCATGCCAGATATTATGCCATAATAGCTGTTTCACAAAAAAGGTCAGAATGTTTACTGTTTTTGGCTTTTTGAAAATAAAATAATATCTATTTGTCTTATCAAAAGTTTATGTTTACATAAAAGTCAAGAACTAGTAAAAGGGATTCCCATACAAAGACAGAAACAAATTACTGGAGTCCTTCTGAATGGGCACTGTGATGAGCTTTTTAATTACAAAACAAAGAAAAAAAAGTCCATCATGATTATCATTAAGTTTTATATTTATCAAGATCTGCTGCATTCAAGAACTTCAAAAGATTTCACTACTTACATCTAGCATCTGCCTGAATACAGTGTTTCATTTAAAAAAAAAATTAAATGCTATGCAATTTTAATTGTTATTTGAATTATTTCTCTTTAAAGAAACTTAAATGGAAGTTTAACTTCTGACAAACCAAGCTACAACCTAACCTTATGCTAATCCAGAGAAATACTTCATTAAATAAAAAATATTCTAAGATTGTCTATAAACATGTTATTTAAGACACTAGAAACTGACTGGACTCATAGAAGGCACTAAGAAGATAATTTGTTGAGGTCACATGAGCTTCTAGCAATAAACTCTTTTCTACAGCAGTTCAATCTCAGTTCATTTCCCTAATTCACATCATGACTGGTTTTGTTAAGAAAATGATTCTAAGTTTAAATCAGGAGTGCATGCATTCTAACCCGTGGAGAAAACTGAGCTGGGACACAGTAAGATTCTTTTCTTCCAAAAGAACAAGGTAACAAAAACCTTTTTTTTTAAAGAAACTACTCGAGTCATTAATTAAGGAATTAATACACAGGAAAAGGTAAATTTTTTAGAACTATTTAAAAACTTCCATTTAAAACAGTGATTGATTTTACACCCTTTAGATTCCAGTTTGAAGCATTTTAATTTCAAATGCATTTTCTACCAAATTTAAGTCATTACATAGAAATGAATAATTACCTTGAAATAGCAAGGACTGCTAATTTCTGGCATTTATATAGAAAAAAAAAGAATGCAAAGGAATGAAAGTTAATTAACTTAAACATTTGTCTATTTTGAATCGTGTATGTGGGTGGCAGTGTACATAAATATATATATATTTATGCATGTATAAAGAGAGACAGACAGGCAAGATTATCTTTCTCACAAGCATACAGCACCCAGGAAGGAAACCAACAGTGGGTTACACATTTTCTTAAGGAAAACAAGTAAAGCATTGATAGACAAACAAAGATTAAAATGGATTATTGAAATCAAAGTTCCTTATCAGTCCTGTAACTTAATTCATTCTGCTCAAGACATAAACTGCTGCCTCGTGCAACAATTTCAACGCACAGAACTCAGCAAAGCTGCAGTGAGCCAAATGAATTCGAGAGAGATAAGAGTTCATGTGGGTGCTCCCATTTAGAAACAGAATGTTCTTTAATTCTTGTACTCTAATATATAGAACTTAAATACTCCTCTGTTTTTTCCCCCACCCAAATAGTGACATCCACAGGATTTCTTTTCACTATTCCTATTTGTACCACTCTTTTATTTAGTCAGTTTCCTCTTCCCCTTACATTTGAAACCTTTTCTTCTCCAAACCTGACTTAGGGCAATGTAATAAGTTAGCAATAATTGTTCAGGTAAAGCAGAAGACTTCAAGGAGAACCCATTCTGAAGCACAAACGAGGTCTTCCACAAACACAAGCACTCAAGAACCATCACAGCACATATTAACAATAAAGAAGTCACTTCAAAACAAGTAGGAAACGATCAAATTATATAAAAAGTTTGTAACATAGAAACAGAAAAGCACTGATATAAACGCATATAAAGCACAAAGACTGTGTTCCTCAATACTTCACATTTTCATTTATATAACATTCAAGATATCAGATTGAAATACAGCAAAAACCTACCTTGAAGATGGCAACGTGCTTGTAGGCTTGAAGTTTGCCATAAACGGATTAGTTGAATCATAATCAAAACTCTCCTGATGAGCTTCCCCAAACGCACTCGGTGATTTCAAGTCACTAGAACTCTCTGATCCCCCATTGCTAAGTTTATCTGACCTCTTGCTGTCTTTTTTTCCAGTCACTCTTTCAAAAAGACTAACTTTCTCTTTTTTCTCTTTTTTAATTTCTTTTCTGATCTCGACAGGTTTGGAAAACAGACTTAGGTTTTGATCCCACGTTGCTGGGCTTTCTTCAAATGGATTCTTCTGTCTTGGCAGTGTAGCAAATTTTTGGGGTAATGAAGCACTCACATTAAATGGGTCATTTTGTGCTTCAAGTGCAGTTTCATCAACTGTGCTGTCAAGTTGGCTCATTTTAGAAGTATCAACACTTAATGTCCTTCTGTGTGGAGATTTTAGACTCCCTGCAAACAATCTGTCATTAGTACATTATCAATGAGACACTATATCACAGTTTATGACATGCAGAAAACCCATTTTAGCATAGATCTAGAAGCTTTGCAATTGAGCCTCAGTTCAGAACACTGGTGATTAACTAAGCTATTAAAAAAAATAACAGCTGTGCCTTGATTTCATGTTTCAGAAATGTTTATGGATAGGCACCACGGGAAATTTTTGCTTCCTGCATGAAAATGAAGTTCTACAGAGAAGACAGCTATGACTGGTGTGCCATTCCAGAGACAATAGTATGATGTTGCATAATAACTTTGAGCAATTCAAAGTATTTTCAATTCTTTGTATAAATCAGGTTTAAAATTTGGTGATAGTTTTTGACTTTTTAATTAGATTTATTTCTCACATGATGCTATTTTGCCTAGAGTCCCCTCTGGAATGCAATATACTCTCAGATGAGGACATAACATGAGAAAATGCTAAACTATCATACATCATGAGCAATGTAAGTTATTTCTTATGCTCAAAAACAGCAATTTTGAGTTACAGCAATTAAAGAAAGCATAAAAAAAATAGGCCAGCAATATTTCTTAACATTTTAGCCTTGTAAGTGCTTCATAAGTAACAAATTCTGAATGCTCTAACAGCAGTCAGCTGTAATTGTAATGGTCATGAGTGTTACTTACCCCCTTCATCAACAGAAGCAAAGGACTCCAGCTGACGCCTGAAAAGATGGGTGTAGCCAACAGTGCTGGATTTCATCTTCTCTGAGGAGACGTGGGGTCCTGTCAGGTCTGACATGGAGTGAGCTGAGGACAGCCGCTGAGGGCCCAGGAGGAAAGGTTTTTTTGGTTTGGATTTCATTTGCACTTCACCACTACACACCTCTAGATTTGCATCAGGTATGTGAGTGCTTGGGATGATGGCAGAGGATGTATCTGAAAACGTCCCGTCGTTTTTCCGACCCTTCATTTTGTCTTTTAGTTTAGCAAATGGGGATTTGGTTTTGTCCTTCATTGACAAATCAAACATACTTGCTGTCATGTTATTCCTCATAAACTGAATATTGACGTTGATTTCTCCTCTGTCTTTAGTTCTCTTCCCTTGTCTGGATTCTAGGGGAAACCACCTTAAAGGAGAAAGAGAGCAAATTAAGTTGTGTTTTCTGAAGGTTATCATTGGTAGTTGGTTAATGCATCTGGTTAGAACAATTTCAAGTATGAAAACCCAAATCCTATATCAAAGATTCAACCATTCCTGCACTGAAAAACTTTGTTTATATTTGTATTCAAAGACAACTTATTTGTTTATATTTGTTTTCAGCAAAAACTTCTTTATATTTGTTTCAAAACTAAATAACAAAGCAAGAGGAAGCTCTTTACAGTGTTCACCTGTTTCAAAATCAAAATCAACTCTGGAAGCTGACAAAACATTACCAAAGTTAAGGGCTTCCATCTGCTTATGGAGCAGAATTTGTACCTAATTATAAATACAGATACATTTTCTCTTTTTTTATAGTCTTCTAGTGTTCTTTATTTAGTAGTGATGTATATTAATGTATTCTACATTGCACCTACTTGATCTAGTAACCTTGTCTCCTTGGTTTTTCCTCAGTTTTTCACACTAGTAAACATTTTCCCCTCTTTCCTTCCTTTTAATAACTGGTTAAGATTTATGACAACTGCAGCAACGCTGGCTAAGGAATATCTGAGAGCCCTGAACAGTCAGCCACCATTTCAATTCTGCAACTGCCTCCCCTCTGGATGCTGACAGAAACTGCACAGGCACAACTGAGCACGTAGGTGTATCCAAGAGCATCCTCTCTTTTGCAGGTCACCAGCAGGATTAACTTCAGAAATATTTCCTTTGGAACCATGACATAAATCCCCACTCCTTGAAAAGAGATCAAAGGTGTGATCATCTGGTTCAAAAAGCCAAGTGTGCTTCTTTGCCAGGTCCAGCAAAAGCTTTATCATTATCCAAGTGTCTTATTCCTTCCCTATTGTGCTCCATTGTCCCACGGAAGCATCTGCAGAATTATGGCTCAATCTTCCCTCCACAGCTCCACCTAAATGAATGACCAACACACAATCCCTTCTCCACAACCATCACCAAGAGTCTTTCTGTATTTCAAAAGGTCACAAGGGCATATTTCAGATCCACCAGCTCCAAAGAAGTGCTCTGACTCACTGTCAGGAGAAATCCATGCACACAGACTCACACACAGTGCCTTACCACCAGTAACTTTTGAATTGGAGAGACTAAGAAATTCAATTGCCTATTAACACAGATACAGAATGGATTATACAGTTATACATACATTATTCAATCCTGCCAAATAAAGAAAAAAAGGCCAGGAAAGGAGAAAAATAGCCCTTAATTTATTTTTCAGATTTCATAAATATATTTTAAAGGTGACAGCTGTAATTACATGTTTTGAGTTGAGAAAATACTTCCAAAAGTGACACACCAAAAACGTAACAAAAGGATAAAGAGTATTATTGTGCCTTTTTTTTTTTTGATGTTGCTTTGTGATGTTCACAAGATTTTATATTTCATACTAAAGCAAAATAATTAATTGGACCTCCTCTGTTCTTGCAATCAACAATATAAATCCAGACCAGTAGACCCAGAAGCTCAAACCAGGTGAAGGATAATTAAATCTTTAGGAAAATAGCTTTTCTTCTGTTGTGAGGTAACTTCATTTATATACTTTAAATGAAATACGAAACCTGGAATATGTGTCTGAAGAAGATGGATTGTTTTTCCTTTTAGTTAATAATGCTTCAATTCTTTGGTAACTGATTCCAGAAACACTTTAAGTCATCTATGGAGTTGTTACAGAAAACAAAAACAGAACCAAAAGTCAATTGTCTTTGTGCTACATAATATTGCAAAAACTGGAAGACAAGATAGCCTGCTTTCATTAAAACTCTTCTTTAAAAGAAAATATGTTCATATATTCCCTTAAAAAAATACAAACAGTACACAGCCATAATGAGCAAGCTTTGCTCAGACAGCATCTGGGCAGATAAAAAACCCCAAAGAAAAACCATCCTGGACCTGAAGTCCTCCCACAGCTCCTCGGCCACACACCAAACATACACACCAGCACAAAGAAGGCTCATGAGTGGTTTAAGAAACTTAGGAGGCAGAAAGGACTTCACTTTTTGACATTCAAATTTAGCATCTCAGTCTACACTGTAACAAAACATTCCCCTTTTCCCTCTCCTCACAGGGTTCAAACATTAATACTCTATCTCTGATAAAACTGGTGAATTTTTCTATGTTTCTGCTTCTGAATGATCAAAACCTTAAATTCATCCATGACACTTAACTTGTTTTAGAATAAGACATAAATTCTTAAGCTTTTGCTACCGGGAAGAAGGTATTTTATTTAAAAAAATATTTAACAATTATTGGCATTCTTATCACTAATTAACAATGCTGTGTTATTACCAGCACTCACCTGCTAAGGGCAAATGCCATGAACTATTTTGACATTTACCTCTTCTTAAAGAGAAGCCCACAACCAAGACCTTGCCTTCATAGCTTCTACATTTCTTTTCAAAGTATATCTTCAAGAACTTGACATTAAAAATAAGTTCAGGTGGGAAAACAAAGAAATTCTCCTTTTCCTAGGAAGACAACAGCAGGTCCTGCTGGAACCAGGTTCAACACTGCTACTGATTCAAACAGAATTTAATCATAAACTCTTTTTCTCCAGCAAAATTCCTCTGGTCTTCAGTGGAATTTCTATTAGAATAATGATTGCTGGATCAAATCTTTGTATGAAAGACAGATATTTAATTTTCATAGGCATTTCAAGGAGGTTTCTTTGTTACCTTGGAGAGTTTATCTTGTTTTACTTATAATGAAGGTTCCATATGCTTCAGCTCATAACAAGACAATATGAGAAGCAGACTCAAATCATGATTTTCTTCAAAATTCAAAGGCAACTAATTACTTTTTTAAACAGATGAGAACAAATGCAGGCAATCCATTTATGTGGAGCTGCACGTGAATGAGAAACTAAGACCATAAATGTTTCTTATTAGAATCTGTTTCGACAACACATGGGCGTGAGCAGCAAATAGAAAAAACAGCTCTGTATAGGAGAGAAAAAAGAATGGGGAAATGAAGTCCACTGTTTTCAGATAACAACATTTGGGTCCTAAAACACTAAATTCCACTATACTACTGCCAATTTTAAAAATTGAAATGTATTATAAAAGCCAATAAAACTTGCTATTTTGGTTTTGTTTACAGTACTTTTAGCCACAATAAATGCTCCATTTGTCAGGCTGCCATGAGCTTATTCTATAGAAAGCCTGTACAAAGTAGGAAAATAGCCAATAACATACATGAACAAAACAGGGTGGCTTTTATGAGAGCAGATGCCCTTTTACTTAATAACCAAATATTACATCCAGTCTTGCAGACAGTCTTTATTTAAACAGACCTTGTACAAAGTCTGGCAAATTTTCCCAACTTCAAAGGAAGCCCTATTGCCTTTGGAATCATTCATTCTTCTTGCTCTCACCTTCAAATGTTCTGTAGGGCAATGTCCTCCATACACCCTCTAATTTCAACTTTTTCCCGATGGCTTCCATCAGAACAACCCTTGCTTCTTTCTCTCATCTGTTTTTCAGTGTGCTAATGGGCTTTGCCTGTCTTGCACAGGTTTCTGTTAATTTTTTATTTTAAGTATTCTATAAATTACCCCTCTGCATGCTGACAATTTTCTTGAATGTGCAAAGAGAAGCTCAACGTGCAAGGCTAAATAGGAAAAATCCTGCTGACCAGGCAGCACTGAAAAGCTAAACTCCTATGTGAAGCAGCATGGCTACTTTCTACCCATGACAAGATTAGTTTATTTTAGCCACATCTAGGGGTGGAAAAAACAAGCTCTCCTAACTTGAGCAGTCTTACCACTAATGAAGCCTCACCTTGGGGAAGACAGACAGGAAGGGTGAAGAAGAAAACTGAAATAAGCTACTATGAATGAGCAAGTTTCAAAACCCTGACCTGTCTATTTCATTTAAACAGCTAGTGATCTACAGATTTTCAGTTGCTTTTTTTCCTCCCCTTTTCTGATTCTATTTGTCCTCCAAATCTGGAATTTGACACTTCCAAGTCTTATCCCTCTCTCTCCTTACATGGTGAGCATCACTCAGCCTGTTCTGCTCACCATGTAACAGTGAGCAGGATGGGCTGACAGCCTGGGTAAGAAACAGCACTACCTAATTTCAATTATGTTTTAATTATTATACTTTGACAGCCTCCAAAATCACTGGGTAACTTACCTACCAGTTTCAACAGGAATTAAGTGTTCCAGCCAGCACATTCATCCTGTGCATGACAGATGAACTCCCAACTCTGTCTTCTGGACAGTGCCAAAGATGGAAAGTATTGAAGGAATTTTCCCATCTTTCTGCTTCTCAAATACACCACTCTGCCTTGACTCTACCAGTAATTATCTGTTGAGCTAATCTAGTTTTGCTTTGCTGAAAAACCCAAAGAATTTTGAAAAATCTTTATTTCAATTCACAAATTACTGAAGAAATTTTGCAAAAAGCCACATAATCATCACAGCATCCACCAAGGCTTCTGACCTTGATTTTACAGGCAAAAATCAGCACTGTGATTTACTACACATTTAATTTTCTATACTGGCAGATACTTCTAAACTTACCCCTATAAAAGACCATCAGAATCTCAATGATAGAACACGTCCATCAGCTGTCACAAAAACAAAGTTGATGACTACTGTTAAACTAGATACACTGAAGAAACTTGCTTCACAAAAGCCCACTAACATAAATGTCCACAGCTAATTGATAAAAAACAACATTCAAAGCCCAGAACTGTCTGACATTTTCATTTAGCAGCGCATGCACTTTGAAAAATGTAGAAGAATGTTTTGTGATAAATCATTCTGATACCCTACTGAGAGGCTGCCCCAAAAGTCAGCAAGTAGGAAAATTAAGGCAAGGGGCTGAGCACAGACTACATCATGTATGAAGGGAAACGAAGAAGAAAACAAATTATTTGTTAAATTAAGTGATGACACTCACAAAGATGAATACTCTTACTTTCTGGAAGCCAACTGAAATGAGATATTGAAAGCAGTTTAATATAAATACTACAGAGTGACATTGTAACACCACAAAACATATGGGAACTGACAGCTATCACAACACCCTCACTATGGGGTTTGCTAACATCAACTGGAATCAAAGTCATTAAAGTGGTCCTGGTTTACTTATTATTTTGGCTAAAGACTATGTGTGAATGCTTCTGTGTTAGAAACAAACTAACTGAAGGTATGAGAATTAAGGCCAGTTATTAGAGTTGTGTGTGCACAGAAAATGGAGAAGCATTTGGCACTCTGACTCAGAGTTACAACTTACTGAGAGGATGTGGATGTTGTCAAAATGCTGGGAATATTACTAAATAGTTTGAAAATATCACTGTAAGACCATAAAGCTACAGCTGGGCAAAACTTTGTTTTCTCCCATAACCATCTTTCTCTTTTGTTCCTCACTACTCACACTCCTTATTTTCTTTTTCCATTTAATGAGTAGTACCACAAGACAACCCATACAGAATCTCCAGGCTGCTCTTTATTTCTGTGCCTTTAACATTTCTAAGTTACTACTCTTCCCACTTCTGACTTGAGTGGAACAAGATTTTCCTCTTGCTTTAACCACAATAAAGACATTTTCTGTTACACCCTGCTATTTCCGCTATTATTGATGCTCATCCCTTCATTTTTCTTGTTTAAACTAAATTTAAGACTAAAAGTGAATAAATAATAGTGTGCTATGTTTTGTAGAAGTATCATTAAAATGGTTACCACTCATTAACAAGCACTGAGCCCATATATTATCTATTTACTAGTTTGGTTGTTCGTAATTCCAGATGCATTTGAAGCCTCCCTCTTGCTTACAGATGAGAGACAGGACAGAGCAGAGGCAGCTGAAGAGGGAGTTTATATCCAAGACAGAGGCTGCCAAGAAAGAATTCACATTAATTTGGAAAAAGTCAGATCATTTGCATATCTTCCAGGAAGCTCAGCAGCACTAAAGTCAGTGCCTACCACACAGGGGTACCGATCATGGTCAACTATGACTTCTTTTTGTTTGCTTGCTGAGAAGCTGGTTTTGACTTTTTTTATGATCAACAGAAGTTGAGAAGTATCTTTAGAAAAGGCCAAGATTCCTTCACTGTATTATGCTCAAGCAAGCATTTTTTTTACAAGTGCTGCAATTTGTGTGTGTGTGGAGGGGAGTGATGTTGAGGTATTATAGACCCCAGGGAGAAGAGGAACTAAATCACAAATAAAAGATGTCTCCTCCACCATGTCCATAAGAAATAATAACTCTACATCACCTGCCTTCTCAAATTTATAGCATTCCAAACAAGTGTTACATCTTAAATCAGCCGAACATACAATAAAATGAGACGTCCAGGAAAGCTCATGAAGGAATGGACAATAAACGGAGTGGAATTAGAGGGTAACAAGGATGAAGCAAAAGCAGAGGAAATAAATATCATTGGGAAAGGTAAGAGTCATTGTAAAAAACAATTGAAAAATGCTTCAGTAAATTAAGACATGTCAGAAAATTAGTATTTTTTTATTTCATGGAACTCAACAATTTGTTTTGATGCTATGCAATCAGAATATGAGCAGCATTAAGGCAACTATGAATTATAACTGAATTGAAATTATTACAAAAAAGCATCTATGTTTTAAAACAATACGTCATTGATCATAATTTACATTTCAAATGGAAGAGTAGAAGAGGTATATTTATTTTTCAAGAGCAGACGGAAACAATTGCCATGTATTTCCTAGGATGAATTAAAAAACCCACATGATGTTATTGCAAAAAATAAAAGCCATGTCAGAAATGTAACATTTGAAAACTTATGCTAAATACACTTCCATTAAAGCAGTTTTTCCAAAGCTTTTTGAAGTGTTAAAAAAGCTCAGTAAAATCTTTCAGCATCTGGAGCCTAGTTTTCAGCTCTGGAAAAAAGAGAAGTAAAAAGCCCCTGTCCATTTCCAACTACAGCAGCAATGTCAGAGACACAAATTTATGAACTTTCACAGTACAATGGGCATTTCTGCACTAGGAAAGAAAGAAAATGAACTGGGATCCTGCAGATGCTTTGGATGAAGTCTCTGGAAGAGATCTAGTGAGGGACCATCTGAGCCGCATCTGGATCTGACTGTTCCAGCAATTTTTACTTTTAAGAATTTAAAAAATCATCAGTTTCAGAGAGGAAAAGGACATCATATGATGCTGTGTACAAAATTTTCCCTATCAAGTTATAGTAAAGAGACTACATTGTTTCATTAAGTCTTGAGCCAGAGCAAGTTTCTTAGAACACAAGACAAATCCCATCATGAGGCCTCTGCCTGAAAACTTTACTGCAGGGAGTATTTGTCTTAAGATGTGACAAGTAACAAAAAAAGCTCCAGAAAAAAAAAAAAATCCCTAACATAATGTTCCTGAGTCTCCAATGATTTTTGAAATTTATTTCTTCCAAATTATAAAACATTAAATTAAAAAAATATGTAAAAAGCCAAATGTCACACACCCCATGGTCTTCCTAGGAACTCAGAATCAGCTGGTAGCCTTCACTTCTCATACCTCCTTACTAAAAAAGCACTAGGGAATTGCTGACAGGGTTCAGCATTGTGCAGAATATTAAATATCTTTTTTGCAATACCCTGGTGACTCTTGAGTCTGTCTCTTACAGCACCATATGTACAGCTGTGTTGGAAAGAGGAAGCTATTAAATATATTAAAAAGTAGAAATATTACCAATAGACACTTCATCAAATAACTGGATCTCATTCATCCCCAAACAAAGCAAGAAATGTTAAGGTTACATCAACATAAGAAAATAACTCTGGATTTAATAACAGCACAAGCCTGTTGAACATATTTGAAAGTAAAAACATTGCTTAATAAAACAGATTAGTGTTTCTGAAACAATGAATATAGCTTTCAACCATCAGTATGCTTTGGTAACAAAGACATTGGACTTGGTTTTGAAAGGTGCTGGGTGTCTCAGTTCCCACACCATACTCACAGTTAGAAGGTCTTCAGGTCCAAATATATTACCCTTAGTTTACTGCCAACACAGGAATAGGAACATTTTCTATCAAAAAAGATTTAATAAAGAGGGGGGAAAAAGAGCATTTTGTTTGAGATTGCATTCATAAATCTATTCTTGAGGGTTTGCCCTCGTCCCACACACACACAAATACTGCATCCGCATCTCCAATGAGTGCTTCAAGGAGACAGCCACGACACACCCGCGTGGCACGAGGGCACACAACCACAAAAACTTCTCAAAAACATCCAAACGTAAGAACTCAGAGTTACTTTTTTTTTGAAAGTGAGTTTTAGAAAGGACATTTTTGAGGTTTCTAAGCACCTAAAGACACCAAGGGACTTTCGGTGGCTCCTTCCTCATAAGAATTTAAATCAGTATTACGCGCGAACGCGCTGCCAAAAATCCCACTTGCCGCCCAGCCGCACTTTTACACTTACATAAGACTTTTACAAGTACGGCTGTTCGGCCCTGGAAGCCTAACACCCATCAACTTTTAATAAGATTTGCCATCTTAAATGCTCAAGTAACTTCTGAAGAAAGGACTCGGGCTGTTTGTAAAACTTTCCCCACAGGCCCCCATCTTGTGCAGCAGAGCTTGCAGGCAGCGCGTGGCGTTCCCAGTGATTTCAACCCTGCTCTGGGAGGAACTGCTCCACAGCTACATAGCAGGAGTTCCTCTCTCACACTTCAGAGAGAGAAATGAGAAAATAAAGAACACCTATGGAGCCCTGCTAAGCATAACTCCTTATAAAAATACTGCAGATCTGAATGTTTGTTTAACTATCACAAGGACTGTTACTTAGCCCACTTAAAAATTTCTGGAATAATTCTGCAAGACTGACTCTAGTACTACTTTTGCTAAACCTGGTGCAGGAGCTTCTGTTTCTTCTTCTGGGGAAAATAAGTTTTGTTACTTACAGTAATAATGGAATAATTTAGATATTTTAGTCCAGCTTCTGAACACATATATCGTTCTAGATATACAGTCTTACTCTTTGTAATGTTCCTCTCTCATTCATTCACTTTGTTTTTCACCTTGTTGCTAGGTGTTGCAACCAAGGCAGTTGACTACTGACTTGCAAGATAATTACAACTAATGAGTCAAGAATTTTTAAGATACATGTCTAAAGAGCAGTGAAACTTCTTGAATCAATTGTTAACAGAAATTAAGACCCTAAGGCTATAGGCATCACCATGTATTGCATCAAGATAACTGGTTTATCCCTAAAAAGGTAAGCAATTAAAAAGTGTAATACTCCAGGCAGTGAACCCACAAAAGATTCTACACAGGTTTCTTTCTTGTCATACGGTTTGTGAACATACTGTTTTGCAAAAAATTCAGTTTACAAAAACAAACACCACGGCAAAGAGAGCTTTGACTTGCCTTTGGTGCTGTTCAACCTCAGCCATGCATTTAAGCAGGACCAGGTTTTGAGGTGGTTTCAGCAGAAACAGTTGTCTGACCAAGAAGCCCTGCCTGGTGTTAACCATGTGGATTTCCACCTCCAACTGCCAGTGCTGCTGGAGGTCCAAGCCCGGCTCAGTCACAGACAAACAAGTGACAGCAGTCTTTTTGTGGCTTGGATGCCAAGCCCAGCACCTCACCACAGACCCACCATCACTATGGATACCAGACTTTAATTTCAACAGCTGAGATTTGGGCACAGGAGCCTTTGTACTCATCTGAAGAGACACTAGAGGAGGAAAGGCACCTGGAGCAGGAACTTTTTAACCACTGCAGACAGATCTGTCAGCGTTCATGTCACTGCCAACACAGCTCACTTGGAGGTCTCCAAGCTGTTCTGATTCAATTTCTGTGGGACAAACATATCCACACCAAACCCAAAGCATGGAGTCATGGACATGCCTGCAGTACTCTCATAACCTCCAGTCTGAGTTACACATACAACTGGAGGATAAATTACGCTGGTACAAACACCTTTGTGCAACCATGTCTTGTCAACTTTACTGATGTAGTTGAAAAACTGAGAGAATTAGAAAAGTACAGTTCAACTTCATAAACTGCTATGATGCCTTTTTTTTTTTTTAATTCCTTTTTTTGCATTCCAGTGCCTGAAATTCTTGGCAAACACTATTTTATTTGACAAAGGCTTATGTAGGTAGTGATGGAAGCTACCTCAGCCTTCTCAGCTGAGGCCTGCTGTTCAGTGCAGCCTGTGAGATCATGGCCTAAGATTAATCAAGACCAGCAAAGCACTGTGCTGTTGTGGTAAGCCTTCATTAAGTCACAGTTCATTGACCACTAAAACATAAATATAAAATATTTAAAGCCACGTGGTTGAAGCAACTGAAGGAAAACAATTTTAAAGAGAACCACACAAGGTTTCAGGGCTTCTGAACCATCTCACGCATGGTTCAAACTGAGGTAGGAGACGAATAGAGGTATGGCCCTGTGCAGAACAAAGAAAAATGCTTAGAAAAACAGCCTGTAATGAGTTCATGTTACACACATGAGTTTGTCAGAAAACTTAATGTTATTGACAGTCCTTCACTGTGCACAGTCAGCACTTTGATTACAGTAAACTTCTCTGGAAGAGGTTAGGCCACAATGACATAATTGTATAGGTTAAGAGATTTGAACACAGAATCAATGACAGAAACATACTAATTTCATTTCAAAGTACTTATGTTCATGGTAAGGCTACTATTTCCCACCCTCCCCAAGTGCAACTGTCCAAGGAATACAAACTATAATGAAAAAAACCAACCATCACTTACTCTGTTTTCCGCCTTTGCTTGTCTTCAAATATATCATTCAGACTTATGGCTACCTGTCCCAAAAACCTGTCCAGCCCCACCAGCGACCTGTGCATGACAATCAGGTACAAGATGTATTTCTCTGGATTCTCCTGCATGAGTAGTCCAGGGAGCTCGAAGGAGGCCTCTTCCTTCCAGACGGGATCCAGCGTCTTCTCAGCCACCGAGGTGGAGTACTTCTCCTTGCCCAGCTGTATGATGGTGTAGGCATCGTTGCTGCCATTTTTACCTTTTGGCTTCAGACCTTTGGCTTGAAGGACCGTAACTTGCACGTGAGTTGGGAACCACTTTTGGGCTTGCTCCGCCAACATCATCTTTGAAGATCTCAGCAGCAGCAGCAGCAATAACAAACGCAAAGTCTGTCAGTCCTCGAGGGACCGCGTAAGGGCACTTACGGCGGAGACACCTGTCAGGGGCTCGGCTGGTCCTTCCTCTAGCGCTGCTGGCCGCGGGTGGCCCTCACCAGCCCGCGGGTCCCCCCCTTCCCCGGCAGCCCCACCTGCGGCTCCATGGCCGGGGGCCGCAGCTCCCGCCGCAGCCCCGGCCCCGCCGCCCTCCCGCGCCCGGCCTGGCCCTGCCCGCCGCTGCCGCCGGCCCGGCCCCGCGCCGCCCCCAGGGCATCCCCCGGGCAGGGCCGCGGAGCCGCGGAGCCCCGCAGGCCGGCGGCGGCCTCCCCCTGCTCGTCCCGGCTCGGTGCCGGCGGCGGTTCGGTGCCGGGCTGCCCTCCCTGCCTCCGTCAGTCCGCCCGTCCCCGCCGCGGCCGCCTCAGCCTCTCGCCGCGCTGCCCCCCCGCCGCCGCCCGGCCTGACGGGCCGGCTCCGCCGCTTCCGCCTTCCCCATGCTGCGGGCGGCGGCGGGCAGAGGGCAGAGGGCAGGGTTCGCCCCCTCCCTCTCTTCCATTCGCCGCCGCTCCCCGGCCGCCCGGGCAGCGCTGCCCAGCGGCCCGAGCACCCCCGCTGCCCGCGGGCAGGGCCGCAGGGGCCGCGGCTCCCCCGGGCGTGACGGAGCGCTGGGCTCCCGGGGCCCCCTCCCGGCTGAGAGCCCCGTCCCGTTAATTAATTCTTCGCTATTTTTGTTTCTAGATCGGGCAGAGAGCTCTGCAGGAGCTGTGGAGAGGAGGGTGCTTGGCTAAAGGCGTCCATTGTTGTTATTTTTTTTCAATATTAGGGGCTCGGGGGTGGCCACGGAGCCAGCCGGGGGTGGTGCTGCTCTGGAACCCATCCTGCTGCCATCCGCTTCGGGAACGTCTTTATTTTCATCTCATCCACCCGCCCTGGAAAATCTGTTGGATTTAAATGAGAGAGTGAAAATTACAAAATATAAAAAATTAATAAAAATATTATACGATATGGTTTGAGGACACATAATTTTGCTTATGGTACACCTGGAGACTGCACGTGTTTATATGCGCACCTGTAAGTGGACTGACAGGTATTAACATCGTTTCTACCAGAAAAAAAAAATTATATATATATATATATACACACATATATATGTGTGTATATATACACACACACACACACATATATACACATATAGATATATACTATACATATATACATATATACATATATATATATATATATATATATATCTAGAGTTGCAAGTTGTATCCCATCCTTGCAAACCATAAAAAAGCAGGGAAACCAGCAGCCAGGTCAGATGATACTTCACCCACCACCCCTCACGCATGAGTCCCCAATCCATGGCTCACAAGTTACTGAGCAAAGAAACCTTGGGAGATGTTCTCATACAGCTGAGACCTACAGGAAATTAAAAACTTAAAGCTGAAGGTCATTAGGGAGAGTAAAATATGATGCTGCCCAAAATACCCAATGCCAATCGTCCAGGGTCCCAAAAGGGGGGATCACCAGTCTACTCAAGAGTCATTAGCCTGAGCCCAGCTCATGTCATCTCTGTACACAATTTTAATAAATACCTCATTTTTGCTCAATTCTTGGCTGGCAGTGATAGCTGTCTGCACGCTGTGATAGTTAACACAGTGCTGGCACTTCTTTCCTCTTCCACATTGTATCTGATTTTTCTTGATAGGAAAATAGATGGTCCAGTTGGAAATGGTAACTTCAATACATGTCCTGGTATCATATTTAGGCAAAGATGTGTAAAGGGATCATTTAGCATAGTACTTTCTGAAAGCACTACAGATGCTATGGTTGTCTGCCTTACTTTGTGATGCTGAGATACTAATGGTCAATGAGGGCTGCAGGTCAACTCTTTGGGATAAATCACCATCCCCCTCACCTGAAAACCCCTTCCCCTACTCTGCAGCTGTCATTCTTCCACATCCTCAGGTATCTTTACCAAATGTTCCACAGTGAAGCTCCCAGGAGGAGCTGCTGTTCTTGGGGACGGTTGCAGTATTTCGGGCTGGAAGAGCCAGCAGGGATTATGGTGCCAGTGCTCTGCAGGCGATTTGGGCCAAGGGGGAAAGCCACGGGGTTCTTCTTGGAAACCAGAGAGACTTATGTACATCAGAATATTTCTGAAATTAATTTTACCACATACAAATTCTGTTTTAGCAGAATAATCTTCATTGCACTAAGTGGAAACCAAGCATGATGAACTCATCAAATCAAAACAAGAAATGAATTTTAGGTAGGCAGAATGTATTTATTTAATAGAAATTTAAGTCAAACATCATGTCTTGCATGCTGTGTCTTAGGAAAACTTTCACGAGTTTTTACAAGAGGCAGGTTTGTGCTTTTTCCTTGCCTTTTGTTGGTATTCTCTAATTTCTTGTTATTTTCTCTTTCTAAACAGGAGCTGACTGGAATACATTTGCACACAGCTGAACAGGGCAAGGTGGAAGAACTTTTGTACTGCTGCAGACCATACATCAATGCATACCCAATCTGCCTTTCCTGCTTTCAAAAATAAACAGATTATTAGTCCTCTACTCCTTATGTGCAATCTGGCATGTGAGAAGAGGAGTGTGGAACCTTTCCCCTTTCTCATGTTTCTCCTCTCTGCTCAGCTGGTGGAGCAGGCACTGGGGAGCTGCCCCCTCAACTCCTCCACCCCTGTGCTTGAAGAGAATTCTGCTCAAAGGTACACCAGATATATTTTATTCCCTCTTACACCCCTCTCGGGTCAAGCTGAAAGCTGGCCTTTTGATTTTGTCCTCTTTGGAATAGAGTAATTGTCATCTTCTGGAATGTAGCGTGGGATATGGATGACAAAATATCTCAGGGAAATAATGATATCTCCAGCAACACAGTGTCCCCTGGCACTATGTTAGAGTATTAATCCAGAAATTACTCAGATTTTCATTCACTGAGCCACCACAACTGCTCAGTGCCTGTATGCACTGTAGGTTTTGCTCATCACTGTCCATGATTTAGTGAATATTACATTACAAAATCCATTTCATTTCCTATGCACCATTTTGGTTACAGGACTGTACCATTCCTTCAGTGCTCCGTAGATATCCATTCTTGTTCTGTAATGTTCTTTTAAACTCATTGCCACTGCTGTATCATATTTTCTGTCCAAATCTACTCATTCTGAGGATGTCTCATAATGAATTTTCTAGTCCTCTTTTCTTTTAGAGGATTTTTAGCTCAAAACATTATATTTGGAGCTTGCAGTCAAATGTAGCTCCTTTGTATGCAACACTGTGGTAAAAAGGATTTCTCCCTGTTGGATGGTAGGTAGCTCCTGTAGTGTTCTGTGCCCTGCCCCTTTTCCCTGTTCTGCCACCCTCTGTGTAGCATTGGAGAAAGCTGAGAAAAGCAAGCCCAGAATTCTTGCTGATGAAGAAAAAGCCATCAAAGCTGGAATATGTGGCCTGAGAAAATTGTTTCTGCATTTCTAATTTGCAATAGCTGTCATGTGTTCCTGGTGGCTACTGCAACACCCCATCTCCTTGTAGATAGTGATGAGATCAAGTTTAAAAAACAATTGTTAATCACAGAACAGCAGTGGATATCCATGGTATATTTAATACAGACCCCTAAAGCTCATATGTGCTATCTATCTCTATTACCCGGTCTTCCAGTCATTTCTGACTCAGGAAAATCAGGAAATCAGGACACTGATTTTGTTTTGTTTGGTTTTTTGTTTTTTTTTTGTTTGTTTGTTTTGGGGTTTTTTTGTTTTGTTTTGGATTGGTTTTTTTTAAGAGGGAATTCCAAGAAGTATGGTGAATTTTTTCAATTTCAATTTCAATTTGTAATTCCCTCTCATTTCTCCCTCCTGAGCCTACAGTACATCTGATTAAACATGAGCTTTGATATTCTGGCTGCCCTTTCAAAAGAAAATGCAAGAAAATCTTTTTGCCTGTGCTACTGAGACAATTCCACTTTCTGCTTCTCATTTCCAGTTGTGTACTTGCTAAAGAGGATCAGAACAGTTGTGTTTACACTGGTAAACTGTAGCAGGTAATTTGGTGATTTAATTTCTCCCTGATTTCTGTTTATGAAGTAGGAAACATTTTGTTGTTTTTTCTTATGAAAATGCTATCTCCTCTTTGAAATTATTTGCTGAATAATTCTTAGTTGGCAGATTGCAGGCGTTGTGTTTGCTTTGAACGTTACATTGCTGTGAGGAACAGGCTGGTTTTGTCTTGACATGTGACAAGCTTCTGCTTCCTGCCTTGCTGAATAACTTTCAGTAGCTGTTGCAACTGTCCAGACTGTTTTCTGGAAAGACTGTGCAATTTTTGAGACTGAACATTGTTGCCTGTTAGCTTTATCTTAGCTGTCATTATT
Source organism: Passer domesticus (assembly GCF_036417665.1). Classification (NCBI taxonomy): domain Eukaryota; kingdom Metazoa; phylum Chordata; class Aves; order Passeriformes; family Passeridae; genus Passer; species Passer domesticus. The sequence continues at coordinate 52,539,543 of NC_087481.1, forward strand.
TTTTCAATGAGTGACTTCTTCAGGAATTCTCTGGAATTAATTGACTGCAGAAATCAAATAGCTGGGCTCAAACTGCTGTGAAAGTTTTTCTCAAGCTACTGGTTTTGTCTGCTCTCTTGGTTTGAGAAGAATTAATTATGCTGGAAGTATTTTGATGTAATCATTAAAAGCTAGAAGAATATTAATGAATTTTTTATTCTGACCCCAAATTTTGCAACCCAAAATGTTCAAGGTTTGCTGAGGCTGGGTTAATTAGGCCACTGTCCTGCTCTGAGTGCTTTCTTTTACCTTTCACATTCACTCTTGTGGAAGATCTCAGGAGGAGATCTTTGGCCTCAACACTAGGGATGAATTTTCTCTGGTAGGTTGTGAAAGCCCTACAGAGACCTCAGTGGTCCTGAGCTCTCAGGTGCTGCCACTGTCATTTCTTCTGTGCTGTTCTCTCCAGCCAGCTGGGGGTTTGCTTGGGATGCAATTTTTGTCTGCCCTACCTCACTCTTCACCTCTCTTTCTTGCATTAATGCAAGGAACTGGATCATACAAGAAACAGCAAAGGCAATGTGTCTCTGAAAAGGAGAGTGGGGGCTTGAAATCAGGCAAATGCCACAGAATTGTCCATTGTTCTGATAGAAATCCAGTACTTTCAACCGGAAATCTGGAGGCACGGATATGGAAGTCCTTTGTGCAATATCAGACTTCAAATAAATGCCAGGTACCACTAAGAGTGTTGGAAGCATCATCCTTTTTGTTCATTTTTAGCTGAACATGTTTCACAGCCTTTCAACACTCTCATCCATTGTGAAGTTCAAAGAGGCTTAAATGCTGTAAAGCAGTCATCAAATACTATAATTAAACTTGCCAGTCACCCAGGTTTGACCCAAACTGCCTGTGTCTCAAGATGTTAGTCAGCTGTCTGGGTAAAATTTCAGTCCAGCCTTTTAAAAACATGAAAACACCTCGTTCTTAGCAGCTTCTGCACAAACCATTGTGCTCTTCTGTCAAAGCCTTCCCGTCATGCAAACTCCAGCACTTCCAACCTGACATAGCTGGGGTACATCCTGCCCCACACCTTCAGGTAGAATTCAGGCTGTCATCAGCAATACCTCCACAGGGGACACCACCAGTGACACAAAACTCTTCCAAAACTAGCCTCTAAGAGCCAAATTTAGATTTGCCCTTGGCCCACCTGAACTTCATGGAAACCTCCAAACTGACTGTTGGAGAAGAACCAGTTCAAAAATCACAGAAACAAAAACTAGGGCTCAAAACGAATAGTTAAATTAGAGATGGAAATTGGCTATTGGCTCTATGGCTTAAATATAACATTTTTTCTTGTTTTTGGTACATGTCCAATGACTGAACATCTTAAAGAACTTTTATGCATTGGAAAAGGAAATAAGTAATACAGGGAGAATCAAGGATAATTTTGTCACCTTTGCAGAGATTTTTTTTTTTTTTCGTGCTTGACAGAACCAAAGAAACATTAACAGTAGAAAAAAAAAATCAAAATTAGACCTTTCTGGTTTCATACTGAACCAGGAGAAGAAAAAAAAAAAGAAAGGTTTTTATCATTGTTTGAGTATGAGGCTTCTTCAGAGGTACTTTTCCTGTGTTTAAATAACTCCTGCATTTATTCTCTAGGTAATTTATTCTTTATGTGTCTCCAATGATCTCAGAGACCATTACCTTACAAATTCTCCAAAGTTATCAACTCCCTTAAGGAGAATCTTGGCAAATACCAGAAAATTATGTTCTAAAAAGAGTCCTTTGTGAAGTTAGTTCTGAACTTCTCTAATTATTTTCCCTCTCTAATACCTCAGATGGCTTTATAGGACCCACGCATTCAACACCATTAGGCAGTGAGGACAGACTAAATGGAATTATTTGTACAAAGATTAAATTGTTATATTTACATCATTTATTTGTGCACCTAGGTAGCAGTCACATCAAGTGGGTGAAACACCTACCCACCTCCAAGCATGGTGTGCTCCTTTAAATGACTGAGTGAATGATTGCTGATTGAAGTCTGCTCTTAAATAAACATACTTGAACTTCCTGCTCATTCCCAAGACTTTTTCCCAGACTTATCTGCCCCCAAAATCTCTTCCAAGGGATTTTGTTCTACCAGAGGACTATCCTGTGTCTCTTCAGTTGTCGAAAGGTCTAATGGAATCCACCTGCAGCACTGAGGCAGCCGTGATTCATCTGCATTTAACCACAGGGTCTCAACGCTTCCTGCGTGTTCATAACAGGAGAGTTCTTCTTCCCTGATGATAAAAAAAACCAACCACACCCCAACCAACCAGAAAGAGAGAGGAAGGAAGGAAGGAAGGAAGGAAGGAAGGCAGGAAGGAAGGCAGGAAGGAAGGCAGGAAGGAAGGCAGGAAGGAAGGAAGGAAGGAAGGAAGGAAGGAAGGAAGGAAGGAAGGAAGGAAGGAAGGAAGGAAGGAAGGAAGGAAGGAAGGAAGGCAGGAAGGAAGGCAGGAAGGAAGGAAGGAAGGAAGGAAGGAAGGAAGGCAGGAAGGAAGGCAGGAAGGAAGGCAGGAAGGAAGGCAGGAAGGAAGGAAGGAAGGAAGGAAGGAAGGAAGGAAGGAAGGAAGGAAGGAAGGAAGGAAGGAAGGAAGGAAGGAAGGAAGGAAGGAAGGAAGGAAGGAAGGAAGGAAGGAAGGAAGGAAGGAAGGAAGGAAGGAAGGAAGGAAGGAAGGTTGATGTGTTTGTTACACTTAGGTTTAATTTGTCTCCTCTGAAGTCCAAGGTACAGCAGGACATGGATTTTCTAACTCATCACGGTAGCACACCACATTGCAGTGCTCATACAAAGCCGAGAACAGTACTTGATATTTTGGCAGAATTTTTTTCTCTTGCCGAGCTGGTGAATAATTCAGATTTCTATGCCATCTTTCCTCCTCCAAGTATCAATTTCAATTTGGCTTCAGCAAGGTCTTAACATAAATATGTGATTAGAGAAGGAATCTAACTTAAAATTACTGTAGTTAATTTTTATGTATGTTAAATGCATGTACTCCAAGCACTCTTCTCCAATGTTACTTAAAACCCTCATATCTTTCAAATGTGGTTTATTCTTAGAAAACTCAAGCTGCTCCTAGAATTCTGCTCCCAGTAAGAGACAAATTAGATAAAAACAACTTCTTGAGAGGAGAGAGCTTGCAGAGCTCTTGCAAGTAGACATAAAGTGCTGCTTAACAGCCTTCTATGCCCTTTTGGTAAGAATTATCCAATAACTAGTATATAGCAGATAGAATTTCACTTTTCCAAAATGTGTGTAGTGCATCTTCTTTCCAACCCCAGAAGTTGGAAGGATTGTGAGGGCTCTGGGAATACTGCAGATTTATTTTGGCACTGCCTCGTGCTTTAAGCATCCTGGAAATCAGCACTGGATATGTTCTCATAGTCTGGATGTAAATTAGCCATATGTGCATTAGAGGCATTATTTACAGATTGAATTGTGCAACTAACTATACTTAGGGCCTTAGATAAATTATTTCTATATTGGGTCCAATTTTTGCTGTCATTTACAGTAATATAAATCTAGGATCACTACACTGAAGTCAGTGGGGTAATTACTTTGAATTTTCTCCAGTGTGATGGAGAGCAGAATTTAGTCTCTGGTTATTATTTGCAGCTCTGAAGGCCTTTCCCCTACACTAGGAAACTACTGAGGCTCTTCTGTCACTTTGTCCACTCTACCTTTAGAATTATGCTCAGAAAGTGTACCTGTATGTGAAAACAAAGTGACACAGGCAGAGTTAGTTGGTTTTGTAGTCTGAGTAAATAAAAATGAGAACAATGGCCTGGTTTTAAAATTTCTTGTTGCTTTACTCTTCATATTCCTTTGTCTTTGCTTCTGACAGTTTGCAGCCAGAGTTCTTTCTGGTTAAGCCTCACTGAAAAAGTCACCACTAACTATGTTAGGACATAGGCATCACCCTCTGAGCCTCTTCACTACCTTTAAAAGGTGCTTTAGCAAAAGTGATTTGTCATTACCTCAGAGTTTTCACTGTATCTTCATGGTTTGAACCAATGATGCATTCTCTTTTTCTGTTGATGTTTGACAGCATTGCCCATCAATCACTGAAAAAGCAGTGAGTAACAGTAAAAGCTCTTTTCAAATTCCCATCAACTAGAAAGTTATGAAGTCAAAGATGGAGCATACTAGTCTCAATAGAAAGATAGAAACCATGCTAACACATCAGGAATTGTTCTCTAGAAACACTCTTGCTGATGCTGGGGTAGTGTGATTGTCCATATAAGAACACAGATGTCTCATCATCCAGCAACATATGATATTAAGGCATACCAATGTTGGATGCAACTTCGTAGCTGTGGTTCAAAAGCTCATGTTAGGGAACACACTGGGATACTGGTTATATCTTTTTCAACTCAGTGTTTCTAATGAGAAGAAGATGTCTGAATGTATTTTCTGTAAGTCATAATCATTTGAAAAAATGCATTAGCAGGCACAGGTCTCATAAGTGATTTTAAATCATCTCCATATTTTGTTTTCCTTCAGCTTCTCCTTTGTTTCTTTGCTGCTGCTGCTCAATCTCATTTTTTCTCTCCCCATATTACTGTAACAGCATGTCTGCCTTCATTTCCACTGATAGAAAAGCCTATGTGATTAAATGCTTCACTTTGGCAATCAGATATTCTTGCTGTTTATTTATTGAAGGGTCTTTTGTGCAGCATCCTGCCACTGCCTGGGTCCTTCCATTGCTAGTGACAGTATCAAGATGTCACAGAAGCTGATAATTGCACAACTGCTGAGTTTGAGCAGCGTGGTAGAGGCTGGACAGTGCTGAGTAAAGAGGCACAATACTAATATTACTGTGCAAATAACCTTTACTCAGCAAAACTCAAGGCAGTTGTAAATACTAACTTAAATATCATCCCAGCCAAGATGTGACTTCTCGGGGTCATCCCTGGAATTACTTAGATTGCAGAAACAGAGATTTGCTTCAACATTTAAGTATCCAGCATATGTTCCCAAAGAATACTTTTATCCAGTGGCAAGCCTGAAATTTTAAGTGTGAGAAAAAAAAGAGGCAAAGAGGTAAAAGAGAGATTAGAGCAGTTGGTTTGTGCATGGCACCAGGGGAATTGCACAAAGCAGATTACCTGGGTCCATTGTTATGTTTTCTACTGGAAAGCACAGACAGGGAGGGAATCAGGATGGAAAGAAGGGGCAATTCACCAAGCCAAGCACAGATGACATGGCTTCCCAGAGCATCAGCATTGCTGTGAAGAGAGAACTCTTCAGGAAGGCTTTACCTGGGTTCATATCCTGGTGTTGGCTTTGTTAATTAGTTCAGCTGAAGAAGTCTGACCTTCCCCAGCACATCCTTGGTCATAGGGACCATCATGGTTAACACATTTCCCCTGCCCATAATGACTCACCTGGGAAACCTGCACCCAGCCCACTTCCCAGCTCTCCTTGGTCAAAAAGACATCCAGTTTTGACTGAGAAGCTTCTGGAGTGAAGAATCCACAATCCCTTTGTAAAAGTTTACCTGAGAACCAACTAACCTCACTGTTAATAATCCTCTATGTTTTATCTATAATCAGAATTTGATCATTTCCAGCTTCTATGTCTTGATTCATTTTTATATTTTAAATTATGGAGCCATGACAAATTTTCTCCACATGTAGGTATTAATATATTGATCAAGGCTTTTAACCTTTTTTTCTGATAAACAGATTAAGATGCAAACATTATCCCTACAAGACAGATACTCCAGATCTTGAAATCATTCTTTTCTGATCTCTTTTCAATTTTCCATGGCTTCTTTGAAGTGTGAACACCAAGACTAGTCATGATATTCCAGTAGTTTTCCCACCAGCTCACACACAGCTGTACTTCTTGTGCCAGAATCCCTGGCCCAGTAATTCTGCTGCTAGCTTAGGTTTAGGAAATTCAATCTAGGGTATTAAAACACTTGCTATATATTTTCCCTGCATAATTGGAAAGCAATGAGAGATCAAGCAATGGATCAAATCTGCGGGGGGAGAAGAAAAAAATTCCAATTCTCAAGTTAATTGTCCTGAAAAGTTTGGAGAAATTTACTGCAGAGATACTCTCCCATAGAGCAATCAAGTGCTGACTGTAAGTCTGTTTATGCTTTGGACACATCTGTATGGCAGCAGCATAAAGAGTGTGGCATGCTGTTTAATATCTGTCAGGCTTCTTTTTTAAACCACTTAATAAGCATGTATGTAAATTCTACGCAATAAAAAAGTTCTTACAACTAGAACAAGAATAACCTTTTATGTGGTGGCTCCCACCCTTAATCCCAGCTTCTACATGCCAGTTCCTCCCCCCACTTTCACATCCCCATTTCTTGACAGGTGCCAGAATGTTTCAGAATTTTCCTGCAGCTTCACCATGGGAACTGCCATTTCACCAGGAATGAATTTGACCCGCTGAGCAATAAAGCTGAGGCAAAACACTCACACTCCAGCCAGGATGGGGGAATTGCTTGTTTTTCTGTTGGCATGTTCTCCTCTGGCAATTTTTTTTTCACTGAGGAGTGTTCCATGTTCATTCAACCTTCCTCTAGCTTCACCTTGAGAAAGAAACAGGGCTTTGAAAGTGTCGTTTTCCCAGCAACAGCTGCTGCTTTTAGCATCCAACAGTCTTTAAATCCATAGAAAGCTAGTTTATATGGACAGGGAAGCATTAAATGCTAGGAAATGAGGGTCTTTAGGTAACTATTCCAGATCTGCTATATCTGCAGTTACAGCAATTGGTGGTGTAGGTGGTGTTCTTTTACTGGCTTTTAATGAGACACATTTATTACTGCC